>NC_068348.1:14986167-15299228 GCF_014633365.1 Diospyros lotus | reverse complement strand
AACTCTTAAATACTTGAATACATTAGAACTTGTAATCGATTATAATAGAACTAGGGAATGCCCATGCCTAAATGCACGGTGTAAATAATATAAAATTATATAATATTAAGATTAAACACTAAATAGAAAATAAAAATTAAAGTTATTGTATATTTATTTTCTTTCTCTTAATGTTTTATAATAAAAATTAAATTAAAAAAAGTGTTCTACAATTTGAACAAATTAAATTAAAATTTAAATATCAAACAATATATATCAGTTAGTGTTATTGCTGCCAATCAAATATAACAAAATTAAATATCAAATACTACTATTGCTGCAAATAGAAATTAAAATTAAAATGCACACCAATTAGTACTACTGCTGCCAATCAAATTATAATTACATATGAAAAATAAACATTATATTGTCATTTACCAAAAGAATGGGTTAAAATTTTACAAAAAGTGAGTTAAAACTTTATAAAATATATATGTTTTACAAAAAATATGTCAATAACATGTCTTCAAACATGTGTTTGCCCGAACTTTCTCTTCATTACTTTCCAAAAAATCTTCGTATCAACTTGTATGTATCCCCAATAAGGAACATGCACAATAATCTAGTAATTTATGAAACAAAAAAAATATAGATTAGTACACTTGTTGGAAATATGCATGTCAAAATATACTTTGAGATTGAAATTACCTTATTACATTCTCATCGAAGCAAGGTAGTTGTATTTCTCCTTTTAAGCTACATATATTTTTTGATCCAATCCTATAGAAGTCCATATTTCAAATTATTATTAAATTAAAATTTAAAAAAAAGTTATATAATCAATAGAAATAAATCTACATGGTAATAGAAAAAATAAGTATACTATATTTATAATTTTTTTTAAATGATTTTAAAATGCATATCCAATGTTGAAGTGACTTTTAGGCTTACCTCACGAATGCGAATAGTATTAACGCCACGCTCATCACGAATAACAACATTAACATTTATTTCTTGAAGAAATCGAACCTATACATGTAAACACTTTAGAGTGATAAATAAAATTTTATACACATAAATAAAAAAATTAGTAAACGAAGTCGATATTACGGTTCGGTGTAAGTCTACATCCACCTGTAAAGTATGAGGAAAAAATTAAATATGATAAGTATTTTTTTTAAAAAAAATAGGCTTTACATTAAATTTATATGAAGAAAAAAAATACTTACTTGACCAAAAATAGTAATATTGTCCATAACTGTTGCACTTCAACCTAGAAAACAAATCAGTTGCTATCAAATTAGATAATAAAATTAAATATTTTTTTAAAATAAATAACCGAATTAGATAATAGAATAGATGATGAGAAAAAGAAAAAAAATATAAACCAAAATGATAAAAGGCTAACCCAATGTTTAGAATAAATGTATTTTAACAATCACATTAAAACCAAAATCAAAAGATGGTATGAATAATTATCAATTGGAAAGTCTAAGAAGAATAATTGGAAAGTAAAATTAAGGAAGATGACGACCATGATTTTTTACACCCAATAATTTTTTTATAAAAATAAAAATGAAATAACATTTATGTTGGGTTAAATGGGCTTCTGGACAAATTTGGTCTTAATAGAAGGATTTGCTTGGTACATGAAATTATCATTGACTGTTTTTAGTTATTTAATTTAAATTTACAATTTTCAATGAGTTATAATTTACGTACACTACTTCTATAAGTTATAATTTTTCTCAAATGAGTTATAATTTTTCTTAGAAAAACTTAAATAAGTTATATTATAATTATATAAAAATAAATAAACACATATAGTTGGGTCCAACTCATGAAAAAAAATAAAATTGTATAAACACATAATTGGATCCAACTCATTTTCGTCCCATAAAACTTTTAAAAGATAAAATTATATATTTAGGTCCAACTCAATTGTATCCAATGTTAGAAATTGTTAAAATTAAAATATTTGAAAGTTTTTTTTGAATAAATGTTTGAAGAAAAGTGTACACAATGTCCTAGTTTTTTTTTTTTTTTTCTTTTGTTATATTTTTTGTGCTTCGAATACTAAATTTCCTTTCTCTAGAAAGATGACAAAAATTACAATTTACAATTTTTACATAGATACACATATACATGACACTAATTTACAATTTAAATTTAATTTGTTATTTAAATTAATACACATACACATGACACTGATTTAAAATTTAAATTTAATTTGTTATTAAAATTAATATAAAAAAATATCAATTAAAACTAAAGCTATATTACATGAAAATGTATATGAATGGGTGAGATAAAATTTAATACCTCTAACCAAGGTACTTAATTAAACAATTTTCATTCATTTTAATTAAACTAGATTAAATGGCCACTACCTAAATTCTTAATTTTTAATTTCCTTTTACAAATTATTATTAATTTTAAATATAATTATTATGAATTCGTATTTATTATTTTACATTATAACTATCATAAATTATAATTATTATAAAATGGTCCACTACCTAAGTATTTATTGTAAATTATTATTATGGTCCCAATCTTTGTTTCTAGTGAGACACACACAACGCATATACATACACTAAGAATTTTGCTACAGCAGTATACACATTTTATAATATATAGCAGAATGTACACACGCACACACAATGGTGAAATACATACACACAAAATACACATGCACACACAGCAGAATGTACACAAATTGACTACAACGCACACAGAATGTAAATACACACACACACAATGTTTTGCCTGGGCTCACTGCCTCAAGGAAGAAGACGCATACTGTGTGCTTCCTTGCTTCTTTAATATATAATATAGATTATTATATACATACATATACATACATATATGCAAGCACAACAGAGTGCTGCCTTGCTTCTTTAATCTTTATAATATATAGATTATTATATACATACATATACATATAGATTATTATTTACATCTATGAAGGAGAGAGAGAGTGATTGAGAAATCAAAACAAAACCCAGAATGAATTGACACTCTCAAAATTTGCAGCAGACTCACCACAATCAGACGCAATCTTGGACGCACGGAGAAAATATGAAGGGGAGAGAGAGAGAGACCCAGAAATCTGAATCAGCTTGCAAGAGAACAAAACCCAGGAACCATGCTTCACAAAAAACCCACTGTGCTCTCCATCTACCTGAGACCAAATACATACCCACATTATATAAATACAAACCCACATTGTATTTTCTAGAAGAAGAAGAATATATAAAGAAATATATATATATACATATACATAGTCGCGATATACATACAATGAGGAGAGAGAGAATGAGAGATACATACAGTGAGTTAAAGCTTCATGCGCGGCGGCAGAAACCTTAGAGCAACCTTAGAACAACCTAAAGCTTCAGCAACCTTAGAGCAAAAGGAATAGAATAACAAAAAAACAAAGAACACAACATAACGAATGAGAGATACACAGTGATATGATGTACGGACACAGCACAAAAAACAAAAAACACAGCACAAAATCTAAAGCCGTGATATGATGTTGAAAATGAAACTAAAACTAAAACTAAAGGAACTACATACACACAGTGACTATATACATACAATCGCAATGGATATACATACATTGAGGAGAGAGAGATAAGAGATGAGAAGGACACACAATGAATGAGAGATACACACTTTGAGTAGCGATGGAGCTTCATGCGGGGACAGTTTCGACGGATAGAGGGAAAAAGAGAAAGGGAGGTAGTAAGTGAGAGAGAGAGAGAGAGAGAGAGAGAGAGGATTGAGACGGCGGGTGGGTGGGTGGCAGTGATTGACTGAAAGAGTAGAAGAGAGAGAGAGAGAAAGAGAGAGGCAGCCGTCCACATGTCCATCAATCAGCCATTGAGTCGCCGCAAATTGGAGAAGGATTATTGGGCGGGAAGATTTTTAATCTCAACCATCAAATACATCAAAAACAATCACAGCCATTGAAATGTCTCAAAAGTGAGACATTTTCAAAAACCTTCATGTTTTATTATATAGATATTATACCCAATTGAATAGATGAAATCTTACACTCAAATACCTAGATCAGTAGATTACTTGAGTAACATAGAATTTTTACTCTAGTAATGCCTTGATACACTTGATTGGATTTAAGCCTTACTCGATTAATGCTTTGATATACTAGATTAATTCTATGACTCACTCGATTAAAACTCTATCAAAAATCATCTTTTAATATATTGTTTTGAATATCATCAAAACAATTTTCTCATCAATATCAACACCCAATATAGACTTAACATAACACATTAAGCCAAAATATTTAAAACACAAGTGTTATTGGTTAAAACTAACTTTCCAATCAAATTCACTTGGTTACTTAGAAAGCCTTCATGGAACAAGATAGTGAGATATTCTCATGTCATAGAATTTTACCAGATTTCTATGGAATAATAAATTGAGTACTTAGATTGCTACTCAACCAAAAAACATATTCCTTACTTGATCAAAGAGAGATCGTTCTACTTAGCACACAACATGACATATTCCATAGAAATATAATTACCCAAATAACTATTCATTCAAATATACTTTATCAAACATACACACACATGAAACACACATAATTCAATTAACTTACTTGCTACTTCACTAAGACAAACCATATAGAATATTGCTTAATACTTTGATCACAATATATGTTGCTCAACAATAAAGCACAACATATAACACAGAGATGCACTAACTTGAGCATTATAATGTCTCATTTATATTTATCAAAAACAAGAGCGCGCACACACACGCACACACATATATGATTTCTATTTTATATAGGATTATGCATTATCTAAACTTGTGACCAAATGTTTTTGCCTATATACAGACCAAACGTGAGGCTCATGAAGACTAGTTGATGGTTGCTATTGAGGAAAAGGGTCAAACATTACTTGAAGTTGTGGTTGAAGATGTGTCCTTAAGTCATTTTTATTATTATTAAAACATTAGGTTGTTACCCTTGGGTTTAACACTAGTTATGCATTAGTGAAAGGTTTCATATTTCATTTGTTTAACCCAAATTGGGTTGGTTCAAGATTTCTCTGGTCTTCAGTTGCTCATAAACCCCACCATAATCTGATTGGCATGATCTTGGAAGCTCTGAATGCTCCTTGGGTTTAATGTGTAGATCAACTAATCCTTGGCCCCTTTGGTGAGCCTCTAGGTAAATCCTTCACAAAGTATATTTCCATAGAGGTCCCTTGTATACTAATTGTGTCCATTGCGGGCATTAAAGATTGAAGTGAATGTGTTTTTCAATAATCTGTTAAGAAAAAAAAGTTTCATATTGGTAATGGGTAGTATATCAGTCCTTATTTTCACAAACTTTGTCATCCATTTTCTTAAGCTAGAGTTAAGAAGGCTATCCCTTTCTAGGCTTGATGTGAGGTAGTCCCCTTCTTAATAGGTTTTTTGCTTACTACGACAATGGTGTTTCTCACATAGACTCTGGTAAATATGTTAGTGCCCCTACTAGTTTGGGGATCGGTGTCATTGATTTCTCTCATTAAGTGATAGTGCTCAATCACTACTTCTTTTTTTGGGGGATCACATACACGTCGATCTTTGCTCCTCTAGTTCTTTTTTTCCTATGTCATTGGAGGAACCAACATTGTTGCACTAAGAGTGGTGTTACCTTTCCCTTGAGGCCTCAAGTTTTCAAATATCCTATGGCCATGACATCCTTGATTTCTGAATGTACTTGTCAGGAAGCAGATCATTACCTAAAAGGATTCCTTGTAACAAATTTTAGTTTTGGAGACAATTTTTTAGAGTTAAACTATTAATTTTCTTGAAAAATATGTTTTAAAAGGAATTATTTTTCTATCTCAAAAAAGTCATTAAAAATTTTCCTGTGCTATCTACCTCTAAAGCATCATTATTTGAGGCTCTTAATTTTTTTGTCTCTATAACAAATTTCTTAGAGGCACACTTTCAATTTAACCTTTTTTAAATGCATAAAAAAATTTTGTGCTTCTAAAAATTTACATTAGAGACATATAAGAAAATTGCCTCTATTTATTTCTCAAAATAAATTGCCTTTATTATCTAAATTTAATCATATATGATGGGACGAGTAAAAATAAAAAAAAAATTGTGCATCAGACATACATAGTGGAACAAATAAATACACACACCATACATAGCTTGAAAATTTAAGCTACACATTACTTCATCATAAGTCCGATGTTAGGTTGAATATAAAAACCATTTATGTATTGAGACCAAATCCACTTCATGTTGTGGTGGTCCTAGTCTGTCCACACCTAGTGTGTTGTCCGATGTCACTCTGTGCACATTTTCCCATGCTAACTTGAGGATTTCGTACCACCAGCACCCGCATGTCTCCCACACATGACTATCACACATCTGTTAATTTGAGGCAGTCAACTCTCGGTGCTCCATCAAGTCAACCTTTGACCTGCTATCATCATTAACACTTAATAACATACCTAAGACACAATGGGTACATAATGTTGACACCAGACACAACCCTATATGGTCTGTGACTTTCTAGATTCACTTCCCACTAGCAAATAGATAGCACCAAAACTTGTTTGGCACTTGCCAACACCTTGACTCATCATAGGAATCTCTCCATATTTCAGTAATGATCCAAGATGTCTTGAGAAACACCTAGTAGTAGTTTAGGACAATATAAAAGACAACAAAGTCTCACTTTAAGTGAACCTATTATAGATGACGATTACTGTGTGCTATAATCCTTTCATCAACTAATGTCAGGACTGAGCGAGAGTCATGGAATGATAAACTTAAAAATTCAGTAACTACATGTCAGATCTTATTAGAGTAACTAAATGACACCTCAGGAAACACTTTCCCTGATAATCAATCTATCATGGCCAAGGATTGTTTAATCACACTAACAGTAAACCACATAGAATGTTCACCCCATCAATAACAATGAAGGTGATGGATCTTATCCCTGAACACCTACCTCCATATACCAGTAATACAAAATCACAAAGATGGCACCATTTGATAAGAACACATGGATAGAAATAATTATATGGGACACATGGCACCATTTGATAAGAACACGTGGATAGAAATAATTATATGGGACACATGACACCATTTGATAAGAACACATGGATAGAAATGATTATATGGGACACATGCCACCACTCGATAAGAACACATGGATAGAAATTATTATATAGGACACATGGCACCATTTGGATGGGAACATATGAAAGTCATGATGAGTCCCAAATAATTACTATGACACATGGAAGGTTATGATTTTGCTAGGAAATTCTATAAATAAGACTTTTGGGAAAGGATTTGTGGCATTTGTAAGAAAAGAAAGTAATGATTTTGGATAGGGAAACTTCGGGAAAATTTTGGAGGTAAGAGAGTGAGGATTTTTTTCTTTAGAAAGAGAGAGAAATTATGCAAAAGAAGGAGTAGTCCCGACCATATGGTCCTGTTGCTGTCTTCTTGTTGCAGATGTTGTAATAGGATAGCGTATTAGATTCAATATTACTTAATGTAACTGACCTCAATGTAAGCTTAAAAATGTGTTAAGTGGATTGATGAGGCAATAACAAAGTTTTGTTGTCAAGATTAAGTATGTTAGCTGTTGTATTTTAATTAAGACTCTGGTAGGTGCCAATTATTCTGACGCTTCCCCTTGAATTCCTCAGCCGGGGTTTCCAAGGAAGAGGTTGCCATGAGTTTTTGGTAGTTATGCCGGCGTCGCATCCCTAGGGAAAATATATAAATATTAATTATAAAAATTTAGGGCGTTATAGTCAGTATCAGAGCAAAGTTGGGACAATAGTCTCTGTACACATAAGCTAGTTGGATAGAACTAGGTTCTATGTCCTCGGTTACCGCAAACCTATAGTGGTGAGACTTAAGTTTAGAGTTGAGCGTAGTCTTGGAGTTGAACCTCTGTGTATGTAGGATATGTAGGAAAGATGAGTGCTCGAAGAGGAAGGCCACCAACTCATAGGCAAGGTTAAGGACAAGCTGCATCTGCACCTGAGACTCCATGGGAGCCTAATGGAGATTGGCACCAAGAGATGGCAGAGGTGCGTGGTACTTTAGCAGGAATGATAAGGACGATGGAGATGCTCGTAGCAAATCAGGAAAGACAAGAACCAGTAGGCCAAAGGGCCGGGGGAAATCTGGTTGGCAACAATGAAGAATGGGCTCCTGACCCCAAGCTTCAGGAGAGCGGTGGCAATGCTAGCGCTAATGGCCAACTACTCAAGAATTTTATGGTGAACCACCCTTCTGAGTTTTGTGGTGGTGTTGATGTAATTGTGTTCGAAAATTGGATGATGGCTATGGAGAAGCATCTTCAAACCATTGGATACACGAATAACTTCCTTTTGCTCCCCTCATCAGTGGTCACAAAAGCTGGGTAAGCTTCGCATCCATCACGTATCAGCTTCTCGACTATCATCACTGAGATCATAGGAATCATAGCCATAGGCTTGACTCCTTTATATATAAGGACTGGCTGTTGAGGTAGTTCAAAGTCGATAATCTTTCGTCGATAGTTAACTCTTGCATAATACTATGACAACCAATCCATGCCAAGGATCAAATCAAAATCCCTAACATCAAGAATCACCAAATCTCCTAATAGCTTATTGTCATGTACCTCAATCTCACAATTCTCAAACATTTCTCTAGCCACCATAATCTTATCTACCGGTGTAGAAACAATCAAATGATATGGTAAAGAAATCTGAGAATGAGGAACATAACATACTGTGTGCAGTGCAATAAAAGAATGTGTAGAACCAGTATCAAATAATGCACACACATTATGACCATATAAGGGTAAAATACCTTGGATAGTCCCATCGCCCTGCTCTGCCTTAGCTGTGGTGAGGCCATAAACTCTACCATACACTGTCTCTTCACAGGAGGTGGATGTTGTGCTACTGGTAGTGCTGGTATAGGTGCCCCTGGCCCTCTAACTGCTAGTGTTCTCTGATTTGCATGTTGGCCTCTATTATGGGGCGGTTGTGTACACCTGTTAACTATGTGTCCTTTCTATTCGCACCTGAAACAAGTCACCTCTGGTGAGAGGAGTGTTGTTTGATTCCTTGGACAATCTTTCTTTCTATGCCCTTTTTGTCCACACTTGTAACATACATTTTTCCCAGCTAGGTACGGTCCCCCGTGCTGCCTCCCACACTGATTGCACTATGGATTATTCTCTATATTATTTCCTCGTCCAGTTGTCCACTTCCTCTTATTATTATTGGATGAACCCTAAGATGTACTTGTGCCCTTCTTAGTTGCTTGTGTCGCTCTTCATTCATTGCGATCTCACTCAATAACATACACTCGTTGGACTACCGTGTCATGATTCACGCTCAGAGCTTCTCCAAAAGAATGTCGGATATCTACATGCAATCCTCTCTAAAACTTGGTGGCCTTCTTAGCTTCAGTGGACACCAACTCTGAGGCATAATGAGATAAGGTTGTAAACTCTATCTCATATTGGGCCACTGTCTTGGTGCCTTGCACCAACTCAATAAACTCGTAGACCTTCTACTCCTTGACCCATGCTGGACAATAGGCCTCATTAAATACTTGTTGGAACTCGACCCATGTGGGTTCTCGATTACCAAACCTCTAGCAGGCAGTCTACCACCATCTGTCAGCATCGCCTCTAAATAAGAATGTGCTAAGTTGCACCCATTGGTTGTCCATATAGCGAATAGAACGGAGATGCTTCTCTATCGATTCCATCCAATTCTCTACTGTTGTTGTATATGTGCCTCCATGGAACGCTGGTGGTCGGAAAGCCATGAAATTCTTTAACAATTGGCTCTCGATATCTGCCTCTACAACTGGAGCTATTAGAGCCACTGTCAAATCACCTCCACTACCTTTTGCTTCCTGTGGTACTTGTGGTTGCCTTACTTGATTAGTAACTAGGGTGTCTACCACTCTCATCAAACCTACGAGCATACCTCGCATCTCAGCCATCCCCTACTGTAAATCACTACTGGACTTCCCTAATGAGCCAAGCGTGGATACTAAAACCTCGTCTGGAATAGAAGCAACCTGATTGCGAGTACGGGGTCGTCTACCTCTATTACTCATCTTTCTACATCACCACTTAGGATTAGAAAATTGTTAATCAGGCCAACTTATCTAACTGATGGACACAAGTCCTAACTCTACCCAACATCCCATGTGTGTACGAGACACACCTTAAAACACTACTTTGATACCAATACTGTAACACCCCCTCTCCTAGAACTGCCCAAGAAGAGGTGCTACGGGGAAAATAGATAAAATAAAGTAAAACTCTCTGATAAACTGAAATCTGATACCATAACTGAACATCTCAATCAAATTGAAATAAAAACTACGAGTCAACCTAAACTAAAAACCATAAACTCTGTCTAAGGGATAATCCCTCAACTAAAATATAAAATAATCCCAAACTGACAAGACACTATAAACTAACAAACTCCCAGACATCTTTGATCTTAAGCGGCTCCACATACACACACTACTAACCACTACTGCTAGGCTCTATATCTGGTACTCCCCTGCTAGGACCTAGAATGGTAAAGAGTACAAAATGAACTACAAAGCTCAACAAGTAATAAGTTGGAAAGAATAACTGAAGCTGAATCGAAGAATATCGATACTGGTAAAATACTTACTGAACTTATATTGAGTATAACCATTATCTGTTTGCATTCACAAAATATAATGCACACAAACTGTAAACTAAATGCAAGTACGCAAATTTAGCTCATAGGCCCACATAATTGTAATACATACATGACTTATCTGAATCTTGCATACATAAAAACTGTAAGCACATACTGTGGATAATATGCCCCTAGCCCCTTGGTCGTCACCAGGCGAGCAACACATAAACTGAAACTAAAATTGGTGGGATCCCCGCAAACTAACCACCTGGTGAGCATAGTATAATGCAATGCTCATATACATGCTGGCACACGATATATAGTGCTCCGTATAAAATCATTATCAATGCTCATACTAAGATATATGCATATAATCTCACGAAATAATGTTGAACATGTCATAATAATTGCTAAACATGTTATATGATCTTTATCACTTATATTAGAATATAAGGATTCTATGATTTATGGTATGGGCATATTAGACTTATCATATTTGGCATAAGAATTCAATATTTAGGAGTATTGAATAATTTAATTTGATTAAAACTTGATTTGGAACCCCCTGGAAGCATATTTGAAATTCTGGGGAAAACCATTCGGATATGAGGAAGGATATCCAGATATGAGAGAGTCATTCGGATATGAATCAAGTCATCTAGATATACTGGGAGCACAAAGAATGAGCTATTCGGATATGTTGGGATGTATTCAGACAAAGCATAGGACATCCGGATATGATTCAGGCCATCCGGATATCAAACTAAGGCATTCGGATGCTATAGGAGCCTATTCAAATATGATCTTCAATCTTTTTGAAAAATGCATCCGGATATGATCTTGACCTATCTAAATAGAAGGAAAAAGCATCCAGATATCACACTGAAAATATACTAGACATATCCAAATACGATACAAGGTATCCGAATATTATTACAACAGGCACTAGACACATCCGGATGTGATACAAATCATCCTGATATATTACCAAAGCCATCCGGATATACCTGAAGGCCATCTGGATGTTACTCACGAAACTAACAAGCTATCCGAATATGCACATAGGCCATCCGGATGTTACTCACATAAAAATTCTTTACTCATCCAGATAGCCTGTAGCCCATCCAAATGCTACTCACATGATCTGATTAACCCATCCGGATATGAGGGCTCATATCCGAATGTCTGCAAATATTTTTTGACGAACAGGAATGATTACAGACTTTGCCTTGAAATAGAAACTAACAAATCTACACCATTCCAAATAAAATCTTTGGAAAACAAAACCCAGTCGACAAGAAACAATACCAAGGATGATTCAAGGATTATACTTGATTGAATCGCTATTAAATCATGCATGAACTGCCATGAAACTTACTACAAACACATATAGATATATATATACATACGTATTTGTAAAACTGAAACTCAACAAGAGTTCTTAATTAATCTGAAAACACTGATATGAACCTATAAAGGGAGGAGTTATGGGGAAGATACTTGCCTTTCAATCTTTCTGATTGAATTCCTCAACAAGTTCAATGAAGAACTCTTAAGCCAAGACACTGCTATCTCTTAAACTCTCTACTCTTCATAGGCTCTCTTCTCCTACTATGGCGTGAGAAGATTATGGCTTATAAAGCTATATATATATATATATATAGCTATGCAAAGCCCTAAACACCGCAACTCATTCTCTTATTATAACTAGGAGACTTCAATCCAAAACCTTCTCACGGATCGATTCATCAATCTCCTAATATCACATAATATCCCTTAATTAATAATTCCTATTAGAAGAAATTATTATTAAAACTCTATAATTACTTGCATTTTGTTGTTGCCAAAATACAACAATCTATTTTTTTTAGTGGGAAAGTATAATTGGTGTGCGTGGTTGATCACAGGAGTCTCGCTTAGGCCTTGTCATAGATGTGCTGAGTCTTGGTGACCGAGAGGGTTTGATGAACGATTGGGTCAGATGATCACGTGGGTCTCAATGATCTGGTGGCCCTTGGTGATATGGTGGCTCTTGGTGATCTGGTGGCCTTTGGTGATCGAGTGGCCTTGATGATCGAGTGGCCTTTAATGAACGAGTGGCCTTTGATGAACAAGTGGCCTTGATGACCGAGTGGCCTTTGATGAATGGGTGACCATTGATGAACGATTAGCCTTGATGACCAACTGGCCTGCAAGGCGAGAACACGGTTAGGGGGTGGGTGGGTCGTTAATGGGGTAGGTGGGGGCCCCCGTGCAAACCCTCCGATGCCTAAGTTAGTTCTCGAGAGAAAAAGTTTGAAATCGTATTGAGATGCTCAAGAATGCGTACCTTATGTCTAAGGCACAGCCTCCTATTTATAAAGGATGGAGAGGGAAGACGGATGGCAACCGCGGCGAGGATCTTGCAGCCCATTTCATAGATTTTGTGGCCCATTTGATAGTCTCAGAGCCATCCATAAGGGCGCAAGTGCTACCCACTCGGTCATGACCGAGTGGGTCTTCTTGGCTTTGAGCATCTTCTTTTATCCTTTCAACACAGGTGTATCAAATTCAAACCCAATTTCGACCTTTATGAAGCCTGAATATCTCAAAACTAAAAACATTAAAGTTGTAGATAATTCTCTTAGATTTCCATAGGACTTTAAATCACCTCAATCAAAGCTCGGACGAGAAAGTTATGCCCGAGAAACCAAAGTAGTGTCACACCCACTCAGTTATGATCGAGTGGGTCCTCTCTACTTGGTCTAGGCTGATTTCATCCTTGATGCATCAAGGATCTCTCAAAACTCAAAACAAAGTTGTAGATAATTCTCTTGGATTTCTATAGGATTTTAAATCACCTCAATCGGAGCATAGACGAGAGAGTTATGCCCGAAAAACCAAAGCAGTGTCACACCACTCGGTGATGACCAAGTGGGTCCTCCCTACTTGGTCCGAGCTTGACCTCTTGCTCGTTCGGCTTGTTTCCCTGATCTCCTGCAACTTGTTGGCCCTTTGGGCTTCATGTCTATGTCTTGCGACTCTTTTAGGTCCCGTGACTCTCTAAGTTTGCAGGGCATATCACATTTATTTTTCAATAATTAAATTCCATTTAAATGCTATTCTTTCTATTAAAAATTATAAATTGCCACATTAAATAATTAATTGGAAAATTCTCTTGGCTAATAATCAACTAAAAGAAATTAAATAATTCTCAATAATTCTAGGCCCTTCTAATAGGTCATTACAGGACGAGTGTTTGCTCTCACCGCACCCAATGTCGAGAAGGGAAAAGAAAAAGAAACAATGTAAAAGGTGGGATGTACGACATATCTAGGCTTCCTTATCTTAGTTAATTTTGGGTGTTGCCCATTGTATGTGTATGTCGGGCATGACATATGTAAAACTGGTGAACATGAACGGAATGGAAATATGATTTGTGATCAGTTTGGTAGTTGACTTGGTAAATGCATCATGAAATGAAACTAGCAACGAGATCTAGGGAATGACCCTAAAGTGTGAGGTTAAGGAATGAGACAAAATTTTGAGGATGAAATTTTTTTAAGGGGGGAAAGATGTAACACCCGAGATCTTTAATATTCAAGGAAATAGAATCGTAGGAGGTTAGGGGCAAAATCGTAATTTTGAAGTTCAAGTAGAAGTGCAATTTTTGAAATAAAAAAAACCCAGTTACAAGTCTAATTTACTAAAAGTCCTGGGAATTGGTGGAATTCAAGAATAGGCTAGTGACCTAAATGTTATGGATTTCAAAATCTTATTAAATATAACTTTGGATTCCAAATAGAATTCCAATATGGTTTAGGACACATGGCACCATTTGATAAGAACACATGGATAGAAATGATTATATGGGACACATGACACCATTTGATAAGAATACATGGATAGAAATGATTATATGGGACACATGGCACCATTTGATAAGAACACATGAATAGAAATTATTATATAGGACACATGACACCATTTGGATGGGAACACATGGAAGTCATGATGAGTCCCAAATAATTACGGTGACACATGGAAGGTTATGATTTGTTGGGAAATTCTATGAATAAGGCTTTTGGGAAAGGATTTTGGATAGGGACACTTTGGGGAAATTTTGAAGGTAAGAGAGTGAGGATTTTGTTCTTTAGAAAGAGGGAGAAATTTTGCAAAAAGAAGGAGCGGAACCGAAGAAGGAACTAGGGAAAAACAAGCTTTGCTGGAAAGTTTAGTTCACCAGTTAGGAAATAACAAGGAACTGGTGTTTCCTTTATTTCCTTTATGAAAGTTTCCACTTCTTTATCTCTTTTATGCAAGTTCCTAACTCTTTTCTCATGTTTTTGATCCTTGTGCAAGCTCCTAACCCTCTTACAAATCTTGAATTATTCCTTCGTTCAATTTCAGTTGTAAGCTCTTCTTGCGCTATCCTTTCGATATTGAATAAGTCTAACCCAGTTTATTTATTTGGTCTATAACATAAATTCCAGTTGAGTTATGTCTGTACTCTAAATGTGGGTTTTGAACTACTCTCAAATTCTTAAGGAATGATGAGTTGTTGCTAGGTTCAGAATATGCAAGGAATTGTGTCTCCTTGCAAAAATGGATGGTTATGTTAAGAGTCTTAAAGTGTGAAGTGCATGGGAAGTCTTGGGAAAGCTCATGAAATGCTAATTTTAACGAATAAAAGTTAATGATGGCCATGGGTGGTTAAGGGTGTGGGGTGAAAAGCTACTGACTGTCAACTGCTGAGTTGGGTGGCAGTTGATCGTTGGATGTATGGGCGCCAACAATCATCCGTCATGACAAGCCACAGACAAGCCAGAAAAGCTAGTACTTCCAGTCACCCACCTTTGTATTTCTGTATATCATGATATTATGTGATGCATGGGGATTGGATTGTATTCGTTGGGGGAAACATACTTTCGTGTGTATGCGGATGTGTGGGCATTGACATGACCCAGTTGGTCTAAGAGCCAATGTGGGTATCTTAGGTGAGCATATGCATTTAGAGCATTTCACATGTGTGTATTCTTATGTGGGCATAGTATAGCCTGATGCTTGGTTTATGGGGGCCTTGACATCACATTTTTGCTGCAGATGCCATTGCATTTCTTATGTGTTGCATTGCATGGTGAGGAAGAGTGGTTATGAGAGGTGGGTAAGGTCTATGGCGTAAGACTATGGAATAGATCCATGGAAGCGACATGTTATGATGATACGTTATGTATGACAGGACAAGCATGTTATGAATATCAGGAAAAACTGACAAGGGTCAGGAAAAGGCGGGTCAGGAATGATGATATTGTAGCCTATATTAGGCTGCTCGCAGGTTTGTATGTGGAACTTGGGCGTCAGTATATGTATCTTATGTGGGCCCTAAGGACCCTCTATGTGCAGTTTACTTTATGTTTATGCATTTAGGGCTAATACACATATTGAACATGACATGATGTGTTACTGCATTGATATCGAATGCATGTGGTATGGGAAAGTTCCATTCTTAACCTATTACCTACATACGATTATGCTTGCAAGCCTTGTGGCTCACGTTTTCCTTGCGTTATTCCAACTAAGAGCAGGGTACTAAGCAAGGACGAGGTAGGCGGTACTCGAGGCTGGGGTTAGACGTGTACAAAGCAGTCCTGACCATAAGGTCCTAGTGGTGTCTTCTTGTTACAGATGTTATAATAGGATAATGTGTTAGATTCAATATTGCTTAATGTAACTGACCTCAATGTATGCTTAAAAATGTGTTAAGTGGATTGATGAGGCAATAACAAAGCTTTGTTATCAAAAGTAAGTATGCTAGTTGTTGTATTTTAATTAAGACTCCAGTAGGTGCCAATTACTCTAACGCTTCCCCTTGAATTCCTCGGCCGGGGTTTCCAAGGAAGAGGTTGCCATGAGTTTTTGGTAGCTGTGCTGGCGTCGCGTCCCCAGGGAAAATATATAAATATTAATAATAAAAATTTGAGGCGTTACGATATGCATTATAGGAATTAAATTTTTTGTCTATAATATGCCTTTATTATTTAGCTCTACAACATATCCATTACAATCTCTTAATGTTTTTTCCTCATTTATAACATATTTTTTATAAGCATTAAAATGTGTAATACCCGAGAGTTTCTAAAGGACTCAGGGATAATTTGTCTTGGCACGTAGATGGAATTTTTAGAAGCTTTGGGGATATAGCATAATTTCTCAGAGTTGTGGGTGACCGAATCAACTGTAGGGAATGCCCTGAAGCTTAGATACCTACAAAAAAGATATGGGATTAACAAGCGTCTCGAGACAAGATTTATGACATTGAAAGAAATAGGATCAGAGGTAGTTTTTGGTACAACAATGATTCAAGTTGAAAAACCAAATGATCGTAAGAGACTTCTGAAAGGTCAACAGAACTCTAAGAGGATTCAAGTTTTGCATAAGGAACAACCCTAAGGTAGTTTCAGGATGAAACAAGGGGGATTTGCAATCAAAACATATTTTTGGGCCTAAGTGTAATTTATGAAACTTGGCTAAAAGTGGTAAAACAAAACTTGAAGGATAAAATGTGAAAGAGAAAATTTAGGAGTTCGTTGTGGAATTTTCAAAAACTCAAAGGGCTGCATAGAAAGGCATAAATGCAACTTTGAAATTTGAAAGGGTAAAAGTGTAATTTTTAGATAAACTAGCAGTGTGAACACTGCCAGCTGTCGTTTGCCTATCCCATCGCTGATTTTAGCCATTTAGGGCTATCAGGAGGGGATCAGAAGCATTAGGGCTAGGCCTAGAGTCATCAAGACCTGCCAGCAATGAGGAATCAGCCACGTCGACGATCAATTTGATCAAAATTTTGATCCTGAGATGGCGAAAAAAATTGACCTCTGTAAGTCGATCTTTGAGGCTAATGATGGGGTTTTGGGTTGATCTGAGGTAGGTTGAGGTATTAAAGACCTTGGATTTGATAGCAAAGGGTGTTCCAAAGCTCGAAATCGAGTATAAATAGGGGTCGATAGCTGAGGCTTTTTGCATTAGTTGGAGCTCAAATTCGAGGCTTTAAATGGTGACTTGAGGGTTAAGAATAAGGGGTTTTTATTGTAACGACCCGTTAGAGGGCTCAGTATTCATTCAGAATTATTTAATTAATTATTGAAGTATTTGATTAAGAGATTTTGTCAATTAATTATTTAAGGTGGCAATTTAGAGATTTTGAAGGAAAAGAATAGTATTTAATTCTATTTAATGTTGGAATTAAAGGAATTTGCCAAGGCAGCGATTTAGAAATTTTTTAATTGAGAGAATAGTATTTAAATAGCATTTAATGGCATTTATTTATTGTGAAAATTAAATGCAAGGGCATGAAGGTAATTCTAGACTTTTATTATTATTTGAGAGTTTTAATAATAATTTTTATATTATTTTAATTAAGTGAGATTATGTATTTAAGGGAGAGTGAGAATCCATGTATGAGATGGATTTGGATTGAGAGTCTCTTAGTTAGATTTGGAGAAGGAATCCAAGTTGTAGAAGGAGATTGTGAGGGCTTTAGGGTTGCTCCCTTCTCTATATATATATGATCCCCTAGCCATATTCTCCTCAAGCCGCAGAAGGAGAAAAAAGTCTGTGAGTTGAAGAGCAGAGGGTTAGGCAGCAGTGTTTACATAGAAGGCTCTCGTGAAGTCATTAGAATCAATCAAGAAGATTGAAAGACAAGTATTCTTCCTGTAATCCCTTACATTACTTGTTTATATCAGTTTTTTAGATTATTTCAGCTCTTCAATGAGTTCCTAGATTTTATATCAGTTGCAGTGCATGTATATATATACATATATATACGTAAACAATGAATGCATGAGATAGATGTGCATGAGTTATACAACGATTCTTCCAAATATCATTATTGAATCATCCTTAATGTTGTTTCATACCAGTTGGGATTCATGTTTCCAAGATTTCGTTCAGAATGGCATAGTTTCATTGAGTTTTGATCAAGAACATAGCCTCTATAATCGTTCGTGTTCATCAAAAATAGTTGCAGACATCCGAATGTGTTCTTGATATCCGGATGGATTTTTCAAAGTTTGTGAGTGACATCCGGATGGGCTAGAGGCTATCCGGATGTGTCATAAATTTTTTTGTGAGTGACATCCGGATGGCCTTTGGGCATATCCAGATCACTTTAACAATATATCCGAATGGTTTGTATCACATCCGGATGAGTCCAGTGCTTATTGTAAGTAATATTCGGATAGCTCTTGTTCATTTTCGGATAGCCCAGTAATATCCAAATACTTCGTTTTAGTATCCGGATGTGTCCAGCAGTGAGTGTGAGTAGTATTCGAATGCCTTGAGTCGTATCTGATTGTGTCTAGTTGTTGTGAGTGATATCCGGATGCTTCGTGTTGTATCCGAACGAGTTTAAGGCAATTTGTGAATGATATCCGGATACCTTGTATCGTATCCGGATGTGTCTAAGGTTCTTCGAGTATGATATTCGGATGGTTTGTTCATACATCCGGATAGGTTAAGATGATATCCGAATATCCTGCCTGATATCCGGATGCCTCTCTCAAAAGTTGAATTTCATATTCAAATAGTCTCTAGTAGCATCCGAATGCCTCAGTGAGATATCTGGATGACCTGAATCATATCCGGATGTCCTAGTTCATATTTGAATACATCCTAGCATATCTGAATGGCTTCTCCTTTAAGCGTCAGTGTATCCGGATGAGCCTTCTTCATATCCGGATGTCTTTCATCATATCGGATATCCTTTCTGATATCCAGATGGTTTTTCCAGAAATCTAATTGAACTTCCAAAATAGTTTAATTCAAGTTTTAATTAAGTTAAATTATTCAATAACTTCCAGTAATTAATTTATATGCCATAATATAACAAGTTAATCATGCTCATACCCTAAATCATAATTCATAGAATCTTTGTATTCTAATATATAGATGAAGATCATATCATGTTCAGCATTATTTTATTATGACACGATCAACATTATTTTGTGAGATTATGTGCATACATTTTGGTATGAGCATTGAGCATGACTTTATATGGAGCACTACATATCGTGTGCCAGCATTTATGTGAGCATTGCATTACATTATGCGCACCAGGCGGCTTGTCCGCGGGGATCCCATCAGTTTCAGTTTTAGCTCAGTTTATGAGTTGCCCGCCTGGTGGCCACCAGGGGGCTAGGGGTATATTGCCCACAGTATGTTCTTACAATTTTTATGTATGCAGGATTCAGATCAGACAGGTATGTATTATCAGATTACGTGGGCCTATGAGCCAAAGTTGCATACCTGCATTTAGTTTATAGTTTATGCGCATTGCATTTTTATGAATGCAAACAGACAGTGATTATACAGTACAAGTTCAGGGAGTTATTTATTAGTATCGATATTTTTTGATTCAGCTTCAGTTATTCTTTTCAGCTTATTACTTGTTGAGCTTTGTAGCTCACCTTGTACTCTTCACCCCTCCAGGTTCTAGCGGGAGAGTACCAGATATGGGGCCTAGCAGCAGTGGTTTATAGCGTGTGTACGTGGAGCCACTCAAGATAAAAGATGTCTAGGAGTCTGTTAAGTTTTATAGTGTTTCCTCAGTTTAGATCTATTATATATTTCAGTTGAGGGATTGTCCCTTAGACAGAGTTTATGATTTTCAGTCTGTATTGACTCAGAGGTTTTATTCCAGTTGATTGAGATGTTCAATTATGGTATCAGATTTCAGTTTATCAGTTAGTTTTATTTTATTTTCCATAGCACCTCATATCGGGCAGTTCTAGGAAAGGGGGTGTTACATTTGTTCCTTGTATTTTGTGGAGTTTTGCTGGAGAGTTTGGTGATCTTTTGTTTAGGTTTGGGAGGGTTTCGAGTGGTCACTAGAAAACTAGACGGAAGTCTCGGTCGAACCTTTAAACGGTCGGTTGAGCCACTTCTAGTGGTTGTTTCAAACCTAATGAGGTACTATTGTGATCGACTTATGGTTTCGAGCAAGGAAGGAGAAAAAACCAACAAACACCGATGGTCGAAGCCAAAGAAGACGAATGGCACGTGAAGTGCACGCGCTAGTCTTCACTCGCAGTACACGTGCAGGGCACGTGAGACCTAGGTATTTTCTGAA
Source organism: Diospyros lotus (assembly GCF_014633365.1). NCBI lineage: Eukaryota > Viridiplantae > Streptophyta > Magnoliopsida > Ericales > Ebenaceae > Diospyros > Diospyros lotus. The sequence goes on along the minus strand of NC_068348.1, from coordinate 15,278,432 downwards.
TTTTATTTTAATATTTTTGAGAAATTATTTTATGAATTATGGTGTTGAAAAATTTGGAAAAATGTTTGAGGAGGTATTTTTTTTTTTTTTTTGGATTATTGAGGGAAAAATAAGAATAAAATAGAGAAAAATTATGAAAAAAATATGATGGTTATGGTACGTTTAGGCTCAAAGTTGAGTTATTGCGTGATTATTGAGGCTTAGCACAAAAATCGAGAGTTAAGAACAAGGTTCAAGATATTCTGAGTTTTGTTCAAGGTGAGTGATTTTCCCCGAAAACTTATAAGTGATATGTTGCCTATGTTATGCATGATATTCACGAAGGTTGCTAAATCATATGTAATTTATGAATATTTTGTCATATATGTACATGTACTGTTGCATCGATGGTAATGATATTTCACATGGCATGATATTGTTGGCATATCAATAGTTGTGAACGGGATGGGGTGTCGCCCTTATAGTGTAGCCATAATTCCCCAAGGTTATTGCCAAAATAACATACAGGAGTATCTCGTGCCGCATGTGCTTGTTGGGATGACTGCCTAAGGTTTCGTGCTGAGCTAGTTTGCCATGGAAATTATACTAGGGCATATGTTTATACTTATCCATGCATCATTCATTTATGAAATTTATTTTAACCCTCTTAGATGATTCATCTTCTAATGTTGGACTTTTGTCCCTGTAATATTCCACGTTCTAGGCAAGACACGCGGGCAGAAAGGCAAAGGAGTGACTGGAGCTTGAGCATGATAAAGGTTATGGGGTGGGTCCTATGCCAAGCCTAGGACCAGTTATCGTTTATGTTTTTTTTTCATTAACAGTTATTGTAATGTTATGATATGGTTTGTATGGACCTAATTATAATTTGCAATTACGAGATTTCGTGAGGTTCTGATTCTGCTTCCGTTTATGGATAAATTTACCATTCCTTAGTTATGCATTGGGAATGTTAAATTTGTGTACGTATGTTGGGGATTTTAGTATGTCACATAGATGTTAATATAATTGTGTGTGAGGGAAACAAAAAAAACAAAAAAATCCAGCATAATAACACAGCCTGAGGCATGTTACAATATGTTTGTCTTTAAAACACACACTTTAAAGACAATTTTATTTGCATTTTTTTTTACCTTAAATGGACTTGAAATATACTACTACACTTACTTTTTGTTATATATATTTATCTTAAATGCGTAACATTTATAGAAATATTAAAATATTTACCTTTTAATATATTTAATAAAGAAATGCAAGCTTCATGGTGTTGTACACTAATAAATACAATCTTTATTTACTAATTTCCTTTAATACTTTTACAAATAAAAGTTATTAGAGGTAATATATCTTTTTGCCTCAAAAGACATTAGGAGGCAAACATATAGAATTTTGGAGTCAAAATTAAGATACCTAACATAAAATCAATTTTTTTTTTTTTTTGTAGTGATTTATGCATCTTTTCCATATGCAAATGAATAGTGTAGATTTTTATCATGTAGGTGTTCATACATTTGGAAATAGTGATTTATTCTTGTTGGGGTTGCTAAATAAAGGCAATCCTTGATAACTTTTGTTGTTAACTCACAAGCATGTGGTTATCATGGTCACAAGTAGTGACTTGTCCTCCCATCACAAACTCTCAATTGAAGTGTGAGCCATGTTAACAAGATAATATTTGGCATGTTTCCCATTGATGGTGCCTGTAACACCCCCACTATCTTGGCGTGTTATAACTTGGATAAAAAAAAATTTAATTTCAATATTAATGTTAAACCAAATCATTACTCATATCCATCCCAAAATTTTCATACATCTATCTCGAAAAAAAATCATCATAAATATTAAATGCGGAACCTAGAATCGAACCTAAAATTACAATCACCATAGTTCAGATAATATATCATAGTCTTTCAAAATGATTAGAGTTCCATGTAGCAAAAATTTAAATACATCAATTTCAACATCATAATCATAATTCATCATGCACTTGCTAAGTGCCGTCACATGCTTCTTCCGTATCTGCTTCTATTACAACAACATCTAGAATGTTTGAATATTCTAGGGGCAAAGCCCAGGTTAGATGATGAATCATCTATGTAAGGGAATAATAAACATATTGCGTGCATGGATGCAAAATGTCCTTTTCTATTTTATTTCAGTTTGAGCCGATCGTACCTTATTGCTACTCCCTATTTTTACAACCTCATTTCTAGGGCGAGATGTATGGGTGCACCCTTAGAAGAGCAGTAGTCCCGACCCGTACTCGTAAACCCTTATGTGAATGCATGATCAACAATATTATCATGTACATATGCATATTTCATCATCAATACATGTAAATGCAATCTACATGACATACATCAAGGCATGACAACATGACAAAATCATTTACATAAAATTGAGTTTTAGGTCAAACCACTTACAAAACTAGATTTAGGATAAAACTGCTCTCAATAAATCAAGTTTGGGGTAAGAACTCTCACATTTAACCAGGTATTTAAGTCTGAACACTCACATTTAGCAAAGTATTGAAGTGTGAACACTCACCTTCAGATGAAAACTCAGTTTTTCTCGAAATACATGTTTCACCTCGATTTATGTGGCAAACCTCAAATTTCGCACCAGTTACAGCACCTCAAGCCTCAAGTACCTTAATCATCATTTTATCCAAATAAACATCAAAATCTAATTATTCTTTTCCTTAATTTCCTCACATTTCCTTTATTTTTCAACCATTTATCCTCAAAAATAAATATTTATACTCAACCTTAGGCCCCTAATGCATCCTAAACAACATCATTTACTCAATAAGCACCAAACCTAAATTTTTCATAATTTTTTCCCATTTTTATCTAGATTTTTCCTATTTTTTTCTTTTTGAAAAAACCTAAAATAAATATCTACACAAACTGTTTTCCAAATATTTTTATATATTAAATCCTAAAATAATTTTCCAAGCATTTAAAAAAAAATTCAAGAAATACCTCAGTGGCACACGCCCGCACGCTCCGCGTGTGAAGGTCATGTTCCGGCCTTCTTCCCCGACTCCGGTACATCAACGTTTCGAGGTTTTTGCACCTCGATGATCCTCTCCCTTAATCGATCCAAATGGTGCAGTTGGATGCCCTAAAGAAGCATTGGAGATGCCTTAACCGGAGCTTCAAACCTTCGGCCAGACTGCCCGCCTTCACTTTTCGGCGACTTCTCAAAACCCTACCAAACGCACACGAAAAGTCTCCTTTTTTTTTTTTTTTCCAGAAATGATCCTCACACCCTCTAGAGAAAAAGACCCTTATCCACAACCTCTTATTTGCCTTAAAACGAGCCCGATTTTGAGCTTTAATTTTTAAAATTTTCAGCCACTTTGGATCTCTATTTCTACCCAAAATCGAACCACAAAATGACTAATCTCGCACAACCCAAGGCCACTAGAGACATCTCGTGCCCTAGATCGGTCCAAAACCCACAAAAAATGGCCCCAAAAATTGATTTACAGAGGCCAACTTTCAACACTTTCGACCTATTTTTTATCCATTTTGATCACTTTTGTCGGCCATGGATCACTCTAGGCCAAGCTCAAAGGTCCCTTATACCTTTACCTCGAGTTTCCCATGGCCGAAAGCGGCAATGGAGTGGGTGGCCTAAAGCTTGGTCGGCCATGGCTGTCTAGCTTTTTTTTGAAATTGCACTTTCACCCCCCAACTTTTGAAATGCATTTTGGCCCTTTCTATAAAGCCCCTGAGTTTTCAAAAACTTATGTTGAGACCCTCACGATTTAAACTTCTCATTTGACCCCCGAAGTTTCAGAAAAAATGTCGCTTCGACCTCCCTAGAAAATTTTCAAAAATTACACTTAGGCTCAAATCTTCATTTTGGCTTTAAACGCTTTTGTTTCATTTTGAAACCACTGAAGGGTTGTTCCTTACATAATATTTGACTTCTATGAAGGTTATGTTGTCTTTTCGGAAGCCTCTTTCGACAATTCAATTTTTTCAATCTGATTCGAAGCTGTACCAAAAATCGTTCTTGATTTGACTTATCTCGGCACTAAAAATCTTATTTTAATATGCTTGTTATGGATATCTCTTTCTTTTAAAACATGCACATCTCGGGGGTACTCCCTTCTATCGATTCGACTATTCAGTACCTTTAAACTATCTCCTAGCTTCCATTATAGCCACCAAATATGAATATTCCATGAAATAACTATATATTTATTTATTTTTTATTCGAGATATTACAGTGCCGATTGATGACATTGGATTTTTTCACCAATAAATTTATATTCTTGAATGATGGGTTGAACTGTTACTCTATAACTAGAATTTGATTGAGGTGTTTCTCGACTTAATGACTTTTCACTTGCAAGATAAGGGTTTAGACTGCATGGGAGTCCCTTAGAAAAACCTTCATATGCTTAAGTTAGTAAGCTAGGGAAGGTATAAAGGAAAGTCTAGTGGTTAAAGTCTTAGGCAAAAAGATGAAGTATAGTTAGAAAGCGAGACTAAATATTTGAAAGATGGAATATTGTTTGTGTAACACCCCCTCTCCTAGAACTGGCCGAGAAGAAGTGCTACGGAAAATAAAATAAAACTAATTGATAAATTAGAATCTGATACCATAATGAATATCTCAATCAACTGAAATAAAACTCCGAGTCAACAAAAACTGGAAACCATAAACTACATCTAAGGGAAAATCCCTAACTAGAATATAAAATAAACCTAAACTGATAAAACACCAACTAATAAACTCCCAGACATCTTTGGTCTTGAGTGGCTCCACGTACACACACTACTGGACACTGCTGCTAAGCCCCACATCTTGTACTGCCCCGCTAGAACCTGGAATGGTGAAAAGTACAAGGTGAGCTACAAAGCTCAGCAAGTAATAAGCTGGAAAGAATAACTGAAGCTAAATTGAAAAATATCTATACTAGAAACATACTTACTGAACTTGTACTGAGAGATATAATAATCACTGAATTGCATTTACAAGATGTAATGCACATAAACTATAAACTAAATGCAGGTATGCAACTTTGGCTCATAGGCCCACATAACTATAATACATACCTATCTGATCTGAATCCTGCAAACATAAAAACTGTAAGCACATACTGTGGGCAATAAGCCCCTAGCTCTCTGGTCGACATCAGGCGAGCGACACACAAACTGAAACTGGTGGGATCCCGCGGACTAGCCGCCTGGCGCACATAATGCAATGCTCACATACATGCTAGCACATGATACGTAGTGCTCCATAGAAAGTCATGCTCAATGCTCATACCAAGAGGTATGCACATAAACTCACAAAATAATGCTGATCATGTCAAATTAAATACTAAACATGTAATCTGATATAATATATTGGAATACAAAGATTTACTCGTGTTTTCCCTTGAATTGCAATATTTTCTAACATTTATTTAATTATTTAATGATTTATTTATTGCAACTTGAAGACTTCTCAGGGGGGTCACCCATCATAGAATTACCCCCACCCGAGCACGCTTAACTTTGGGGTTTTGAAAATATTGGAACCAAATAGGAGGAAAGATGGAATTTTGGTGTGAGTGTTATACACCTTAGGCCCGTTGGGATATGAAATTGGCACATCCGGATACAAGACACATGAGCTTGAAATGGATTGTGAGAGACATCCGGATGAGTAAGGTCTCATCTGGATACAAGACACATGAGCTTTGGATAAGTTGTGAGAGACATCCAGATGAGCAAGGTTTCATCCGGATACGAGACACAAACATATTTGGACACATCCGGATACAACATAAGGTATCCGGATATCACTCTCAAAAAGCCTTAGACTCATCCGGATACGACACAAAGCATCCGGATATTACTCATAGATAACTTAGACACATCCGGATATGACTCAAAGCATCTGGATACTACTCACAATCACCGCTAGACACATCCGGATACAAAAACGAAGCATTCGGATATCACTGGACCATCCGGATATGAACAAGAACTATCCAGATGTCACTCACATAAAACTTTTTGACCCATCTGGATAGACTCTAACCTATCCGGATGCTACTCACATACTCTGAAAAATCTATCCAGATATGAGGGAACCTATTCAGATGTCTGCAACTTTTAAACCCAAAGACGAACGCTCACAAAGACTCTGTTCTTAAACAAATCTTAATAAAACTACACCATTCCGAATAAAATCTTGGGAAAACAAATCCCAATTGATTCCAAACAAACTTATGAATGATTCGACAATAATATTGATAAGAATCGCTTGAAGTAATCATGCATGATCTGATATACGTACTCACTGCTCGTGCATATATATATATATATATATACACTGACTGTAACGTAAATCTGAAACTTAAACAAAGAGCTGCTGAAACTGATGATCGAATGCTAAATAGGATCCTGTAAGAAAGGTTTACAGGGAGAAGAACTTGCCTTAATCTCTCCGATCGATCGAATCGACGACTGCAATGAAAAATCTCCTAAGCAATCTCACTGTTGAAGCTTCTTCCTTCTCATGTTCTTCACACAGCGTGAAGAAGAACTAATGCTAATGGGCTATATTAAAACCCTAGATCTCTTTCCTTTTATAACTTGGAATCCCTCTCCCAATTGAACTTGGAGACTTCTTTTTCCTCCTAAACCATCTCACGCATGGTATCCTCAAATCCCTTAATCATATTAATTCACATTAATTATGAAGGAAAATAAATTCTTAAATGACCCTTAAGTCCTTGCATTTAATTTCCCATAATATAAAAGAATTAAATGCTATTTAAATACTATTCTCACTATTAAAAATCTAAATTGCCACATTAAATAATTAAATGGCAAAATCTCTTAATTAATTACTTCAATAATTAATTAGCTAATTTCTAAATAAATACTAGGCCCTCTAACGGGTCGTTACAATTTGCATTTCCAAATTGGCCCTTTTATAGACTTATTGTTCTTTGCTTTCCATATTTCTTACTTGTAATTTGAGGTTATTATACATTGGAGTCTTGAGAGCTCTTGATGTAGGATGTTTAGGGATAAGGGATCTTGGAAAGGTTAGAAACCCTACTATGATGTTAGCTAAATTACCACCTTTAGAGGTCACCCTTGTTGGGTTTGTGTAATAGAATGGCACCATACACCTAAGAGGCCACCCTTGTTGGGTTTGTGTAATAGAATGGCACCACACACCTAAGAGGCAAGAGGGGGGCTGAATTGGGTGTTTATTATTTTTAAAATTTTGTAGAGGTTTGCAATATGAAAACAGTAAATTATAAAAGAGAAAATATAAATCGAAGTATGCAAGAGATACAAATTAAGACTTTAGAGTGGTTCGACTCAACCTAGCCTACATCCACTATCTAGCTCCCCAAGAGATTCCAAAATTCTCTAAAAACCTCCTACTTAAACCAAGTAAGCCCTCTTGCAAACCGTTAGGAATATACAACCTTCTACTTAAAACCAAGTAGGCCATCTAGTAAACCATTAGGAAAGATACAATACAAGAGATTCAATTCTCCCACCATTCTCTTTGAATTCTATCTACAACATGGGTTGGAGAAATCTTTACAATCAATACAAATAGCCTTAATAATAGAAAAATAATGAGAGTGCAAAATGAAGCTGAACAAAAACTTAGAGAATGTATAAATGAAACTTGAAAGTCCAATTGTCAACAACCTTATCTCAAGCTTCAAATCTTCTTCTATATATAGGTTTCATGGCCTTTCTTAATAAATGTAGCTACTAGAGCCAAAATCTTGAGAAATATCATGTGCATAAATCAAGTACAATTAATCGTTAGAATTTTTGTGACATAATCGGTCAACTGATTCTTAAATGTGTAAAAGAGTTGGTTGATAGTTTACAAAATTTGGTTGATAGTTTCTAGAAATTTTGACTAGAAATGATGCAGTAATAGTTAACGATAAATAACTGAGAACATGCAAACCAAACGGTTAACTGTTTTTAAGAACTAGTAAATAGTTTTCACTCCAAAATGAGTGTTTCATTAAAGTTCTATGAAATCAATTTACATCATCAAAATTAGTACAACAACCTTTCGGTTTCAAAGTACACACTCTAGGAATTCTCAACTAGGGAAGAGCAAACAAGGAACACCTTTTATTTTAGTACTTTATTTCCAAAGCTTGCTTTACAAGTAACTTAAGGGGTTTTATATAGAACTATCTAAGGAAGTAAGGTCTTCTACTTTTGTAATGAGGGATAAAGTACTTGCATATAAGTATTAAGCAAAAACACTTATCTTGTTCTTATAATTGGGTCAACCACTTCATCGTTCTCCCTTAGCTAGAGAAGACTTGTTATCAAGTCTTAATCGTCTTTATCTATTTCTTCTTTATAGTATGGAGAGAGATCAATGGGTAGCCTAGGAGTAATTCATTAGGTACAATGTCTTTGAATTGCTTGAGGAGAATTCTAACTTCATCAGATGAGAGCAAAGATGCATGATTCTCCTGAACAATGTAAATAAGACATTTTATATTTGAGCCTTGGTAGATCTTATTGAGGTTGGACTTGTCAATGAATTCATTATTGTTTGACAAACTTACAAGACATCTTTCTTCTTTCATAGAAGTTAACATGCTGTTAGTATCGCATTTGTTAAATGAGTAAGTGTTCATATAGTTATCATGGAAGCATACATGGTTGTATTGCCAAGGACAACCCAACAACAAGGGACATGCATTCATGGGAATGGCATCACATCTTGCTTTGTCTTGATATTTCATTACAATAAGAATTTGAGTAGACTAAATTTTGGAACTTCTACTACATTATATTTTTTTAACTATTGTAGCATATATGGAGGAGGATAATTTTGAGTTGGTAAATTCAACTTGTCCACCATGTGTTTGGCAACAATATTATTTAGAACTTCCATTATCAAAGATAGCAAAGCAAACTTTCATTCCTAAAGTACATTATGAGACAGATTTTATTTTGAAGGGACCTATCATCTTTTATCATTATGGTTGTGTTAAGGTCACGATGTTGTACTAAATATTCTTCATGATTAACATCAATAATTTCTTCTTCGTCCAATCAAGATGATGTCTACACTTCATTCGGTTCTTCTTCTTCACTTTGAGTTATCTTAACCTCTTTTTCTACACATGAAAAAATTATTCTAAATGGACAATTGGACATAATATGTCTAAACCCTTGACAATTGAAACACTTTCTGGTATTGAAGTTGGAAACTGACTTGTATTAGCATCGATCCTTATCACCTTTCAATACTTTCATTCCACCACTCAAACTATTCTTATGAGAATTTTTTGTTCTTATTTGCATAGTGTAAGCCTTTCAATGCCACAAATTGTTGTTTCATTTGTTGGAGCTATCTTCGCAATTCTTCCATTTTAATTTCTTAAAGATTCCTTTGGTGACCATGTTAATGTCCAGGAAGCATTATAAAAATCTTATCTTCTTGTAGAGATTGAACCAATTTATTGTCAAGCAAAGGAAACAAAGCTTGATCAATTACAAGAATATAAGTGTTCAGAGTTGAAGCAATTACAAAAATATAGTTGATTGAGCTAGATCAAGGGCAAGGATTAAAAGATAGTTGGTTAAGCTAGGCTAATTACAGATATTAAATATAATCGGTTGAGACAAACCGCAAAAATCAAAAGATAATTGGCTAGGCTAGCTCATTTATAAAATGTAAAAGGCAATCGACTGAGTTGAACCAATTGCAAAGATAGTCGACTTTCAAGCTTTGATACCAACTAACATATATTTTCACCATCTTAGTGAGGTTAGAAACCCTACTATGATGTTTAGCCAATTCACCAAATTGAGAGACAACCTCAAGGATTCAAAGCATTCACACTTTAGGAATCCTCAACTACAACTGAGAAGAGAACTACCCATATATTTTAATACTTAAGTATTATCAAAGGTTATTGTACAACTAAACCAAAGGGGTATATATAGAACTAACTAAAGAAGTAAAACCTTCTACTTTCCCAAAGTGGGATAAAGTACTTAAATATAAGTCTTAAACAAAAGCACTTATCTTGTTGTTTTAATGTGCAAGAATCATTTTATTAGCTCTTTATGGGGTGTAATGATTCGAATTAAAGCAATTTGTATAATCATACCATTTAGTTGGGAGATTTGCTGAATGTAACCTTTGTTAGGGCTTTATGACTTGGGGAATCCACAACTGATATAGTTGTTGTGTCAGCCGCTATCATGTCTTCTTTACTCTATGACACCTCGATCCCATGTGTAATGATGATGTGATTGTTTAACCACATTTATTAGATTTTGCAAATTGTAGATTTATGTGCTACAGGAAAATTAATATTACAATTATGTCATTTTTAAATATTCTCTACACCTTTTCTCTTTAGAAACTCAAGAAGAGTTGTGTGCCTATGTTGTTGTCATCATCATTACCACTACTAACGATAAGGCTTTGCCTTTACCGCCAACCATCAATAGCATTGTGGCTTTTCCATTGTAATACTCGAGAAATTTGGATTAATTAAAAATAAGCAATTTATTAGAGAAATGGGATTTCAGAGAAAATTGGTATATGAATAGCCCGAAAAATTAATCGAATCGATTGCCGGGAATGCCCTGGAGCCAAGATGCTAAAATAAAATGATGTGGCATTAATGAGCACCCCGAGATAGGATTTATGGTGCCAAAATAAATCAGATCGAGAACAGTTTTCGGTACAGCTAAAATGCAGCTGGCAATTAGGCTGCAATACCGAATTGTTCTAGACGACTTCTTGAAAGTCAACGAAAGATTGAGAGGGCTTCGGTTTTTCATAATGAACAACCCTTCAGTGGTTTCAGGAAGAAACGAAAAGGTTTAGGGCCAAAATGAAGATTCGGGCCTACGTGCAGTTTTTGGAAATCGCTAGAGGAAGGCCAAAATGATATTTTTTTGGAATTCTCAAGGGTCAAATGAATGTTTTAGGACTTGAGGGACTCAATGGAAATATTTGAAAGTTTAGGGGTTAAGTGAAATGGGCCAAAATGAGAAAGACCAAAAATTGAGGGGCCAAAATACAATTTTTCAAAGTTGGCCAATGACAAGCACATGGTTGGTCGGCCATGGCCGATTTTGGCCACAGGGATAGCATGAGGGATGGTCAGGGAGCATCTTTTGTAAAAGCTTGAGTCGACAACAGCTTATGCATTGCTAGAAAAAGCAAGAAAATCGACCAAAAATTCGGTTAGATTATCGTGACACCTGCAAGTTGCTTTGTTGGTCGGATAAGGCTCGATTAGGGTCGATCTAGGGGAGGTTTATGCTCCTAAGGTGTGGGTAAGGCGGCCAAGGGCATTTGGTCTTTCAATTTTGCCTATAAATAGTCGTTAGTGAAGGCCGAAAATGAGGGAGAAGGAAGCTACAAATTGACCGTGTTTTCGAATAAATTGGGAGTTCAAAGCATGGGGCTTTTGTTGCCCATAGCTTGAAGATCATTTCTAGAGAAAATGAGCCATTTTGGTCAAGGTTTAATGGTCGTTCGAGGCCTCACCGGAAAAGGAGGCGGATAGCCAAGCCGAAGCTTTGGCCGTCCGATTGAGGGTCTTCGGGTTGTTCTTTCACGCCATGGGATATGCCAAAGGTATCGACTTGAAGAGGGCTTTCAACTGGTGGAGTCAACCTAGATCGCTGGCACGCCATCGCTGGAGAAGACAACCGGCACGTGCCGATCACGCGTGGTCTCTCACGTGTGCCCAATCGCCCTAACGTGTGCAGGCGCGTGGGCAGTCTGAAAATTTTGGAAAAATTTTTGAAAAATCCAAAAAACTATTTTACGGGGATCCATGCAAAAATTTTTGAAGTTGGGATTCCTGATGTCTTGATTTTAGCATCAAAGAGCCTCGTTTTGCATGAAAACGCAACATCCGGGTAAGTCCAGTATTTTTCCCTTGAAGTTCATAGCCTATAATGAATTGTTGTGAAATTAGATTTGGGAAAATAGTCCAGAGGTATTTATCAAAATTTTTGAAAAGGAAAAATGAGAGAAAATTAGGGGAAAATGAAATAAATGGAATATTGAGGATATTTAGTGATTAAATATAATTTTCATGATTGAGGTGATCGAGATGATGTAATTGGTGCAACTTTTGAGAGTTGGCACGAGAATCGAGGTCGGGCACGCATATCGAGGTGATGCGCTTTTCGAGATGTCTTGATCTTTGGGCAAATGTGAGTTTTCCTATCCTACATGATATGATTGTTTATTATCCATGATATTTATGAAAGATATGATTGCTTATATATGCATAATATTTACGAACGATATGATTCATTTTGTCATATTGCATGGAAAGTCGTGATAATTGCATGGCACGATACTATTATCATGTTGATATTTGTGCATGAGAATGGAATGTCGCCCCCAGAGTGTAGCCGTAATTCCCCTAGGGCAATGGTTGGCCTGGGAATTTACATTAAGGGCAATGTTGTTCATGTTGTTGCATCATGCATTTATATATATATACATATATATGTTTTGAACCCTCACTAGAGGTTTCATCTTCTAATGGGTTATGCCCCTGGAACATTCAACGTTCCAGTTTAGACTTGCAACTTAGGCAAGAAGCAGGTTGAGATGAGACGGCACGTGATGGCGTGGCCGAGGGATTCAGCAAGCTGACTCGGATATATTTTAGCTGATGCTTTATTAATGATTAGCCTTGTTAGAACATTATGGAATCTCCATGTATTTACGTATTTCAATATTGAGGATATGATGTTAACTATGGTACAGATTCTTATGTTATAAATAAAGTGAATTGATTATGTACCATATCAGGTTTCGATTTTCGCTTCCACATTTTTAATGATTTGCTGGGGGTTTGTTTGGAATTCGGTACTTAAGGTTAAGTTATGTACCGAGAAAGAAAGAAAAAAATAATTTATGTATATCTTAGGCGCCAGCATAGTGACACGCTCGGTAAGAGAAAAGTGGGGTGTTACAGTTGGTATCAGAGCGAAGTTGAGGAAGAACCTTAAGTGACTCTAGTATAGTCGATATTAGAGCGAATCTAAAGAAAAGGTCGCGTGTGGCTAGATAAGTAAAGCCATTGTAAGATTTGGGTATTGACAGTTACTGGATAAGTGTGTTGTAGTGGAAGTGCATGTCTAGGAAAGTTCTGGCTAGGAAAGATTTGGTATTTAAGTGCGTCCATTGTGACCCACCTCTCTTTCCTAAGAACTTACCTGGTGTACTATTCACGAGCAGACACAATTTTAGTAGACGACTACTATTCTTGGTGAATAGTAGAATGCTTGATAGAAGCCAGTTCAAGTGGAATGATCTAGTTATTGGAATAAGGATCCGATGAAATGATTCGAGTGTAAGATTGACTCGGTAACCGTGATTATGGATCCGAGAGATTTAAAGACTGATGATTTGATGTCATTAGTCAAAATCCTTGCAAAGAGAGATGAGATAATTGCGGTTATCAAAGATGATTGGATCAGTGATGATTAGTCCGATGTGACAAGGCTTAGGTGATGAATTAGGATCGAAGGATAAGATTTTCGAGGATCATTTGGTATCTCAAAAATAAGATATGGGATCCCACAGATTAGGACAAACGAGAGGCCAAAGATGGCCAAATAATGGCACGTGAGTACGTCAATTGATGAGCTGAAAGTAGTACGACCGATGTGACTCATAAAGACGGGATAGGAAACCCTAGCAGCGTGACGGCATTACTGGTCGGTGTTCGCAGTGATAGATCTAGATCTAGGGACCAAGACAGAAGACTTGTGATGAGCTTATGATCAACGTACCGAGGAAGCTAGTTGGCTATCTCCCGATATGGGTCAGGGACCTAGGGTCTAAGTGGCTTAGTGAATTACCAAGGAGAAAATCAGATGCTGAAGATCTGGGGCAGCCCAGTAGGGTCTGTACCTTGTGAGGGAGATCTAAGTCCCAATGGTCTGAGATCCGAGGTGTGCCACTAGCTGTGATTGATAGAGGCTGGAAGCCTCGTGAACCGAAATGAGATGGATTGAATATGGACTGTGTGTCCTATTTAAGGAATTGCATTAGGGTTCATGGTCATCTTGGGAGTAGGTGACATGACGAATAGTGTGAGACTCGAGGGATATAATACCTCGGTGTCTAGTATGACAATGGGATCATGAGATAGTCGTGTTGGGTGGCTCAAAGGGAAAGCTACTTGACGTATGAAATGGAAAGGAAAGATGCATGCTCGTAAGCCGTGTAGGCGCTACCTATGAGGTGATGGAATCACCAGGCCATGATGAGGGACTAAAATGAAGGTTCTTACAAAAGAAGTTAAACTCAGTGCAGCGACGACGAATGATAGTTCTTGAAGTACTACGATGAGACCGTGTAGTTTTCACCCGGGACGTACTCAAGTGAGGGTCGACATATGATGTAGGAGTAAGCCTACCATATGATAGGGGTGATAATGACAGCTATGTGCTTGCTGACAGAAAGAGTAGTGCCTAGGAAGAACTAATTTAATGGTCGGGTGCCGATAGTCAACTGGATCTGAAAAACGAAATGTGAGAATTAGTGGATTCTCGGTAAATGAGATTTCAAGTAGTGGAGCATGGCTAGTCTAAAACCTTGACGATGAATTGTGAGATGGAAGCCTCAACTCAAGGTAGAGATCGGGTACCAAAAAGGAAAGAATTGATAGGTCGTATCGACCGAAAAAAAGGATGATGATGAGACCTAGTCAGCAGAGGTTGTGACTACATTTCAATGTGCCAAATGGACCTACAGAATCAGGTAAAATTATCGGGGGTCATCCCGGCAAAGAGGGTTTAAAGGCATCATGAATGGTAGATTGAGATCCATGATGGCTAAGGAAATCGAGTTCTTAGAAGATAGTTAGAACTAGATATCATGATCTGATTCAAGATTTTTGAGGATAAATCAGTTTGAGATTCTTGAGGAATTTCTTGAAAGAATTGATTGAGGATCTAAGAAATCGTGAGGAAATTTTAGAATTTTTGGGAGAAATTCAGTGATGATTGGAGAACTGTAGGTGACGTAAGTACCTACCTGTTCTAGTTGGTAGTATGGTTATGGATTGTCGTCTTGAAGATCGTGCGAATCTTTGATGTGATTGAAAAAAAATCAAGTAAGGGCAAATGTGCCAGAAAAATAGGTTGCAGTAAGGGAAGCTGCAAACCTAGATCGATTGAGGATCCGAGACTCTTGATTTTGGAGAATGAAACTCTTGTATGGATAGACGAATTGGGAGATGTATAGCTAGACAATCATTAAGATGATGTCAGCAAGTTATGAAAATAAATGAGCCTATGGATAGGAGGTATAAACACTTGCGGTCAATGAAAGCCGTAAGAGAAATGGAAAATGACCAGGATATATTCTCGGGAGATTTAATGGGATTGTTCCTTAATGATGAAATTGCCAATGATAGCTTGAGGTTATCAGATGCTTAGCTAAGTGTGACTTGATTAAGGATGTGAATTATCAGGTGATAATTAAGAGTCGATGTTTTTACCTCGATTTGATGAATTATTAAAACAGCTACAAGAGGCTGAGATGTTTTATGATTAACATGCAATCGAGAATAAGGGAATGAGACGTTAAAAGTACCAAAAGCATAAATATTCATTCCATATAGTTACAGGAGATAAAGCCATACAATTACTCAAAGGAAAAAGGCAAACCATAAAACTGATAACGTGGTCGATGCTCAAAGATGACGATGGTTGCCAAACACGACAGGTCTCAGCTCATCAATGTTATCTGGAGAGGCATCTGGCTACTGCTGGCTTCACCAAGGTAAGGCGGAAGGGTAGCATCTAGGAAACTTGGGAGTGAAACGTCCTTTGGGATAGTGGGAAGATCGAAGCTCCAGTTTGGATTTTGATCGGGTTGTAGGAGAGACCAATCTGGGACAGGTTGGGAATATGCAGGATAGGTAGCAAAGAGTAAATCTTGCAAATAAGCTCGATAAACTTGCAACTCACTAACCTACTGCTGAAGGGCAAGAATGTGAGAAACACAGCCAGAGACAGGATCCTGAAGCCGAGCCTGAGCTTCAAAAAAGAGCGTATCGGCAGCCCAAAATCGGTCATTGACCGGAAGCGGAACTAGGATGTTGACGGCATTTTGGACAGTGAAAACATCAGGGATGGCAGCAAAACGAGTGGTACCATCCTCACGATGGAAGTAAGGGGCAAAGATGCACTGTGGACTGCATCCTCTATTTAAGACTAGGCAGGCCCCACATCGAGACCGGGCTCGCATGATAAATCTCTGGATCTAGTTAAATCTAAATAAATTAGATATGGGTCAGATCTAATGGGTCAAAGTAGATATGGGTCAGATCTAATAAATCAATGATGGGTCAAACCTGAAGTGGATCGAGTCGGGTCGGATCGACCCAGATCTGGCAGCAGTAGCAAGGACGACGATGGCGCGATGACGGTCGAGGGAAGCCAAACGAGGGCCGGTGGCTACGCGAGGGAGCTAGCAGCGGCGAGGGCGTGCTGGATCTGTTCGCGCGTAGGGTCGACAGAGGAAGGAATGAAAAAGAAGAAAGAAGAAGAAAAGAAAAGAAAAAGAAAAGAAATGGGAAAAAAAAATTTATGGAAAGATGTGTTTTATTATTCCGGAGATTTTGGTAAGAAAAAAATTATCCGGATGCGCGAAAGTTAAGTTCGGGCTTTTCGAGCAATTATAGTCCCGACCTTATGTTTCGAACCATGAAATAATGTATGGTTCAAAATGAAAATTTTTGCGAACCAGATTTCGAAATAGAATGCTAAGATGTTTCGGCAAGCTGTTGTCAGAAGGTAGTGATGGGAATAGGACACTTTTGTAATAATTATGTCCACAATAGGACTCATGAGAAGAGTCTAATAAGAACAACCTGCCAAGTGCAGTAAGAGTTTATGATAGCTCAAAGGATCGGATTGCGTGCAACATGACCAAATGATTACGTGTGGGTTACACCTAAGCACAAAGAAAACTACCCGATATATGACTTGGAGTTGGCAAATGTGGTATGTACTCTCAAAGTTATAGAGACACTATCGAAACGAAATGGTGGGACATTTTGATGTACTCACGAACCACGAGGAGCCTGAGGTATGAGTTCTCACAGAAGGAGCTGAACGAGAGGTAGCGATGGTTGATGGAGTTCCTTAAGGACTACGACTGCACTACTTCGTATCACCGGACGTGTGGCAGAGAGGTACCCAACGCAGGACCTGGTGGATAGCTGTGAGTGTTAGATGAAGTTGGAGGCTTGTTAGCCTGCCGACTATGATGGTAGTGCCGAAGGGATCGTCTATTTTTATGGCTAGCCTAGTCGTTTAGCTAGATTTGCTGAACGAGATAAGGAAGGGATGTGTGGTTGACAAGTGTACTTGTCTATGGAATGATGATATGGCCAGCCCAAGGTTTATGATTTTTGAAATGCGTGAAGGCATTCTCAAAAGTTTGAGGTAGAATGTGCGTGCCTAAAATAATTGAAAGATGTGTGGTCATCTGAAAGGAGCCACAACAGGAAATTATGTGAATGACACGGTATGCTTATAAGCATTAGACGTGTAAGGAATGCAAACAGATGTGTTTGCCAATGATCAAATAGATATTTGATTCGAGGTGTTCAGGTAATGAGCTATGTATTGTTTTAGTTACCTTAACGGTTTGATGAAAATTTTGACGAAATTTCTTTTAAAGAGGGGTGAATGTAATACCCGAGAAATTTGGATTAATTAAAAATAAGCAATTTATTAGAGAAATGGGATTTCAGAGAAAATTGGTATCTGAATAGCCCGAAAAATTAACCGAATTGACTGTCGGGAGTGCCCTGGAGCGGAGATGCCAAAATAAAATGATGTGGCATTAACAAGCACCCCGAGATAGGATTTATGGTGCCAAAAGAAATCGGATCGTGAATAGTTTTCGGTATAGCTAAACTGCAGCTGCCAATTAGGCTGCAA
This sequence comes from Diospyros lotus, assembly GCF_014633365.1. Classification (NCBI taxonomy): domain Eukaryota; kingdom Viridiplantae; phylum Streptophyta; class Magnoliopsida; order Ericales; family Ebenaceae; genus Diospyros; species Diospyros lotus. Next base: position 15,260,454 of record NC_068348.1, on the reverse strand, counting down.
TATCGAATTGTTGTAGACAACTTCCCGGAAGTCAACGAAAGCTTGAGGGGGCTTCTGTTTTTCATAAGAAACAACCCTTCATTGGTTTCAGGAAGAAACGAAAAGGTTTAAGGCCAAAATGAAGATTCGGGCCTAAGTGCATTTTTGGAAATCGCTAAAGAGAGGCCGAAACGATATTTTTTCGAAATTCTCAAGGGTCAAATGAATTTTTTCGAACTTGAGGGACTCAATGGAAATATTGGAAAGTTCAGGGGTTAAGTGAAATGGGCCAAAATGAGAAAGACCAAAAGTTGAGGGGCTAAAATACAATTTTTCAAAGTTGGCCAATGACCAGCACATGGCTGGTCGGCCATGGCCGATTTTGGCCACAGGGATAGCACGAGGGATGGTCAGGGAGCATCTCTTGTAAAAGCTTGAGTCGACAACAGCCTATGGATTGCCAGAAAAAGCAAGAAAATAGATCCAAAATTCGGTCAGATTATCGCGACACCTGCAAGTCACTTTCTTAGTTGGATAAGGCTCGGTAAAGGTCAATCCAAGGGAGGTTTATGCTCCTAAGGTGATGGGGAAGGTGGCCAAGGGCATTTGGTCGTTCGATTTCGCCTATAAATAGGCGTTAGTGAAGGCCGAAAATGAGGGAGAAGGAAGCTACAAATCGGCTGTGTTTTCGAATAAATTGGGAGTTCAAAGCATGGGGCTTTTGTTGCCCATAGCTTGAAGATCATTTCTGGAGAAATTAGCCATTTTGTTCAAGGTTTAATGGTCGTTCGAGGCCTCGCCGAAAAAGGAGACGGACAGCCAAGCCGAAGCTTTAGCCGTCCGGTTGAGGGTCTTCGGGTTGTTCTTTCAGGCCATGGGATATGCCAAAGGGATCGACTTGAAGAAGGCTTTCAACTGGTGGAGTCAACTCAGATCGCCGGCACGGCCGTCGCCAGAGAAGACGATCGGCGCGTGCCGGTCACGGCGGTCTCTCACGCGTACCCAGTCGCCCTAATGCGTGCAGGCACATGCGGGTGCGTGGGCAGTCCAAAAATTTTGGAAAATTTTCTGAAAAATCCAGAAAACTATTTTACGGGGGTCCGTGCAAAAAGTTTTGAAGTTGGGATTCCCAATATCTTGATTTTAGCACCAAAGAGCCTCATTTTGCTTGAAAACGCAACATCCAGATAAGTCCAATATTTTTTCCTTGAAGTTCATAGTCTATAATGAATTGTTGTGAAATTAGATTTGGGAAAATAGTCCAGAGGTATTTATTGGAATTTTTGAAAAGGAAAAATGAGAGAAAATTAAAGAAAAATGAAATAAATGGAATTGAGGATATTTAGTGATTAAATATCATTTTCATGATTGAGGTTATCGAGATGATGTAATTGGTGCAACTTTTGAGAGTTGGCACGAGAATCAAGGTCGGGCACGCAAATCCAGGCGATACGCACTTTTCAAGGTGTCTTGATCTTTAGGCAAAGATGAGTTTTCCTATCCTACATGATATGATTGTTTATTATGCATGATATTTATGAAAGATATGATTGCTTATATATGCATAATATTTACGAAAGATATGATTCATTTTGTCATATTGCATGGAAAGTCGTGATAATTGCATGGCACGATACTATTGTCGCATTGATATTTGTGCATGGGAATGGGATGTTGCCCCCAGATTGTAGCCGTAATTCCCCTAGGGCAATGATGGAATAACGTTAGGCTTATCCCACAAAGGTTCGGGATTTGCCTAGGATTCTGTGCTAGGCTGGTGGGCCTGAAAAGTTACATTAAAGGCAATGTTGTTCATGTTGTTGCCTCATGTATTTATATATATATATATATATGTTTTGGACCCTCACTAGAAATTTCATCTTCTAATGGGTTATCCCTTTGGAACATTCAACGTTTCAGTTTAGACTTGCACCTTAGGCAATGAGCAGGTTGAGATGAGACGGCACGTGATGGCGTGGCTGAGGGATTCAGCAAACTGACTCGGATATGTTTTAGCTGATGCTTTATTAATGATTAGCCTTGTTAGAACATTATGGAATCTCCATGTATTTACGTATTTCAATATTGAGGATATAATGTTAATTATGGTACGGATTCTTATGTTATAAATAAAGTGAATTGATTATGTACCATATCAGGTTTCGATTATCGCTTTCACATTTTTAATGATTTGCTGCGAGTTTGTTTGGAATTCGGTACTTAAGGTTAAGTTATGTACCGAGAAAGAAAGAAAAAAATAATTTATGCATATCTTGGGCCTCAGCATAGTGACACACTCGGTAAGAGAAAAGTGAGGTGTTATAGCCATAACTTCCAAACATTGATCTCTTTCACCATCGATTGTTCTGACAAGTTTCTAGATCTCTTCTCCTTACTTTTCCCCTCTACAATACCCTCCTCCCCTCTTTATTCCCTTCCCCTACATCTCTTCTCTAGTTCCCACAACCCTATTCTACCTCAATATTCCCCACCCATGCCCTCTTCCTCTATTATTCAACAATTCGCTACTTTGATATATTCCATAAACCTCTTTGTCACTCTCTCGAGGTCTAAGGCTTAGCCCACCTTTACTCTTTGCCCAAAACACTAGAGCTACATTATTTGGGTTATCCTACACTTGCCACTACATTCTATGGGTTATTCCCTTGCTCATTTCTTTCCAAATGCACTAGGTTAGCGTTTGATGCTCTCGAAGTCTCATAGTTGTTGGGTTCTTCTCCCCTATTTCTTATCCCAATTCTAGGGACTCCAAAATTAATCAAATTGGCCCCATGCTTAGAGATTGGTACTTGCTCTTTTTTTTTGTGCCTTCGGCATGTCCCTACCTTTGCTTGAAGATTCTACAACTAGTTATTTTGAATGTTTGTTGCCCTTGTTTTTTATTTATTTATTTATTTATTTATTTTGTCATCTTCCTATTTTGTTGCTGTTGTCCCTAGATTGTTTCTTTTTGCTCTTTCGCTTGTCTATTGTTTGTATCTTTTTCTGAAACAAAATATTACACTTATATTATATAGTAAATTGAACATTTAGCGACAGAATTTCTCCAAACATGAATATTACTATGCATCAGCAGATCGTTCACAAGAATACTTTCTCATTGAAAAGTTTGCGGTTTTAACCAATCACAGCGAACAAAATCATTGTTCACTGGACTGAACCATGCAGTGCCGACCAGGTTGAGTCTGTCATGACAATGATGAAGGCTGGTGAAAATATATGTATATATATATATATAATATATGTTTATGCAAAATGGACTTTCAACAACAGAATTCAGGTTCAGACGGGCCGGAGAACAACTTCCTAACATCAAATTACAACATTCTAAATGCATATCATGTATTCCTCTAATTATACGTCAAATTAGCGTATTATAATCTTCTTTTCTAAAAACTTAAACTTTGAATTTGTTGACAAAGAGATTTTTGAACTAGATATATTGGGAAAGCTTACTTCTTTCTTAATAGGTAAAATAGGGAGGACAAGGGTAGAGCCACGTTGCCCCCATGGGCCAGAGTTTTTTTTTAAAAAAAAAAAAAAAAAATTACAATGATTTACTATTAAAAATAAAGAAAATTATTTTATACTTTACTATTAAAAATAAAAAAAAAGTAAGTATTGAAGAAAACAAGTCTATAATGCCCCACTAGTAATCATCACAATATTTTTTACAATTTTCTCATAATTTTATTTTTTTACAATGATGATGCAAAGAAAGCAAGTATTGAAGAAAATTGTGAAGTAAAAAAAGCAAATACGGAGAAAATTTATATTGAAGAAAATAAACAAATTATCAAAGAAAGTATTGAGCAAATTGATTTTGCACAATTTTTTATGGATCTTGGGCTAAAAACTATAATAATGGAGTATAATGTTAATCTTCAAAATCAAATTAAAAGAGCCTACTTGTAAAGAGGCTTGTGTTAGCCTTGAAATCAATACGATTCATTCCAGCTTGATTTGATGAATTTGGTAATTGGTCGGAGTATAGTATAAGCAAAGATGTCGCATTTTGCTTGTATTGTTATCTTTTTAAAACAAATAAAGGAGAACAAGGAGATAGCGATTCTTTTGTGAAAAAATGGTTCAGTAATTTAAAAAAAAAGATAGACTTTAAGTTCGTGTTGGAAGTGTCAATAGTGCACACAATTAAGCTCGAAACAACTATGGAGTTTTAATAAATCAACAGCAAAATATTGAGATAATTTATTCAGACAATTAGAACAAACACTGTGTTATTATCGAATTCATCTAAATGCATAAATTAATTGTGCTCGACTTCTTCTAAGGCAAGAACTAGCCTTTCGTGATCATGACGAGTCTAAAGATTCAAATAATCAACATAATTTTCTTGAAAAATTACAATTTTTAGTATAAAAAGTCGTAGGGAACGATTGTAAAAAAAATTTATATTTTAATATTATAATTATTATTTTATTTTTAAAATTATATTTTTTGTATTTAAGTTCGTGCTCCCTGAATCAAAATTCTAATTCCGCCCCTGAAAGAGGATATATAAGCTTCTCGAAAGCGGAAATAAACAACAAATATATGTATATGTAGTGCATTTGTTATTAAAAAAAACAAATATATGTGTTTTGAAGTAAATTGTGGGTAACTTAATTAGATGATTAAGTGGTGGCACTTAAACGTGGTGATGACGAAATGGGTGATGGAATGGTTGAGTAAGATTGCAATGAGGAGGAAAATGGAAAGAAAAGTTTTGGAGACAATTGAAGTTGTATGTGGCATTTTGTCCTTCAGGGCTCCTCACCCATCATTCATCACTCACTATGACCACCCTTCCAGAGCTCAAAACACCGCAACAGTGATTCTAGTTCTTGGGTCCCTTTCACAAACCAATGGGCTGCCTATTCAATCTCTCTCGCTCTCTCTCTCTCTCTCCCTCCATAAATATTTTATATATTTCAAGAGGGAGGAAGGTGGAAACGTTGCTCCAAGTTTGGTGGGTATATAAAGGTGGGTAGAGACTTTGCTTTGGTGTTGGTGCTGGTGGGAGCGATGGGGAGACAGCCTTGCTGCGACAAACTTGGCGTGAAGAAGGGGCCGTGGACGGCGGAAGAGGACAAGAAACTCATCAACTTCATCCTCACTAATGGCCAATGTTGCTGGCGCGCCGTGCCTAAGCTCGCCGGACTCCGTCGCTGCGGCAAGAGCTGCAGGCTTCGATGGACTAACTATCTCCGCCCGGACTTGAAGAGAGGTCTCCTTACTGAAGATGAGGAGCAGCTTGTTGTCGACCTCCATGCTCGCCTTGGCAATAGGTTCAATCTCTCTCTCTCTCTCTCTCTCTCTCTCTCTCTCTCTCTCCTAGACAAAAAGAATAATTAAGCCGGGTATCAAGTGATTCTCTCTCTCTCCTAGACAAAAAGAATAATTAAGCCGGGTATCAAGTGATTCTCCTTTGCAAATGGTGTCTAAGGACTGATGGTAGGCGGGCGTTCCCCTCACCCCACATGAGGTAGCCTTGATGGTACTTTTGGCCACTAGTGGAAATAGTGGAAACCATTACCTGGGTAAGTTAAAGTTTTATGCATGGATCATCCCTGACACCAGCATCACTCTTTGCTCGCCTGAGAAAATGGTATTGTTAGTCTTTTCATATCTGAAACTTAAATTGGTAATGGCCAATGATTACACGAGAACAAAGGTATCATTGAGAGCAAGGGATGTGCCTGAACCTTATGAGACTTAAACATAAAACCCAAAACTCACTAAGCAATTACCTACCATTATAGCACCCAAACTTTATTATAAGAACTTACCGAATTCCCAAAACCTTATTGGGTGTAATAAATTTTAAAATTTAATAGTAACATTTAACATATTTAATATTTATTTAGACCAATTCAAACTACTAGATCATCTACCATCTCACCTAATAAGTTCTAGCAAGATACCAACCTACCAAACCCCGTGCATTTTTCTTTATCTTTTTTTCGGTAGAATCCATTACTTGGTTTTGGCAAGAAAGATGTTCTTTCAATGCATGGTTTCTGGTTTATATGTTTCTTTACGTACAAAAGAAATATGTGGTGCTCGTGATAGGAATATAATGACTGCTTAGCTAAGAATGCGGATTCAAATATTGATTTGATTGTTCAACGATGGCTTTGGTTACTAAATAAGATGAAAGCTAATGTTAATTAACCTCTTGTCGGAGGCCCCCCCCAAAAAGGTAATAATTAAAACAAGCTTCTTTTTGACTCAATGCAACTGATGAATATTGTCTAATATTTATTAATTCAAACGGAGGGAACAATGCATTGTTTAATCATTTGTTCCAGAAACTTCTCTTGCAAAGGTTCTTTCTTTTCGTAAAATATATAATTGATTAAGATTTGTGACGATTTATCAGGTGGTCGAAAATTGCTGCAAGACTGCCAGGGAGGACCGATAATGAGATCAAGAACCACTGGAACACCCACATCAAGAAAAAGCTTCTGAAGATGGGAATCGATCCAGTCACCCATGAACCCCTCAACAAAGAAGCCAAGAAAGCCGAAGCCCCATTCGACGATTCGCTCGAATCTCACAACAACCAAGAGCAGTTAGAGGAAACCAACAGCATCCCCAGCTCGGAGGAGAACTCCTCGTGCTCGTTGGCCGAGAACTTCACCGGCGGCGCCGGCGGCTCTCATTTGCTTGGCATATGCGACGATGACCAATTGCTGAATTGCCTGTGGGGAGAAGAAAGTAATCCTCTGGTTGATTTTGCATCTTGGGATCAGTTCATTAATCCGGCTGCCGGAGAAAGCTTCTGTGAGGTTGGCTTGCCTTCATGGGAAGATCAGAGCTGTGCATGGCTATTGGATTGCAAGGACTTTGGCATCCAAGATTTTGGCATGGATTGCTTCAATGATGCTCAAGTTATCAACTCCTTAGAGACAGCCAACAAGCAATAATTGATATATATATATAAATATATATATATATATATATTATGTGTACAATATGTACAGAATATCCATGTTGGGTCAAAGCGAAATCTCGCTTCTTACAGAGGTTTCTCACCAACCAACGTAATATATGTCATTCCAAATTAAGCAGCATTTGAAGATCTTAGGACATGGGTTCGTTGATGAATACGTTGTACCAAAAGTATAGGAAAAAAATAGTGAGGTACGTTGGACATGCACATCTATGTGTTAGATGGGCCTTGTGAATGCAAAAACCTTTTGTAAATAAGTGTTTATGCATGCAATGTCTATATCAATAAAAGGAGAATATTTATTTTCTTTTTTGGTCTTGTAAAGTTTTTATTCTTTCTGTTTTTTTTTTTTTTTTTTTTACTATACATAAGAGAAAGGGGTAAAGACCACAAAAACAAAACAAGACACAAGTCCCCCCATAGACAAAAAGGGCGAAGACAAGAGAAAAGAAATCAGGGGAGACTGTCACATAAGATATCCTAATACAGATCATGAGCAAACAATAAACTAATCTAGGGGAAGCATGCACTACAAGGGCCATGTCCAAGGAAGGGGCTAAAACAAGTTAGCTTGAAAGGTAAGAAGATGAACACCAAAGAACTCAACAACATGAATGAGGCTAAGAGAAAATGTGCTTCACCAAGATTCGCTTGGATGTCTATAGGACTGGAACAAAAGGGATCCAACTACTAGATGAGGTAATATACAAAAGGTAAACAAAATCAGGCAATAAATCGAGGCTTGTAAAAAGGGTGTTGTGGTCACCTCCGACCAACATAGGGAGAATGGGACTACGTAGGGACCTCAAGACCCCTTTCTTTCTTAGCGAGCAACTTGCAGCTACTTGTGGCATACACTAAGGGAATGCCTTGGGCAACCCCTTGCACTAAAAGGGATAACATGGAAGCCATCCCTCATTGACACCAAAAAGGAGTTATATCCAAAGAATGAAAAATCAATAATTTTTTCACTAAATTGGAAAGATAATGCGTAAAAAGAAAACAAATCTTTAGTCCTATTAGCGAGCTAGTTTTCTAAGAGGTGATGTAGGGGCCAAGCATAGCTAGTTTATAAATAAGGAATGAAAGATATTCTTCCACCTTAAGGAGAAAGAGTAGTCTTGGATTCGTAGTGACTAAAGATAAGGGTGAGATCAAGGTGGGAAGGATAGAGCAGAAAGAAAAGGCTTAGTTAAGGAGAAAAAGGCCATGGCTAAAGAAGAAGAAAGGAACTAGGAAGTTTATAAATCTTCTTCAAGTAAAGCAAGGTAAGGGGTACGAACAAACTTATTTGTTATGTACTCTTTGAAAAATGTATCTTATATAAAAATGTTTTGATACATTTGAAACTTGTTGAAAATGCAATACATGTTAAATATTTAAGCAATGTTTGTTAAATGTATAGCTCACTCCCAAATATATTTTATTCTTCTACAAAATGTACATATATATATATATGTATGTAGATGTGGGAGAGGATCTTTCAAATGACAAAGAGAATATTGTTGAATGAAAGAATATGTTCTTTGAATATGAGATATGGATGAACATTTTAATTAGTTTTGGTTATATATTGCAAGTCTATTTTCTTGTGAGCTTCTACATTACTTAGATTTTTTTTTTTTTTTTTTAGTATTGTTGTTTGCTAAATACAACAATTAAAATTTGTTTGTTTTAAGGAAATCTTAGCAATTGACCAGGCGAGTGGAGAAAAGAAAGCCAAGAAGAAGAAAGGGATTTCTTTTGGGTGCCTAGTGTTACTGTTATTTGTCCTAAATTCTAGATTTGAATAACATCTAACGGGCATGTAACTGGTCACATTCATTGTATCTTTGTTTATATTTATAAAAGAAAAATTTCTTCATGCATGAGCTCTCTAGTTTAACACATGAATGAGTCCCTAGATATCTCGTTTGTGAATCCTATTCTCAAGATGTTGAAACTATGTGACATGATTCTCTAGTAATTGGTACGTAGGGGTGTCAAAAAATATTTGAAAATTAGTGAACCAGACCAAACTGAACCGAACTGTGCCTTTCAGATTGGTTCTATAGTTCAAAGGTTAGGTCCTGGTTCTAAAAAATTAAGAATCGATATATTTGGTTTGGTTACTGATTTTTTTTTTCAAACCATGATTCGAACCTAACTGGAACCGATATTATACTTATATATATTATAATTTTTTAGGTATATATATGTTGCTTCAATTTTAATCCGCTAGTTTTTGTTTATTTATTTATTTTTTTTGTAGTTATTGTTATTCATGAGCTCTTTTATTTCTAAGCTTTTATGCACTATTGATATTCTAAATGATCGATGTAATCTCATTTGATGAGATAGTTTATAAATTATTTTGTTTTACTTTTACTTCAAGACTTGAAGCATTAATGAAGTTAATTATGGGTATATTTTAATTAACAAATTTGTTTGTAATTTCATATTTTGCGAAAATATTTAGAAGCTAAATGTTAATTGGATAGAACCGAAACTGAATCGAAACCAGTTCGGTGTAACGGATTGGTCATGATTTGGTTTTATATATAAAATGGTTTGGTTACGGTTCTTATTTTTTCGGAACCGTTAAAAATGCTTCGGTTACTATATTCATATAGAACTAGACCAATCCGAACCATTGACACCCTTAGTAACTAGATGTCTTAAACTATTCATAGTTCTTAAATTCTTTGGATGGGGACTTTGATTAGTTGAGTATGGACTATCATAAAGGTTACTACTTCAATTAGTATAGGATAATGAGGGGAGGGTGGTGGGTCACATGCCATGTGACAAGAGATGTCGCTAATAGACCTATGGGTGGTTGTTGGGGAACAACCAATCAAATATGATATTGATGATAGACCATATGGCATGGTGGATAATGGTCTTGTCATCAAGTGCAATGGTGTGTTGATCTTTAGTCTTGAGCCAATACTGTTGTTTTGTATATTTGTGTGCGAGATTTGCTTATGAGCAAAACCATCTAATTGGGAGATGGAGAGGTTCATCTATGTGGTTTCGCATTGCTGGTATATGGAGACAAGTGTTGGGAATACGATCTATTTCCCTCGTCTGTAATTAATGGGGCGAACATCTTATATGATCTACTTTTAGTGTGACAGTACAATCCATGACAAGGTAGATTGAATATTAGGAAATGAGTTTCCTGAGGTATCATCTAGTCACATTGATAAGGTTAAACACATAGTTACTGAATTTGTGAGTTTATCACTCCCTGACTCTCGTTTAGTCAGGACGTTAGATGATGGAAGGATTATAACACAATAAATGTTAGCCGTAATAGGTTCACTTGAAGTAAGACTTCATTGCCACCTATATTGTCTTGAACTGCAGCTAAGTGTTATTCAGAAACTCTCAGATCGTCACCGGGATATGGAGAGATTTCGGTGATGGGTCAAGGAGTTGACCTATACCGAAAAGGCTTTCGGTAATATCTGATTGCTAGTAGGTAGGGAACTTAGAAAGTCACACACCATATAGTGTTGCATTTAATAACCACATCTTATGCCCAAAACGTCTCAGGGATTGGAAGGTCAAATGTTGACTTGCTTGCTTGGAGAGTCGACTTTTCTGTGGCAGAAGTTGACTTTCGAGGTGGTGGAAGTCAAGTTTCGCCAAGGCAAAAGTTAACTTTCGATGCCACCTAGCAGCCGTAATTGAGCACCACGTGGCTAGAAATTAGAAAAGGCTTGGGCTTGGCGATGGCTAATATTAGGCAAAATAAATTGAAGAACCAGTTTTGTAAATTCTATAGCCTTCAAAATTTTAATATGTGTAACACTTACACAAGAAAAATTTGAGATGCAAGTACAGGTGATATGATAACCCCTGTGTCTAGCTCGGGAAAGGGAAATTAGAATGATATCAAACATCATACTAGGTGTGGACTGACTAGGACCACCACATCGTGAGGTGGATTAGTCTTAGTATATAAATTGTTTCTACATCAGACAACAGGTATGTGTGCATTTATATTCATATGATGAATATGCATGTTGCTTAAATACCTAAGCTACGTGTATAACGTGTATATATATGTTCTGCTGTGTGCATCTAACATGCATTAAAATTTTAAAATTCTCCATACAGCCATACACAAGTTTTCCATCAATGGTGTCAGAGTCTCATCTTGGTATTTAATACATATACACGGTCAAATATAAAATTTGGTTAGCATTTGAATGACTTGTAGTGCAAATTTTTTTATTATGAGTCTTGAAGAGTCGACTTTTCCTCCCAGAAAGTCGACTTCTCGAAGATGGCAAGAGTCGATTTCCAAGCATTGAAGAGTCGACTTTTGCTGATTGCAACAACCAGACAGTTTGTTTGATTTGCTTCATTGTCGATGGTCGTAAATTTACATTGAACATTGTAACGCCCTGCTCCCACCTACGGGTGTTACTCATGAATAGCTAACTTACTATTCACACGCTAGGGAAAAGATGAAGAGATGGCTACGTTTCAATGGGAAACGACCTAGGTGGGAACTAGGCTTTGCCCTCTCTTCGCTCCATTCGAGGGTCCGGGAATTATCAAAACGACCCATTAAAACCCGAAACCTCACAATCGTCACCCTCAAGCTCTTTAATGAAGAGCTAAGGGTGACCTCCCAGGATCGAAAGAAATAAACTAACTCCATGCTTCACATAAATTATGGCATAACGCCTTAATTGTAAGAAAGTAATTTTTCTTTTTCTTTGCTCCAACCATTAACCCATTTATCTCACTTCCAATTCCTTTGGAAAATATTTGGATTAATATTTCTTTGAAAAAATTTAAATAAATTTTCCTCATTAAATCTCCATTGATTTTTCCTTTAATTATTTCAAAATACCATAATTTTCCAACCATTAGGAAATTAATTCTTTTGAAATACAAACCTTAAGGCATCCTCATCCAATTTCAAAATTTAAGGAAAATACTCCATTATTTTAATTTCCCAAAATATAGAAATTTTTCCACAATTGCCTCAAATTCATATTAATTTAAAAATTAATTTGGAGGCTAAAATACTCTTTTATTTATTTATTTAAATATAATTTATTTCAGAATTTCCAAAATAACATAACATATTTAAATAAACAGAAATAAAATAAAATTAAAATAAAAAAAAAATCCCATAGCAGCAGCAGGGGGGGCGTGCGGCAGCCAGCCGCGCCCCCTAGCGCGGGCCGCTTGCGCGGCCGCGCCCAGGCGCGCCCAGCCCGCACCCTGGCACCAGCACACTGCCACCTACCTTTTTTATTAAAAAAAATATTTTTTTTTTCTTTTTAAACTCAAATTTTTCAAAATGCTTTTTCACATCAAATGGCTTCCAAAACATTCAAGTTTGCTACTTTACAACCATATTAAGCATTCATTACATATTTAACAAAATAAATACCACATTTCTCACTAAACCCACAAAATACACACTTCACATGCATTTCCCATTTCTTCATTACCTTCAACCATGTAAAACTCCATTTCCCTTAAATGATTCTCCACCTACATAGAGGTCAAAGGACCTTATGAGCCAATGCTCAGTAAGGGTGCTATGCAAATGTAAATGAAGTATGAGAAACATAACATGTAATGCAAATGCAATGCATATTAAGGGTAGTTCTCCATGCCCTCATAACCACTTAGGTTAAGGCACCAACCAACCCCTCACTCCCATCACAAGTCCTCCTTATGGCCATAGGTCCACTAGGGCACAAAACATGCAAAGAACCATCACATGCAACTCATACAAACCATGTACAAATGCAAGCAAAACCCCACCACTTGGGGCTATCCCTTACCTTGTTTTCTTTGAAGCTTTAACACTTCCACAAGCCAAGAATCTCTCTTAGACTTTAATCACCCTTAAAGAAAAATAATAAAGGAATTTTTAGCTCTTATACACAAAAACTAAGGCTATTTCATGAGAGGGAAAGAAGGCTTACCTCTCTTGCCTTTCTTCTTCCTTCTCCCAACCTTAGCTCTTCTTGCTTTCTTTCTCTTCACAAATGGGGAAAACCTTGAACTAAATTCTCAATTCCCTATTTATAGAGCTTTTCTACTCAATCCATGCCAAATTTCAAGATTACATCTTAGCCATTGATTTTTTCTTTAATTCAAGAGACTCAATCTCAACTCTCCAACACAAGCACAATCCTTGTGCTTCTCTTAATCTCCAATCTTAGCCATTGATTTTAAGAGAACTCATCTCTAGTCTCTAAAGAAACACAATCCAAGAGACTTAGTCTCTTTAAATCTCAACCTTTGATTTTATTTGGAGATTAAATCCTCAACCATTGGATCAATCTCTAATTCCCATAATTCTCCCATTTTCACAATTAATAAATAATGACTAATTTCAAGATTGACTAATTTCTCCATTTTCCATTTAATTTAAATCCAAAACTTTTCAAGCAATTAATGGAGACTAAAAATAATTTCTTTTTGATTTAAATTTAAAGGCTCTTGAAAGACATAATCCATTTACTTTAGCATTTATTTAAATCTACCATTTTCCCACATAAATGCTTGACTATTTTCCATTTAATATGGAATTTCTTTTAATTCTCTCCATAATGGCTCTCATTAATGCTTGAGAGACTAATTTCTTTTCTTTTTTCATTTCTTTAAATCCCACTCTTGTTTCATAAGATCATGCCAAGTGTCACCAATTACACTTAATAAAATTATTTCTTATTCCCCAAATTTAATTAAATCCCAATCCATGAGATTTTGCCAAGTGTCACAAATCTAATCATACTTGGCTTCCATTTCAATTTCCTAATTATCCATACACTTAATCAAGAATTAAATTCTCCAAAAAAAATCAATTCTCCAATATAAATAATTTCTCCAAAAAGAATTTATCCTTTTTATGGGACGGAACTCCAAATTATCGTTTTGCCCCTTCTAAGGCATCCTATCTATTATGTGCCTTCTCATTATTTCAAGGGTAAGTATGGAATTTTTCATATACCAATATTCCCTTAATTGATAAAATTTATCATAACTTATCAAGGGTATTACACTTAATACCGATTACACCGGGTGTTACAAACATTGATGCAGGGATTTAGATGTGTGTTTGAATGTTAGGTTATAATATTTGACATATGTAGTATACATGTTTTCAAAATTGTTTCAAAACAATAGTGGAAGTGGATGTATGTTCAGGATTAGCATGGGCTTGGTATGAATGAATGAATGTTATAGGGATTTGATTGTTTATTCAATTTGTAATAATTATTCATTCGGGTATGTACTGAGGCATAAGCCTCAAGTAGCTTCTTTTAATCTTTATCTTACAAAAGTTGTAATTTGAAGATGGCGTCAAGGAGTTGGCGGCAGCAAGAAGCAATCAAGTAAGCAATTCATCAAGGAGTTGGTGTGTACCACGGTTTAAACTCTCGAGGCTCGGGTTTATTCTGTGAGCAAGCCCATGGTCATTCTGGTTATTTATTATTCATTTTATTATACAATGGTTGTGTGATGGAATGAATGATGAGTGTATGATGAGACCTTAAATAAGAAGCCTAAAATCTTCCCATTGCATTAATATTATATCTAAATGGTGAATTTGATTCATCGTGGTGTTTCATAGTCATATGGATTCATTAGTTTAATTGAGTGTGCCTAATAACTAAAATGTGATGGTGCATTTCATGAAAGATTGTTTGATTTCTCCTATTAACCATGAGATGGGGCAGTGTTCAACGGGTCTCACTTGACTAAGTAACTAAAATGTGAGGAAGGGTAACGTTTAACTCATTGCACTTAGCCAAGTAGTACTCCATCAGGCCAAGTAATTAAAATGTGAGGTTTATGATGGGTTGGAAGCCGAAGGTCGAGCTCCACATTTGATGTGGTGACAAGTGTTCCCACTCAATTATGAGCGTACTCCAAGTAACTAAAATGTGAGGGGTATTCTTATGAAAGAAAATTCGACCACCCACTATTGGGTCCTGATTGTAAAGGGATCACGTTTCTTGTTGAGGAAGTGTAAGATTCAAAAACGTTAGTGGGAGTACCCATTTGTTTAAAGACCTTAATTAATGGTGTTTTACAAAGATACAACCTAATATATCTATTTATTTTCTGCAAATTAAAATGGTAGGACTAAATTCATTATCACGTGTTCTAGATATTAATAGGCTTACTGGCCCTAATTTTCCTAACCGGGTCTATAATTAAAAGATAGTGCTCGATATGGAAAGAACTGATGATACTTTGTCTTTTTCTCCACCTTCTGAAATTCCTTAAACTACAATTGAGGAAGAGATAGTCACTTAGGATATTATGAAAAAGAATGACATGAGAACCTGTAACTACATTTTCTCATTGATGTCTAATGATTTACAATGTTAGCTTGACCATTTCATGAGTGTTGTGAGCATGATACATCTATGGGACCTCTTTGGTGAGCATAGTAGGACAGCTCGGTATGAGATTTCATCAGCATGATTAATGCAATTAGTCAGCTAGATGCCTTGGAATTCCTAATGAATCCTCAACTCCATGTCGACCTTATCTTGCAATTGTTGCCAGAGTCTTTTGGTTATTTCATTATTTATTTTTAAATGAATAAAATCGATTGTTCTTTTCCTGAGTTATTAAACATGTTAATAAGTACATAGTCATAGATGAAAGGCAAAGGGTGAGAAAGAGTTCTCGTGATTGCCTCTTCTTCTTCTTAGAAGAAACCTAAGTATAGGAAGAGGAAGAGGAGTGCAATGGGAGCCGGGAAGGGTGGTAAGCAATCAGAGATAAAGGGCAAAGAGGATCAAGGCAAGGGTAACTATTACTTTTGTAGACAGAAGGGACATTGGAAGAGAAACTGCCCAACTATTTACGGAGTTTGAAAGGAAAGGGCCCAGAGGGTCAAGATATGATTCCTTCATTGTGTGTTATTGAGATTGATCTTATGATTGGTCGATACCTTACTTCTTGGATTGTAGATTTTGGTGCTACTTCTCATATTTGTTTATCTACGCAGGATCTCTATCGAAGTAGGGCGCTTGGGAAGTGCGAGGTGGTCTTGAATGTTGGCAATGGGGCAAGCGTTGTTGCATTACCTATAGAGACTGCTTCTATATCTTTACCTCTTGGGCATGTGTTAGTACTATGTGATTGTTTACTTATTCTGAATGCAATTCGAAATGTTATATCTATTCAACAACTTGTACAACATGGTTATACATTTTCTTTTGCATGTAATGAATGTTATATTTTATATAATAATGTGCGTGTGGGAAAAGCTATGATGGTAAACGATCTGTACTTTTTGGAAACACATGTATGTGAATATAGTCACCAAATGGTTGCTAGACCTAATACCACAATAAATGAGAAGCATTCTCGAGATAATCTTATAAATTCCAATTAGTTGTGGCACCTTAAACTAGGTCATATCAGCAAGAGTAGGTTTATAAAGTTGGCACATCAGGGTCTTATTTGTGATTTGTGTTCTGAACCAGGGCCAACTTGTGATTCATGTATTCTTGGGAAAATGACCAAGTCTCTTTTTGTAAGATAAGAGGAAAGGCTACTATACTGTTAGGATTGATACATTCAAATGAATGTGAACCCATAAATGTTATGGCCCAGGGTGGTTATATCTAC
Source organism: Diospyros lotus (assembly GCF_014633365.1). Classification (NCBI taxonomy): domain Eukaryota; kingdom Viridiplantae; phylum Streptophyta; class Magnoliopsida; order Ericales; family Ebenaceae; genus Diospyros; species Diospyros lotus. The sequence continues at coordinate 15,243,881 of NC_068348.1, read as the reverse complement.
TTTGAAACCTTTATTGATAATTTGTAACGGTATGGTTACATGTACTTAATGAAGTACAAGTCTGAAGTCTTTGAAAAGTTTAAGGAAATCAAGGTGGAAGTAGATAACCAAACAGAAAAGAGTATTAAGAGTCTTCGATCAAATCAAGGAGGTGAATACTTGAGTACTGAGTTTATTGATTATCTCAAGTCTTGTGGTATAGTTTCATAGTATACTCCTCCTTGTACACCATAGTTGAATGGTGTAGTTGAATGTAGGAATCGGTCTTTGTTGGACATGGTTCAATATATGCTAAGCTACATAAATTTACCAATTTCACTGTGGGGATCTATAATTCTTACCTTGATTTATTTGGTAAATCGAGTTCTGACTAAATCTGTCTTGACTACTCCATATGAGATATGGGTTAGGAAACCACCAAATCTTAAGCATGTTAGGATTTGGGGTTTCCTGGTGTATGTAAAGAGGTTGAGGACAGAAAAGTTGGATCCTAGATTTGAGAAAGGATGGTTTATGGGATATCTAAAAGACAATTTAGGATATTATATCTATTTTCTGGCTAACCCAAGGACTGTGGTTGCCAAGCATGTTATTTTCTTAGAAAAAGAGTTCATCCAAGAGGGTAGCATGTGAAAGAAAGTAGATTTGACAAAAGTGGGTCTTCTGTTCCACAAATACCTGAATAGATTATTGAGCCAAGTGAATTGAGTTACGTAGATAGTCCACAGGTTCCCTGTAGGTCTGGTAGAGTTCCCCATCCTCTAAATCAATGGTATGGTTTGTCAATGGAGGAGATACATGAATTGTTCTTATATGGGGACAGTGACAAGTTAGTTGACCCTACCACCTATGAGGAGGCAATATGTGATATCGATGCCTCAAAGTGGAAAATAGCTATGGAATCTAATATGGAGTCTATGTACTCCAACCAAGTTAGGGTCTTGGTGGATCCATTTGTAGGAATTATTCTTGTAGGATGTAAATGGATCTATAAGAGAAAGATCGGTGCTAATGGACATGTTTCCAAATATAAAGCATAGTTGGTGGCAAAGAGATATCATTACCATCAAGGAGTTAACTATGATGAGACTTTCTCACCTATCACGATACTAAAGTCCATCAAGATGATGTTAGCTATCACAGCTTACTATGACTATGAGATCTGGAAGATGAACATCAAGATGACTTTTCTAAATGGATTTCTAAAAAAGACATCTATATGGAATAGCCGCGTGGATTTGAGTTCGTCAATCCATGTCATGTGTGTTTGCTGAAGAGATTGACTTATGGTTTGAAGAAAACATCGAGGAGTTGGAACATCTATTTTGATCATGAGATCAAATAGTTTGATTACGTGAGAAATTCGGATGAGCCATGTGTATATAAGAAGGCTAATAGGAGCGATATTGTGCTTCTAGTCTTGTATGTGGATGATATCTTAATTATGGGTACTAGGTCTACTTATCTCTATGACTACCTCGCAATCGATTAGTTAATGTTGACTGGGTGGATTCAGGGGCTCGTTAGACTGTCCCATCGCCAGGTTCCTAGAGCTATATCACCTCACCATCCTACTGCTCATACAACTATAGAGGAATATCCCTCTATGGGAGGAGTATTCCCCTGAGGGTGTGGATCCACCTGACTATTTTTTTGCTTCCGCTCTTTCCTTTTCATTCCTTTATATTTCCTTTGCATAACGCCTTACAAAGTTCTTTATCCAGGTTCTCATTATTTATCTTCGCTTTGTAGTGAAGAGGTGAATGGCACTAGGTTCGTAAAGGAAGGTAAGTTCCACAGCCACCCTTGAGAGTCCATCTCATGAACCGGTCGCCCCTTACCCCTAGCCAACGAAAGAGATTGGTGAGACTGTGGTCGTGTCACGATAGAGGTAGAAAAGAAGGAGCAAGTGTAAAGCTGAGGGGGATGTTGCCCCTTTTTTCCCAATCACAGGCCTAACCATTCCCGAGGAGAGGGAGATTTTGACTGCCGACTCTGGATTTGCCAACCCTTCCCCCGATTGTCCGCATCTCTAGCTCAGGCTTCCTCTGGGGAAATGAGTCATAGTGAGCCTGTTCAAAGACATCGGGGAGCCGTAATGGTCAAAGCGGGTACTAGTCACAGCCCCCTTAGAGCGAAAAACATTGAGGTGGATTCACAGTTAGATCAGGCAGCCATCGACACTGGTCAAAGGTAAGGCTGCGACATCTTCAGAGGAGCTATGATCAACCCCTAAAGCTCGGGTTGACGCGCCTTAAATATTGAAGATTCCCAGCGAAGCCTCCGCCCTATCCTACCAGAGTTGCCTTCTGCCATCGAGAAGGCATATAACCTTGGCAGGGGGCGTTGGGCGTAAGGTGAGCCATTTAAGATCCAAGCAAGGGACTTAGATACTGACACGATCTACACACCTAGTGTTGGGGCCCATCTATTGTATTCCACCATTCTCCCTCGTGACAAGGGGCGATATTTCCGCAACCCCCTTGAGACATGGACAACTTTGAGCACTACCTAGCCATCGTAAGTTTTTTCTCCAACGTATTTCAATGCTCTCTTCCTTGTTTTACAACCCTTTTCTTACAGTCTTTCTTTTGTCCCTCGCAGGGGACCTAGGGAGCCATGGCGACCAACATGCCCGTCTTGTTGCCCAGGAGGCTGAGCTAACTGAATGGAGAAATAAGTCTGTCTTTTGGAACCAAGAGTGGCAACTCTTGAACCATCGCATCCAAGACTTAGACTACAAGGAGCAAGGGTTGCATTTGGAGAACGAGCGACTCACCTCCTAGTGCAAGTCTCTAGAAATGAGCTGCCAGGAGGCTCGAGCAGAGATGGAACGCAATCGTGCTTCTCACTAAGATGGAACTTCCCAGTTGTAGGTTGAGCTAGCCATCTTCGAATAGCGAGTCGTCGAGGCAGAAAGATTAAGGGCTGAGGCTGAACGAGCAATAGGTGAGAGATAGTGGGATATTGAAGAGGCTATGAAGAAGGCAGTCTGAGACTACTGGCTCTCTACGGATTGCTTATGTCAGAAATATGAATATGCCTCATACTATTCAAAGTTTGGCTTCTATCTGGTTGTACCTTCCTATAAGCGAGGCAGCTGAATGAGTCATTTGAGGACATGCTTTTTTACGATGCCATGATCTCTGTCCCTCCTCAAGATTGGTGTAGGTAAAACTAACTATTCGGGGCCCGATGAATGTGTGTGACGGGCATTGGAAGGCAACCTAAGGAACCTACTAGGCCCCTGGAGTCCTTATGCCAGACCCCAAGAAGGACGAGTTTTCAGTGTGCTCGCCTAATGTTAAGGCTTCTGCTGATGTGGCCCACACCATCCATTTGATCAAATAAGGACTGGATGTGGATGTTGATGGGCAAGCTCCCCAAGCTTGGTTCCAGGGGAAAGGCTCAAGATCGATTGTCCATTTTCCTAGCCAGGATTAGGATAGGCCTTTTTGTTATTTCCTTTTTATAATTCAAGATGTTTTAAACACTAATTCCCATGCATCGTGTATCAGACTCTCTTACGTTGAATGTATGTGGCTTTTAGACGTACCATTATGTTCAATACATCTTATGTTATTGCCTTTAGCTTTTCATTTGTCTGTTAATTTTATTTGTAGCATTAACCTCTTTTACTTTATGCACTGGCCCCTTTATATCTTGGGAGCTATGAGGCTCCTTGACGTACACTTCTTTATTCTCATAATGTGTGTGTAGGATACTCGCAATAGGGGTTTTACCGACCAATTTCATTATGCAGCTTGATCTTTCTGAGAGATGCTTACAACTTCTATTTTCACCCTTTCAAGTCTTTGTTAGGTACTGCACCTCAATTATAGACTGAAACCCAAGCCTAATGGGGAGTATGTGTCTACCTCACATCACAACTTAGGGCTTTCATAGGTCCCATCAATAGCAGTTCCTCACCAAACAACCCTGCATCGAATGGTCACCGCGTATCCAAGTTTATCGGGGGCACCTAGCATTAGATTCCAACCATGCGTTTGGCTTTGCTGGGAGACCTTGCGCCTGATCCCCATAAGTAGTTGGCCAGCTTGATGCTAGTCTGTCGCTGGGGGGATCCAGGTTAGTCTCTTACTTTGACATCGATCTGCATTAGTGAATCTAGGTTAGTCCAGGGGGCATTACGCTGGATCACCTTCAGGTATCCTAGGTGGCCCTTCAGCCTTGTACGCATTTTCGTATTTCCTGCCCTTTTTAAGACTCGTCCACTATAGGGGATCTAGGTTCAACTTGAGGTTATCAGCTAGAATTCTACCATACTTTCAGAGTTTGTTGGAAGGCTTAGCGTCAGATCTACCAAGGGCTTGGTAACAGACTCGCATGAGGGATCCAGGTTAGCTTGCGGGCATCACATCACAATATGTCTAGGAATTGAGAAGGGCCTGGGGCCATGGCGCAAGATCACCACCGAGCGAGTTCGTCTTATATGGTTAATCATAGATTCCTACTTTGCTTGGGCCTTCTCAAGTTCGTCCAACATAGGGGTTCTAGGTTAGACTTGGGATGATTCGCCAAACTACTGCTGGTCATTCCGAGTTTTCCAGGAGGCTTGGCGTTGGATCTACAAAGAAGTTAAGGTTAGCCCATAGGCTTAGCACCGGACTCGCATGAGGGATCTAGGTTAGCCTACGAGCATTGCACTGGAACGCATCCGGGGAGTCCGAGGAGTGTCTGTGGTCTTAGCACCAGATTGCCACCTATTGGGCTGGACCCTCTAGGGCGTGAGCTTCCCCTCACCTTTACTGTTCCATTACTGTCGAGCTAGGTAGTGCTAGGGCTCGTCAAAATTCATATCTTGCCATGGTCCCCACATCAAATTTTATGACAGCTACGCGTATGTAACGTATAAGGTAGTTTACGTGGTTTGGCTTATAACATCACCTACATCCATGGGAATATAGAGCGTACATTTTTTTATTCATCAAGGGGAGTTATAATACATATGGAAATCTAAAAGGAATTCCAACCCATACATGGTCAGGACAGGCTCCTTGTGGCGTACGGCTCCCTTCGTCTTACTCATCCTCTTTCCTGGCTGCTTTTGAGATTGGAATGGTTGGAAAGTACTTTTCCAGGTGCATGGTGTTCCATGTCTTTCCCAGCGCTTCACCTTCGAACGTTTGCAGCACACATGTATTCATCCCTAGCATCTTTTCAATTCTGTATGACCCCTCTCAATTTGGCCTGAGTTTTCCTTCTTTCCTTAGGGCGTTCATAATGGCTTTCTTTCTGAGTAACAAATCTCCTTCCTATAATGCCAGAGGATGAACCTTTTCATTGTAATAGCCGGAGATCCTTCTCTGATATGCTATTAGTTGTGCAGCTACCTTCTTCCTCAGTTCATCTAGCATATCCAAGTTCTCCCTTAAGCAGTCTGAATTTCCTTCCTCGTTAAAAGCCAAAACTCTAGGTGAGTTGAGATCTACCTCTACTGGGATGAGGGCATCCGTTCCATATACCAAGCTAAAAGGCGTCTCTCTTATGGATACGCGACTAGTCATGCGATAAGCCCATAAAATCCTAGGGAGTTCATCGACCCATCTACCTTTTGCTTTCTCTAACTGAGTTTTTAGCCTAGGTAGGATGCTTTTGTTGCTTGCCTTTCCTTGCCTGTTGGCTTGGGGATATGCCACATATGCCATTCTCAAACTGATTCCCCATCTCTAGCAAAAGGCCTTAAAAGCTTTAGAATCGAACTACCTCCCATGGTTAGTCTTGAGAATCTAAGGAATACCAAAGCGATAGATTATATCTTTCCATACCATTCCTTCTACCTTTTCTCAGTTATGGTTGCTAGGGGCTCTACTTCAACCCACTTCATAAAGTAATCAATAGCCACCAACAGAAATTTTCATTGAGCTGACGCCATTGGAAACAGACCCACAATGTCTAACCCCCATTGTAGAAACAACAACGGCTAAAAGATCGACAAAGGGGGTCATGTTGTTAGGACGCGTGTCTCTGGCACCTATCACATGTTCGAAATTTTTGGGCAACATCTTGTCTCAAGGTTGGCCAAAGGAATCCGTGTAATACCCAGTATTACATGGTGTTGGAAAAATAACATTTTCAACAATTTTAAAGGACCTTGGGTGGTTCAGAGAACCCAAAGAAGTGAATTTCAAGAAATTAATTAATAAAATTATCGAATCAATGTCAGTAAAATGTCCTGGGACTTGGATGTCTAGGGAAGAGGTCATGAGATTGGTGATCGTCTCGAGGTGAGGATAATGATGCTGGAAGAGATTAGACCGGGAATAATTTTTGTATAAGTCGAATGGGTGCCAGTATCGAATGGTCATAAGGGACCTTCAAAGAGTTAAGGGGACCCTAGTGTAACACCCTGCCTCACCGGGCGTGTCACTATAAGGGTATTTCTGGGAATCTTTTTTTTTTCTAAAATAACGTCATCACGCATGGTGCTTCATGAACAACCTTCACATGCACATACAGGATCCCAAAAACCCCAGTCTTGCCCGTTTAACTTAACAAGATCAATAATCTTAACAACTAAACGAGACATATCATAACGAAGTGGATACTTTAACATTAATACCATGGCTTACCACGAGTTCCATACAAGGCATTTCTACACCGAACTATGTATTACAAACTACCAAATGATAACATCATTATCTTACAGTTGTTCATACATAAATCGAATTACATACTAAAACCTCCAGAAAGATACAATAACTATCAAACTAAACACCGTTGGCCCTTAACTGGCCACGTCCTTGCCCTCGCAGCAGTCCTTGGCTAGAACGTAAAAATGTTCCAGGGGCATAACCCAGGTTAGATGATTAAACATCTAAGTGATGGCATGAAACAGTTTACAAAATGCATGAAAGACATAAGAGCATGGCATACACAGAAAAAATGACACATGTAAACACGTCTATCTTGAGAAATCTCCCTGACATACTCAACCTCCCGTGGAAAACACCTTCCACACACCGTTGGGGTTGACCTTGCCGCGACATACTTAATCTCTCGATTGCCCTACAGTGTCACTCGTTCACCAGGATTAACCTTGTCCCATTCTCAAGAAGACCACATCCCGTCCCATACGGACACCACAACGACACGAAAATCAATACCCCAATGATATGAAAATCACACGCCATGCACCGACTCTTTTGCAAGTAAAAAAAAAAAATAGTTGATGCAATATACCACATGATCAATATGAAAATGATGCCATATATACATGAATAAAACGCATAAGCATAACATCCCTAGTTCTGGTAAGACCGCTCACTTGAACTCATTACACTCACACCAAGACATTTCCAAAACAAGGGTCAAACTAGAGTCAGACCACTCACCTTATGCAAAAAGTCAATTTTTGCCTCATATTGCGTGCTAAGCCTTAAAATGTGCCTCTGAGTAATTCCCTGGCTTTGGCATACTCTATAGCCTCAAATTAATCCTCAGAATTTTCTGAGATTTTTTCGAGATTTTTCCCCAATTTTTCCTATTTTTCTTTCCTTTTCCTCAATTTTTTCTATTTTCCTTTTCTTTTCTTTTATTTTCTTTCTTTCTTCTCCCCTGCTTCTTCTTCCTCGCGACCTGCAACTTCCGCGCCTGCCATGCGCACACAGCCAGCTTCGCTAGCTGCCCGCGGCCACCGTTGGCTGTAGCTAGTTGCTGTCTAGCATAGCAAGCTCGCGGCTATGGCCGCTGCTTGCAATGTGGCTAACTCTGATTGCCTCCTACACTCGTCGTGACCACCTTCGATCCTCCAAGACCTCGCGCAACCACTGGCCAGCCTCCTCCTCATTGCTGCTCACATTTTGCGTGTGCAGCCATGGCCGCAACTTGCGTCTATGGATGCTGTTCGCCTACTGCGAACAACTTTGATCACCATCTCGGCATTTCTCGTGGCTGCTTCAGGCCACAAGCATTGCTTCTAGCTCCTCCTTGATTACCTCAGCCATTTACTCGCCCAAGCTCGCTCTCTGTTCGGCCATAGCTAGCTGCAACTCTCGGTCACTTCCTTCTCCTCCTCTCTCCATTTCTGTCAACTTCTTCACCTTTTTATAGCAAACCCACCGCCTTAAGGAGTCTTGGCCACCACTCCTCCAGAAAAACTTGGCCATTGCTCCACGAAATTCGGCCATGAAGCTTCTCCGAAGCTTCCCAGAAACCAGCCACACGCACACACGTATATGCATTATATATGTATATCTATATATATTAATATAAAGAAATTACACATTAACCCCCTAATTTCAATCTTAATTTCACTTAGGTAATTCCCCTATTACAACTATACCCTTAATCATTGATTTAATTTGCATTTCAATACCGAAAACGTAAAATTAATAATCCAAGGCTACTCGATAAAGATGATTCCGCCCCAGTGTCCTCATCGGGCCATTGTTTCATTTCGAAACCACTGAAGGGTTGTTTCTTACAAAAAAATGGAGCCCCCTCAGGCTTCTGTTGACTTCCTGGAAGTCTCTTATAACAATTCAGTTTCGGAGCCTAATTTACAATTGCATTTTAGCTATACCAAAAATTGTTCCTGATTCTATTTATTTTATCATTAAAAATCATAATTCGATTCACTTGTTGATACTATACCATTTTCTTTAGCTATCTAGGGTCCAAGGTACTCCCTCCGACTGATTCAGTTGCCTTAAGACTGCGATAGTATGCCCTACTACCTCTTTCTTTCAATAATTCTGGTTATACCCTTCATCAAATACCATCTATAGCCTTAAATCATTCCCGGGTATTACACCTAGGAGTGGTTTAGTTTTACTAGTGAGGCAACCTTGAGGTGTTCTCAGGTGGAAAAATGGTCTCGTGTAGGCGTAGGAACAAAATCATCCCTTATCGAGTAAACATTGGTTATTAATTTTTGTTAAGTCAAGAATTTGTGGGGGTTGATGGTTTTTAAATTGAGGCTTGGAGGGTCCAAGTGTATTTATAAAAGTTCCCAAGTGAAATTAATGAAAGTTTGGAGGGGCAAATGTGTGATGATATATATATATAATTGTGGTTTGGGGGCCAAGTGAGGAATAGTCCCCCCCTCCCCATTTCTCTAAAAATTAAAATAGAGAGAAAGAGAGAAAGAACTCGTGAGAGCAGGGAGCCAAGAGATCGAGAAGCAGAGGTCAAGCTTGGGAGAGAAGGTGACTAGCAGTTGTGGGCGGTGATGGAGGCAAAGTAGTAGTAGCAGCAAGGCCGATCGACCATGGCAATCGCGATGGAGGCTAGTGGCAGAGCTACCTCGCGATGGCGTGTGAGGCAGCAAGGAGCTTCGTGGTTGGCAATGGTGGAGGCAACGTGGAAAGCAGAGGTGGCCTGAAGAAACAGTAGCGGTAGGCCATGGGGGTGGCAACGATGGTCGGCTAATGGCTAGAGGCAAGCGAAGGCCAAGAAATGGTCGGCACTAGTGAGCAGGTGAACAATGGGTGTGCGGGTGAACAGTGAAGGAGAAGGGAAGAGAAAGAAGAAAAAAAAGAAAAAGAAAAGAAGAAAAATAGGGAGAATGGAGACAAAATAAGAAAAAAAATGCTAGAAAATTCAAGAAAAATGGGAAAAAATTCTAGAAATTATTTTAGGGCTCGAGGAGTGTTCAAGAGGATCGAAAATGGGAATTCGAGGGCGAAGTGGCATTTTTGGAGGCAACGCCGAGTGGGCATTTTTTCGAATTCTCCTCCAGATTGATCGAGGTAAATAAATTAATTCTTTTCATGCTAATTTCATATGTGGGATTATGTGAATAGTGTTGGTTGGATTAAATCTTTGGTTAGGGTTGGTTGATGGTTTTTGCGAGGTATGACAAAAACAAAGGCCCTGGTTAAATTTCTGATGTTGTTGGGATTTGATTGTATCTAGGTTCGACCGGGGAGTAGTGATCCTAGAAGAGCTCAAAGCTCAGGCGGGAGATCTTGCTCTTGGCAAAAGAGGCTTCAAGCTAGATAAGGGACGACCCCAAGGGTGGCGGCCTTGAGAATGCTTAGTAATATTGATGAATATAATGTCGTTTGCAGTACTTGTTGTGCATGTTCTATGAGTGGTCTAGTGGAGTCATATGGCCATGGGGGAGACTAGATGCATGCTAGGGGTAATTTGGGAGGTTATGCCTCAAACATGTGGGTCGGAGGGCAGTGATGCCTCACCATTCATGCATACATACTTGTCATTACATCGCATATATTATCTTGTTTACATTCATTTGCACCCTTACTGAGTCTTTATGACTCATGAGGTTTTACCTCGTGTTGTAGTTGTTGCAAGTCCACAAGCAAGCCGGGATGCTAGGAGAATGATGTGGCGACTAGTGATGTTGCTCGAGTTGTATTTATATATATATATTCCTACATGTATTCGCGGGTGTTGCCTATATATATTTATTCTCGTGATGGAATGTTTATGTTGTTGAGCGTTGGAGGGTATCCAGTTGGTTGTAATCAGTTTAGTGTAGTTGTATTCCACATAGTGTATGTGTGATTATGCAGGCTTCTGGTTGTGCGTGGCTTGTTGGTGGAGCCAAATCTTCGGATTGCGTAAGGATCGAAAAGGTATTTCCCATAAATCCCCAGTACTCAGCGGATGTTTGATGTGCTAGTTTTGTGCTTGGGTCACCTTTGGCTTGTTGTGAGGCGAGTTGAAGAAAGGTGAAGCTCATTCAAGTTTTAGGTCATGTTTCACTGTGTTTTCTTGCCTGTGTTGGGACTGATTCCTTGAATGGAATGAAGAGAGAGACGAAGCCTAGTGCCCACCTAGGGCGTTTCTTATTGAAACATAGTCCATCTCTTCAATTATTGGCTTGGCGTGTTAGTAATTCGGTTGATTATTCATTGGTATCACCCGTAGGTGAGAGCAGGTCGTCACAATTTGACCTGTAGGATCTTCCTGGCCAAGGCTCGCCCTCCGAGGTGCTTTCCGCGGTCCCCTTCATGTACCTATTCCAGGGCCTGTCCTATTTTTGGGGGTCCTAAACATTTTAGCAGCATCATGGAGTTCCCTCTCTTATTCAATTCCCGACCAATAACTGTAAAGCGGGTCGCACTGGTCTTCAGCTTCTTGGCCTCGAAAGGTGTTGCTGGGAGTTCCTAATTAAGCAAGTATCTCTTTATCGGCACTCTCTAGTCATTGGCCACATCAATGCAATGTACCCCTCTTTCCTTTTCATCTATACTTTTCCATTGTAAGACCTCCATATGATTCAATCGTCCAGGAGTGTCACGAGAGGAGGCTAGCTTGGATAGCGCATTCGCATGTTGGTTGAGGGATCTGTTGATTTGGATTAGCTCAAAGCATTTGAATTTGTGTGCCAATTCCCTCACTTTTTGTATATAATGGGACAACGTTGGTTCCCTTACTTCGTAAGTCCCTTGAAATTGTTGCACAACTAAATACGAGTCACTGTGAGCGGTTAGATCAGTGACCTCCAATTTTTCAACCAGCTTCATCCCCACTAGTAGCACCTCGTAGTTAGTTGTGTTATTGGAACTAGGAAAAGTGAAACGTAGGAAGTATTCCAACACTTACTTCTTTGGGAGATTAATACCGCTCCCACTCCACTCCCTTTGGCTTTGGATGCCTTGTCTACAAATAACATCCACTATTTCCTGGGAACCTCTTCTGCTATTGGCGAATGAGTGCATTCCACTATGAAGTCTGCCAATGCTTGCCCCTTTATTGTCTTTCTTGGCTTGAAGCTGAGATTGTACTCACTGAGTTCAATAGCCCACTTGGTTAGTCTTCCTGAACACTCAGGCTTCTATAGAATTTTTCTTAATGGTTGATCTATTAACACTGTCACTACGTGGGCCTAAAAGTAGGGTCTCAATTTCCTTTTGTTCGTATCAGTGACAAAGCTACCTTTTCAGCGTAGGGGTATCGCGATTATACTCCCTGCAATACCTTGCTCACATAATAAACTAGGTTGTCGACCTATTCCATCTTTCTGATAAGAATTATGCTTACAACGTGATGACTGACCCTTACATATAGGCATAGCCTTTCTCCAAGTTCCGGTCGAGTTAATAGGGGAATCTCCTTGAGGTACTCCTTCAATTCTTGAAAAAACTTTTCGCATTCGGCAATCCATTGGAAATCCCTACCCCTTTTTTAATGTTTTGAAGAAAGGGAGGTGGCTACGCTCTGCGTATTTCGAGAGGAACCTGCTCAGAGCTGTCAATCGACCTATCAACCTTTGAACCTCTTGTACTAATAAGGGGGACTGCTTGTCAATTACTACTTGCACCTTTTCTAGGTTAGCCTATATCCCCCTGTGAGTAATCATGTATGTAACACCCCACTTTCTCGGGCATGCTATAACTTAAGAAATTTGAGATATATATATTTTTTTTCCTTAAGAACAATCTCAACATCATATTAATTTCCAAACTTTCCATTTACCTACCTAGCATAAGAATCATCATACATCATAAATGCTAGGCTAGGTATTCACCAATAACGGAAGTATGAATCGAACCTAAGCTTACATCGAACCATATTAATAATACATGAACACTTCGGACATATCCCATAATATAAGACTATTCATTAACAGAACATAAGTTTTTCAACATGACTTAAAACATAACAAAAGTTTTTCAACATGACTTGAAACATAAGATAACCAAATCTTCATGAATAAGCAGAACATCGGATTTGCACATGGAATCCATCGACCACGTCATCACGTGTCTCAAACCCTAACTTTATCATTAACCATAAATAAGGTTATACATCATTATTCCTCAAAACGTTTAGAATTCGATGTAGCAGAACTTAAACAAGTGGGCTACATAACATTCAATCATTACATCTTGCACTTTGCTAAGTGTCATATCATGCCTCATTCATCCTTGTTTCCGCTACAATTTTCATCTGGAATGTTTGAATGTTCCAGGGGCAAAGCCGAAGTTAGAAGATGAATCATCTAAGTAAATAAACAATACACATATTTCGTGCATGAATGCAAAATGCAACATAACATCATTCCTCCAATTTGGGTCAACAATACCCAACTGCTACTCTTCATTTTAATAGCCTCCTTACCAGGTCAAGGTGTATGGGTGCACCTGTAATGCCCCGACTTCCAGGGCATTAAATTATGCTAGGATTTTTTTTTTTTTTACACATAAACTGGCAATAAATCCTCAACATGACTTTTATTTAATAGCACTCCCAATATAGAAAGGAAATTATACACCTTAAGCATAGCGGAAGCAAGATCAGAACTTATAAGGAATCTCGAAAACATAGCATATGTGGGTACATACATATCGTTCACCCAACATAATATTACAGACAAAATTAAAATCTAAACAATACATCCGAATAAAATAGATAGTTCTAGTCCCACAAAATTTCCACCACGATCATGCCTCAATCACTTCCTTGCCCTTCCGGCTACTTGGCTCGCCTGGAACGTGGAATATTCCAGGGACATAATCCAATATTAGAAGATGAAATCTTATAAGTGAGGGTTAGATAAATATGAATGATGCATGATGTATGGACAATTTTAAACATATACCCATAATGTAACTTCCCAGGCCCACCAGCCCGGCACGGAACCCTAGACGGAATCCCGAACCTCTTGCAGGATAAGCCTAACGTTGTTCCATTAATTGCCCTAGGGGAATTTTGGCTACACTTTTAGGGTAACATCCCAACCCCATGCGCGAGTTTTAAAATGACAAAATATCGTGTCGTGCATATATCACGTTTTCCCATGCAACAGTATATGAACGAAAATGATCATAACATGTGAAAATATTATGCATAGCAAAGAAATCATATCATATATGAGTTATAGGGATAAAACCACGCACTTTTCACAGTTATCGGGTACCTCGAAAAATGTGCGAATTGCCTCGATTTGCGTGTCAATCTTGAACTTCACACCAAATGTTTCACCTCACTTCCCAAAGCACCCTAGGCAAGATAGTTATTTAATTAATCAGTAAAACCTATTTTTCCTCAATTTTCTTGCCTTTTTCTCTATTTTTCCTCAATTTTTCCTCACTAATATTCCAAAATAAATACCTATACCTATTTTTCTCCAAATATTTTTACATAGGAAATTATAAAAATATTTTTCTAAGTTATTTAAAAAAAATTGCACGAAAAACCAAGCCCGCACGCTCCCACACGCACTGGCGCGTGCTAGGGCGAGTGGGACTAGCGCGTGGGGCCCACGCGCCGGTCGTCTTCTCCGGCCACGGGCATGTCGGAAAAATGCAAAACCTATACCAAAAGAAAGCCCATGAAGAATCGATCGTAGGGGTACCTGAATGGGCTCTAAAGGAGGTCCGGAAGCTGGCCAATGGAGGCTACGAACTCTTGGCCAGCGGACCGCCTAGGTTTCCGGCGAGCTTCGATTTCTCCTTCGAATCACCACCAAAATGCTTGAAATTCTCCAGAAATGACGTTTAGGCCATGGGAAACAAAAGCCCTATGATTTAAACTCCCAATTTGTTCGTTTTCACCCTCGATTTGAAGCTCCAAGTTTGAAAATTTTTGGTTACAAAGGGCTCTATTTATAGGCAATGTGGAGCTTCGAAATGGCCGTGGATGGCTTACCCACTGCTTTAAGCATTTCCCCCTCCCCAAGATCAACTTGAAATCGACCTCACCCGACCAAAATGTCGAGTTGCAGTTCGCGACATTATCGCCTGCGATCTGGCCGGAATTTTTCAAAAATCTGGCCATCCCAGTGCCCGATTGCGGCTCATGATGATTCCTATGAGATCCCCGACCATCCCTCGTGCTAGCCCATTACCTGAAACGGCCGGCCAGAGATGGTGCGCTACTGTCAGAAACCATGGCTATGGAGTTTCCAAAATTACAGTTTTGCCCCCCCCCAGATTCGATTTTTCCATTTTGATCCCTTTCCTCACAACCCCTACACTTTCCTCAATTTCCATTGAGCCCCTTAAGTTCCAATTTTTCAATTTCCTCTTTGCCACTTTTGCAAAAAATGACATTTTGACCCCCTCGGGCAACTTTGGAAAATTGCACTTAGGCCCGTTTCTTCGTTTTGGCTTTAAACCTACTTGTTTCTTCCAGAAACCTCTGAAGGGTTGTTCTACTCGACAAACCGAAGCTTCCCACAGCTTCCATTACCATTTTGGAAGTCTCCTACGAGAATTCAGTTTTGCAGTTTAAATGGCGGCTGCATTTTTGCTGTACCAAAAATCGTTCCTGATTGCATTTCTTTCAGTCCTAAAAATCATGCCCTGAGATGATCATTAGAGGCGTTCATTTTTCCTAAGACATTTAGGCTCTAGGGTGCTCCCTTCGGCTGATTCGGTAAATTTTTTGGGCTTTTCAAATACCTAATTTCTCCGAATTTCTATTTTTCCTTTAAAATAATAACTCAAAGTTCTTGGGTATTACAACACCCTTGGCAGAGTAGCAGCCCCAGTCCCTAATCCCAAATTCTTATGCGTTGCATGATCAATAATATTATTATGAACATATGCATAATTCATCATCAACACATGTATATGCACTCTACATGATGCATAACTTAACATAGCATTTCAATATAATATAATCATTTTCATAAAATTGGTTTTGAGTTGAACCACTAACCTTTTGCACGAAATTCAAAGCATCTCGAAAAACATGCATTGACTCGATTTGTGTGTCCGACCTCAATTTTCATGCTGAACTTAGAAATTGCTTAACCTCGAGCCACAATGATACCTAGACACCATATTTATTTCAATGGAACATAAATATCTATTTTTCATAATTTTTCCATGATTTCTTCTATTTTCCTCCACTTTTCTCCCATTTTCCTCTCAAAAATTCCAAATAAATACCTTCTTAACTATTTTCATGAATCTTTTTCCCTAAAAATTCATAATATTCTAAGAATATTAAGAGAAAATTCCAGAACTTACCCTAAAGCTTCTTTTTTTCATGCAAAACGAGGCTAGTCATTGCGAAAAACAAGAAATCCGAAAGGACAACATCAAAACTTTGAACACAAACCCCCTTATTTTATTTTCTTGATTTTTTGGGAATTTTTCAATTTTTTTTAGCATTGCATGTGCCCCCACATGCCCTTTTTTTGGTCCTTCACGTGCCCCCACTCGAGGCTTGGCTTGGCACATGCACTGCACACGCCGGTCGTCTTCCTCGGCCATATTCCGAATAGCCCTACTTTTTTAGTCTTTTCTCCTTCGTTTGAGCTCCGTTTTGCCTCCTGTTTGAACCTACGCCTTCCTCTCTTCATCCTCTACAAGATAATAGCTCCAAATCGCTTGATCGGAGACATTTTTTGACTACTCAAACTGATTTTCCGGAAAAGCTCATTTTTTTGACAAAGCTTTATATCTGCCTCATCTCTCAACAAAAATTGCTCAAATTTTTCAGAAATGATCCTCTGAACATGGGGAACAAAAGCCCCTTATCAATTCCCTCAATTTTTGCTCGATCTCTTAGATTTGAGAGTTTAATTTTTTGAAGGCATTCAGCCGTCTCTATTTATAGGCAACCCGAGCTTCCAAATGCTCAAGGCTTGCCAAAATGGCGCCTTTGAGGCTTCTACCTCCCCTGGATTGACCTAATCGTTTCTGGAACTGACCAAAAAATAAGATTACATTGCTTTCAAAATTCGGCCGAAAGCTTATCGAAAATCTCCAAAATTCGACAATCATCTTGGCTAATGTTGGGCCAAACCCGACCCTGGAGCATATCCTGACCGAAAGCAGCCGTCGGCGGCAAGCAAGGTGGCTGGTTGGCCATGGCAGTCACTACACTATTCAAGTTGAAAAAATTGCACTTCAGCACCTCCACAAATTTTTAATTTCATTTTGGTCCTTTCTTTCAAGCCTAGCTTCCCAGTAGTTCCATTACGACCCTCAAGCTTTATACCTTTCATTTCATCCCCAAAGATTCGAGAATAACATCCTTTCGATCTCCCTCGGGTAAAATTAAGAAATTACACTTAGGCCTTAATGTATATTTTCACTATAAACCTTTACGTTTCAACCCAAAATCACTGAAGGGTTGTTCTACATACTAAATATGAACCTCCTTGGTGTTTTTTTGATTTTTCGGAAGTCTCTTATGACAATTCGATTTTTCAGCCTAAATCATAGTTGTACCGAAAACTATCTTTGACCTGATTTCTTTCGATGCCATAAATTATTCATTGATATGCTCGTCAACACCATATCATTTTTCTTAGATATCTTGGCTCCAAGGTACTCTCTACAGTTAATTCGGTTGCTCATAACTGTATTGAAATTACCCTATAACCTCAATTTATCTGTAAATTGCATTTTTACCCCAAGATAAATTACTCCCGAGTCCTTTAAAAATTCTTGGGTATTACATTCACCCCTCATTTTAGAAATTTTGTCCTCGAAATTCGCATCTAACCAATCAAGTAATTAAGACAAATCACATCTCATTACCTGAATACCTCAATTACATACTGATTTGATCCTTAACAAACACCCTAGTTTGTATTCGTTACATGTTCAACTCCTACAAGCATACTGTGTCATTCACAAAATTTTCCTATTCTGGCTTTTTACAGACGACCACACTTATCCCACAAATTTCAGGCACGTACATCCTACCCGTAACTCGAGGATGCCATCTTGCATCTCGAAAACTAGAACACTTAGACTGCTGATAGGGCTTTATTAGGTCCTGAAATTATTGAGTAGACATCAGAAAAGATTCGAGTTATCAAAGCAAGAATGAAAACAACCCAAGACAGATAGAAAAGTTATGCAGACAAGCGATGACGATTACATCGGTTCATAGCAGAACATAAGTTTTTCAACATGACTTGGAACAAAAGCCACTTATCAGATTCCCTCAATTTTTTCTCAATCTCTCAAATCTGAGAGTTTAATTTTTCGAAGGCATTCGACCATCTCTATTTATAGGCAACCCAAGCTTCCAAACGCTCAAGTCTTGCCAAAATGATGCCTCTGAGGCTGTTACCTCCCTTGGATCGACCTAATCGTGTTTGAAACCAACCATAAAATAAGATTGAATTGTTTTCAAAATTTGACTGAAAGATTGGTTGGAAATCTCCAAAATTCGACCATCATCTTGGCCAATGTTGGCCCAAACCCGACCCTGGAGCATACACATCACCTTTCTCGAGCCTCCTGTGATCGAAAGTGGCCTTCGGTGGCCAGCAAGGTGGCTGGTCAGCCATGGTAGTCACCTCATTATTCAAGTTGTGAAAATTGCACTTCAACCCCTCTACAAATTCTTAAATTCATTTTGGTTCTTTCTTTCAATCCCCTAAGCTTCCCAGTAGTTCCATTATGACTCGCAAGCTTTATACCTTTCATTTCATCCCCGAAGATTCGAGAATAATGTCATTTCGACCTCTCTCGAGCAAAATTAAGAAATTACACTTAGGCCTGAATTATATTTGTAATACCTGGTATTAAATAATAAGAGAATTTCTGAAGATATGGGTCAAAATGATATTTAGCAAAGTTTCGGGCCTAAGTGCAATATTCGAAACGAAAGACGAATGACTAAGTTAAGATGAGCCAATTGAGGAGAAATGGCACAATTGGATGAAATTTGATAAAAATCAGGGATTTTCAAAGGTTTGAAGTCAAAAGCACGCAATTAGGAGAGTTCGGGCAAAAGTGCAGATTTTGCAAAATATCAGAGGGAGGTCGAATCGACGAATTTTTAAGAAATTTCAAAAGGAAATGGAAAATATAGAACTTGAGGGTCGTTGTGGTATATTTAGAAAGATCAGGGACTCAAAGAAAAGGGCCAAAATGTCAAATGAAGAAAATAGGGGGTAAAAATGCAATTTTGAAAAACTTGCATAGTGGGAACGCGACCACTGCACATGGCCGCCGGAAGCCGCCTCTAGAGGCGTCGGGAAGCTCGCCTAAGGGTGCTAGGGTGATCTACAGGCGATGATGAAGCTTCAGGGGGTGGCCATTGGCCGAGCACGGTGGCGAAGTGACCGGAAATGATGGCCAAAAATATTTCCGATTTGGCCAAATTTTTTGAGGGATTTAGCGCTTTATTTGGTGTTTCTCAATTGGTTTAGAGGCTAGATTTGAGCTTAAGGGATAAGGACGAGCAAGATAGGGTGGGGAATCGGGTAAAAATCGAGTAGAAAAGAAGGTTTTCGGCCGAGGGTTTCAAAAATGAAATCGCTCAAATTTCTTGTGTTTTTGCTTGAATCGAGCTTGAGGGATAAGGGGCTTTTGTTCCTTGGATTGAGAGGATCATTTCTGGAGCATTTGGGATCGATTGGTGTAGAAACGGAGAGGTTTTAGAAGCTTGGCCGGAAAAATGAACTGCCGCCGCCGCGACCTGCAACTCGCTTTTAATCCTACCTCCGGCCACTCTTTCTGATGAACAAAAACATTGAGGTCGCCTTGAAGAGCTCTACAAGTCCCTATAAGAATTTAGGGCATTGGACGTCGCCGAAATCGGAGAAGACGACCGGAGAAGAAGACTGTGCGGCGGCGCGTGGCAGCCACTCGCGGGACCTCTGGGTGGCGTGTGAGGTATGATTTTTATGTGTTTTCAATTTCATAATTTAGGTAAAATTATTCTAGGACTTATCATGAAAAAATATTTTGTGAAAATTGATGTTAGGTATTTTTAATATTTTTTCGAAGGTAGAAATGTTTGAAAATTAAATAAAAATAGAAAAATTGTGGAAAAATAGAAATATTGATTCCAAAGGTCTTAAATGGTGAAATAGGAATCAATTGGGTCATTGGAAGAAGAATTACACAATTTTTGAGGTGTGGCACATTTTTCGAGGCGAAATCCGGACTTTTCCGAATTGTGGTGAGTGGTTTGATTCCAGATTTTCCTTGTCTTGGAAGTGTTTTTAGGTGCTTGTGGTGGGTTCTAGTGAGCGGTTATACCCTCCTAGACATAGATTATTTTACAACGCTTTTGCTTATGATCATTGTGTCGATATTTGCTACATTGCATTAACTGTTTTATTTTAAAATGTTGGTGCATGGCGTGTAAATTTTCATATCATTTGGGGTCAAGTTTAGTTCCATCGTTGGGTCCGTATGGGGCGGGATGGGGTCTACTTGAGATTGGGACAATGTTAATCCAGGTGAACGGGTGTCACACTGGGGCACTCGAGGGAATAATGTTAAACCAAGTGAACGGGTGTCACGACGGTGCACTCGAGGGATTAACGTTGGACCAGGTGAACGTGTGCCACAGTGGGGCATTCGAGGGATTAAGTATGTCAAGGTGATATCTCGAGTTAGACGTGTCTTTCATGTTGTCGTATAGTATGCCATGCCCGTATGTCTTTCATTCATTGTATAACTGTTTCATACCTTCACTTAGATGGTTTATCATCTAACATGGGTTATGCCCCTGGAACATTCAACGTTCCAGTCAGGGACAACAGCGAGGTCGAGGACATGACAGATGAGCCAGTGGTGTTTGTTTGATAGTTGTTGTTGTTATATTATTTTGGAAGCATTGATGTTATATATCGCTTGACGATGTTGTAATAATTAGTATTGATGTTGTATACATATGACGGTATGGGAACATTTTGTGTGTAACACGTGGTAGGCCACGTCATTTTGATTAATTAAGTATTCCGCTGTGTTTATATTGTCTCGTTCGGTTAAGATTTGTTATTGTTAACTAAACGAGTAAGACTGGATCTCTCGGGGTATATATCTGCATGTGGAGATTGTTCTTAAGATCACCGCGGGTGCTGGCTTTAGTTTTACGACGAGTGTTTCATCTGCATGTGAAGATTGTGCTCACAGGCGTCGCGAGTATCAGACTTGAAAAAAAAAAAAAAACCCCGGGAATTTCCTTATAGTGACACGCCTGTATAGGGCGGGGTGTTACAATTGGTATCAGAGCCCTAGGTTAAAACCCTAGGATGGTTAGGCTAGGTTATTGAATTTAGCACGGCTAGACTTGAAAACTTAGAATAAGGTTATGGATTCTAGGTATTATAAGAGAACTTTAGGAGGCACTTGTTCGAGATTTCTAAGAAAATCTATGTGTGTTGTTAGTAAGCAATGGTGGACCAAGTGCTGCTGTCGCATTGGACAAATAGGATCGAAGCTCGAGGAAACCCGCAAAATGAGGACATGAATGTGTTTTTGCTTGCAATGGAGGAAATTATTGATGATGTGCCCCCTAGCTACCGACAGATGGTAGATTTATCAGAGTTCCAGATCGGTTTTCTTATTGATCAGCTGGAGGGGGAATGGAAGACTTTTGCGCAATGGTTGTGGCAGGACTGGGAAGACGACTCTCTACTTGAATTCTGCGCAAGAATGCGGAACGAACATCAGGATCTACTCGGGGACGTTATGGATGAGGAGGAACAGGCAGAGATTGCTACAAATCTCGCGAATGAGGTCATAGATATTAGCTCTGATGAGGAATCAGATGAGGAATCTCAGGAAGTCCAAGATGATGACGAAGGACCCTCGGTAGCATCCGGCAGTGACAGGGACCACAAGGAGTCATGGATTTGGAGGCTGAAGAACTACTGAGCAGGGCCGAAGAGATAGTTGTTGGACGAAGCGATATGTAAAATAAAATAAGATGTTATGTCTATTCTCCTTTTCGGTTGTACTAAGTTGTTCTGTTTTGTGGGATATTATAAAGAAATAAAACTGTCCCCTTTGTATAGAAACAATCTTGTCTTGAGTATAATTTATTTCCGTGATTCACTTCAGATGGTGAATACACGAAGGCTACGGGACGCAGCTCATGATGAAAGTGGAAGAAGAGAAGGAAATAATCTCGAAGATCAGGGTGATCGCAGGAATCACTCAGGAGGGAATAGAAGATACGTCGGGGAATCGAGCTCCAGTGAGGACCGATTTGAGCGATTTTTAGAAAATATGCTGACATACGTGAGTCGAGAGGAGCCTACTCGGCACACGACCACGGATTTGGAGCGATACCGACATTTGAGACCCCCTGTGTTCAAAGGAAGGACTGGCGATGATCCTAGCTCAGCCGAGTATTGGTTGGAGCAGACCGAGAAACTACTTCAACATATCCAATGCAGTGAAGAGGAGAAGGTGAGGTGTGCAACCTACACGCTGGAAGAAGAAGTAGGCCGGTGGTGGCAGTCTACCGAGCGATCATTAATAAGGTCTCAACAGGAGCGTGAAGCTGAGAATGAGGATGCACCAATGTATACTTGGGCGGGATTCAAGGAGGAGTTTAACGCCAAGTATTTTTCCAAGAGTTGGAAGGAAGAAAGAATTTGGGAGTTTATGAGGCTCAAGTAGACGGGAGAGATGTCTGTGAGTCAATACGATAATCGGTTCATTCAACTAATTAAGTACGTGCCCATGTACGAGACTGACGAGAGTCAGAAGGCACAAAAGTTTGTTTCAAGATTACAAGGGCATCTCCAGCAAGTTTTAAGTGGGTGGGATATTGAAACTTACAAAGAAGCATTGCACCGAGCTTTGACCATTGAGAGAAATCTGACATGAGCCAAGATCATCAAGACAGAGGAAGGAAGTAGTAAACCGGGCAGTCCGACAACTCAACCAAGGGATGACGGGAAGTGTCCTCAATGTAAGAGAAAACACCCTGGGAAGAGATGTGTCTTGCGGTGCTATGGATGCGGCGAAGAAGGTCACATCGGGAGAAATTGCCCAAAGATCAAAGCAATGCCCCAGGTTTGGTATCAGGGAAAGGTGGTGTGTTACAATTGTGGTCAACCAGGGCATATCTCGCGCGATTGCTCAAAAAGGCAGAAGATGGAACCATCGAGTGGAAGTGCACAAAATGTTCGTCCAAGCCGAGTGTACAATCTGACTTGTGAGGGCGCTGAGGCCGATCCTGCAGTTATTGAAGGTACACTATTTTTTTCGAATATTCCAGCTCATGCTTTAATAGATCCAGGTGCTACGCATTCATTCGTGTCGCATGCATCAGTAGAAGGTTTAAAGTTAGAACCTAGGGAATTGGGTTATCAGATGGCAATAGCCACTCCTATGGGTTCAACTCTAAGAACTGCGGTAGGGTGCCATGGGTGTATTTTTAATATGGGAGGAGAAAGTTTCGAGATCGATTTAGTGGTGTTAGACATTCAAGATTTTGACATAATTATTGGTATGGATTTCCTATCGCTACATGAGGCTAAAATAGATTATAAGAGTAAGACCGTGAGCTTACCCAAGCTTAACGGAGAGTGGATTGTGTTCCAAGGTCAAAATAGGAAGATTAAGAGAGAAAATGGCATGACTTTGCACACGTTGCAGTCAGCCAAACCCGAACCAGGAAAGAAAAGTCTCGAGTTGGAGTCAGTGAGGGTCGTGAATGAGTATCCTGAGGTATTTCCCGAGGAATTACCAGGATTACCTCCCCAAAGAGAAATTGAATTTTCGATAGATCTTATACCAGGTATACAGCCAATATCCATACCTCCGTATAAGATGGCCCCAGCTGAGATGAGGGAACTGAAGGAGCAATTACAGGACTTGACCGACAAGGGATTTATCAGACCAAGTGTGTCACCCTGGGGAGCTCCGATATTGTTCGTGAAAAAGAAAGATGGTACCTTACGTATGTGTACTGACTACCGACAGTTAAACAAGGTAACCATAAAGAATAAATACCCGTTGCCTAGGATTGAAGAGTTGTTTGACCAACTTCAAGGAGCCAGAGTATTTTCTAAGATAGATCTTCGGTCAGGGTACTATCAAATGAAGATCAAGCCGGAAGATGTACCCAAGATTGCATTTCGGTCACGGTATGGTCACTATGAATATCTAGTGATGCCGTTTGGATTGACCAATGCACCTGCTGCATTTATGGATTTAATGAACCAAACTTTTAGACCTTACCTGGACAAGTTTGTAATAGTGTTCATAGATGACATTTTGATATACTCTGCAAGTGAGAGTGATCATGAAGAACATTTAAGGATAGTCCTGCAGACTTTAAAGGATCATAAGTTGTACGCCAAGTTCTCGAAGTGTGAATTTTGGCTTACTAAAGTAACATTTCTTGGACATATAATTTATGCAGAAGGTATAGCTGTCGATCCAGCAAAGATAGAAGCAGTTCAAAAATGGCAAGCACCTAAGACCATTGGGGAGATCCGAAGTTTTCTTAGACTAGTAGGATACTACAGAAGATTTGTAGAAGGATTTTCAAAGATATCTGCTCCACTTACTCGATTAACATAGAAAGAAGTTAAATTTGAATGGGATGATAAATGTGAACAAAGTTTTCAAGAACTTAAGGCGCGATTAACTACGGCACCGATTTTAGCAATGCCAACGGAGATAGGAAAGTTTGTGGTGTATAGTGATGCTTCGGGAATAGGGTTGGGATGTGTTCTAATGCAAGATGAGAAAGTAATCGCTTACGGATCTCGGCAACTGAAAAGACATGAGCAGAACTACCCAACTCATGACTTGGAATTAGCAGCTATAATATATGCTTTGAAGTTGTGGAGACATTATCTCTACAGGGTACAATTTGAGATTTTTACGGATCATAAGAGTTTGAAGTACATATTTTCTCAGAAGGAGTTAAACATGAGACAAAGAAGATGGATGGAATATTTAAAAGATTATGATTGTATCATTTCCTATCATCCAGGAAAGGCAAACATAGTTGCAGACGCTCTTAGCCGAAGAAGTTCCGAGATTGTGGCTAACATGATGATCGAGGAATTTAGCCACCTGACAGTAAGTGTTAAGCCTAAACCAAACAAGGGATATTTGGCAAATATGACAATTCAATCTGATGTGGTAAATCAAATCAGGTCAGCTCTTCAATTAGACACAAGAAGAAGTCAGTGGATAGACGAGAACGGTCAAGTTAAGGCACCTGAATTCAGTTACCGTGATGGTATACTTCGATTTCAAGGAAGAACATACGTGCCAAGGAATCAAGGTCTAAGACAAGTTATCTTGGGAGAAGCTCATCGGGCAAGATACACAGTACATCCAGGATCCACAAAAATGTATAAGGATCTTAGGGAAATTTATTGGTGGCCAGGAATGAAAAAGGACGTGGCACGGTACGTGGCACAATGTTATACCTGTCAACGTATCAAAGTTGAGCATCAGCGTCCGGGAGGAAAGTTACAACCATTGGATATCCCCGAGTGGAAATGGGACCACGTCACTATGGATTTTGTGACTAATCTACCTCGAAGTCCCAAAGGAAACGATGCTATTTGGGTAATAGTGGATCGACTGACCAAGTCGGTACATTTCTTGCCTATTAAGATAAGGCAACCGACTCACGCTCTGGCTCAGCTGTACATTGAGGAAATAGTACGATTGCATGGAATACCTGCAAGTATAGTGTCAAATCGAGACCCACGATTTACGTCAAGATTTTGGGAAAGTTTCCACAAGTGTATGGGAACACAGTTGAAGCTCAGCACAGCTTATCACCCTCAGACTGACAGACAGTCCGAGCGGACAATTCAAACGCTCGAGGACATGTTGAGGGCATGCGTTTTGGAATTCTCGGGAAGTTGGGAGAAACATCTACCGTTGGTAGAATTTGCCTACAACAACGGGCACCACAGTAGCATTGGAATGGCTCCCTATGAGGCATTATATGGGCGAAAATGCAGAACACCACTCTGTTGGGTAGAAACTGGAGAAGTAGGATTGGTTGGACCCGAGATTGTTCAGACTACTACTGAGAAGATTAAGCAAATACAAGAGAAAATGAGGATAAGTCAAAGTCGTCAGAAATCGTATGCTGATCAACGAAGGCGAAACTTGGAATTTTTGGTCGGTGACAAGGTATACTTGAAAGTCTCTCCATTTAAATCCGTGATTCGAGGAAAAAGGAAAGGGAAATTAAGCCCAAGATACATAGGACCCTATGAGATTTTGGAGAAAATTGGATTAGTGGCTTATAGATTAGCTTTACCTGTGACATTATCAAACATTCACAACGTGTTTCATGTGTCTCAACTATGGAAACATGAGCCAGACCCTACGAAGGTACTTCAGAATGAGACCATTGAGATACGAAATGATCTAACATACCCTGAGGAACCAGTTCGAATCCTAGATCAAAGGGATCAAGTCTTAAGGAACAAGGTTATTCCCTTAGTGAAGGTACTATGGGGCAATCATGACGAAGAAGAGGCAACTTGAGAACGCGAAGAAGAGATGAAGATTTCTTATCCACATTTATTTTAATACTGTAAGTTAGTAATTTCGAGGACGAAATTTCTTTTTAGAGGGGGAGGATGTAATACCCGGTATTAAATAATAAGAGAATTTCTGAAGATATGGGTCAAAATGATATTTAGCAAAGTTTTGGGCCTAAGTGCAATATTCGAAATGAAAGACGAATGACTAAGTTAAGATGAGCCAATTGAGGAGAAATGGCACAATTGGATGATATTTGATAAAAATCAGGGATTTTCAAAGGTTTGAAGTCAAAAGCACGCAATTAGGAGAGTTCGGGCAAAAGTGTAGATTTTACAAAATATTAGAGGGAGGTCGAATCGACGAATTTTTCAGAAATTTCAAAATGAAATGGAAAATATAGAACTTGAGGGTCGTTGTGGTATATTTAGAAAGATCAGGGACTCAAAGAAAAGGGTCAAAATGTCAAATGAAGAAAATAGGGGGGTGAAAATGCAATTTTGAAAAACTTGCATAGTGGGAACGCGACCACCGCACATGGCCGTCGGCAGCTGCCTCTGGAGGCATCGGGAAGCTCTCCTAAGGGTGCTAGGGTGATCTACAGGTGATGATGAAGCTTCAGGGGGTGGCCATTAGCCGAGCACGGCGGCGAAGTGACCGGAAATGATGGCCAAAAATATTTCTGATTTGGCCGAATTTTTCGAGAGATCTAGCGCTTGATTTGGTTTTTCTCGACTGGTTTAGAGGCTAGATTTGGGCTTAAGGGATAAGGACGAGCAAGATAGGGTGGGGAATCGGGTAAAAATCGAGTATAAAAGGAGGTTTTCGGCCGAGGGTTTCAAAAATGAAATCGCTCAAATTTCTTGTGTTTTTGCTTGAATCGAGCTTGAGGGATAAGGGGCTTTTGTTCCTTGGATTGAGAGGATCATTTCTGGAGCATTTGGGATCGATTGGTGTAGAAACGGAGACGTTTTAGAAGCTTGGCCGGAAAAACGAACCGCTGCCGCCGCGACCTGCAACTCACTTTTAATCCTACCTCCGGCCACTCTTTCCGATGAACAAGGGCACCATTGAGGTCGCCTTGAAGAGCTCTACAAGCCCCTATAAGAATTTAGGGCATTGGACATCGCCGAAATCGGAGAAGACGACCGGAGAAGAAGACTGTGCGGCGGCGCGTGGCAGCCACTCGCGGGACCTCTGGGTGGCGCGTGAGGGCGCGTGAGGTATGATTTTTATGTGTTTTCAATTTCATAATTTAGGTAAAATTATTCTAGGAATTATCATGGAAAAATATTTTGTGAATATTGATGTTAGGTATTTTTAATATTTTTTCGAAGGTAGAAATGTTTGAAAATTAAACAAAAATAGAGAAATTGTGGAAAAATAGAAATATTGATTCCAAAGGTCTTAAATGGTGAAATAGGAATCAATTGGGTCATTGGAAGAAGAATTACACAATTTTTGAGGTGTGGCACCTTTTTCGAGGTGAAATCTAGACTTTTTCGAATTGAGGAGAGTGGTTTGATTCCAGCTTTTCCTTGTCTTGGAAGTGTTTTTAGGTGCTTGTGGTGGGTTCTAGTGAGCGGTTATACCCTCCTAGACATAGATTGTTTTACAAAGCTTTTGCTTATGATCATTGTGTCGATATTTGCTACATTGCATTACTTGTTTTATTTTAAAATGTTGGTGCATGGCGTGTAAATTTTCATATCATTTGGGGTCAAGTTTAGTTCCATCGTTGGGTCCGTATGGGGCGGGATGGGGTCTACTTGAGATTGGGACAATGTTAATCCAGGTGAACGGGTGTCACACTGGGGCACTCGAGGGAATAATGTTAAACCAGGTGAACGGGTGTCACGACGGTGCACTCGAGGGATTAACGTTGGACCAGGTGAACGTGTGCCACAGTGGGGCATTCGAGGGATTAAGTATGTCAAGGTGATATCTCGAGTTAGACGTGTCTTTCATGTTGTCGTATAGTATGCCATGCCCGTATGTCTTTCATTCATTGTATAATTGTTTCATACCTTCACTTAGATGGTTTATCATCTAACATGGGTTATGCCCCTGGAACATTCAACGTTCCAGTCAGGGACAACAGCGAGGTCGAGGACATGACAGATGAGCCAGTGGTGTTTGTTTGATAGTTGTTGTTGTTATATTATTTTGGAAGCATTGATGTTATATATCGCTTGACGATGTTGTAATAATTAGTATTGATGTTGTATACATATGACGGTATGGGAACATTTTGTGTGTATCATGTGGTAGGCCACGTCATTTTGATTAATTAAGTATTCCGCTGTGTTTATATTGTCTCGTTCGGTTAAGATTTGTTATTGTTAACTAAACGAGTAAGACTGGATCTCTCGGGGTATATATCTGCATGTGGAGATTGTTCTTAAGATCACCGCGGGTGCCGGCTTTAGTTTTACGACGAGTGTTTCATCTGCATGTGAAGATTGTGCTCACAGGCGTCGTGAGTATCAGACTTGAAAAAAAAAAAAACCCCGAGAATTTCCTTATAGTGACACGCTTGTATAGGGCGGGGTGTTACAATATTTTAACTATAAACCTTTTTTTCAACCCAAAATCACTGAAGGGTTGTTCTACATAGTAAATATGAACCTCCTTGGGGTTCTGTTGAATTTTCGGAAGTCTTTTACCATAATTTAGTTTTTCAACCTTAATCATAGCTATACCGAAAACTGTCTCTGACCCGATTTCTTTCGATGCCATAAATCATTCCTTGATACGCTCATCAACACCATATCATTTTTCTTATATATCTTGACTCTAAGGTACTCCCCACAGTCAATTCGGTTGCTCATAATTGTACTAAAATTACCTTATAAGCTCAATTTATCTGTAAATTGCATTTTTACCCCAAGATAAATTACTCTTGAGTCCTTTGAAAATTCTTGGGTATTACATTCACCCCTCATTTCAGAAATTTTGTCCTCGGAATTCGCATCTAACCCATCAAGTAATTAAGACAAATCACATCTCACTACCTGAATACCTCAATTACATATTGATTCGATCCTTAACAAAACACCCTAGTTTGTATTCGTTACATGTTCAATACCTACAAGCATACCATGTCATTCAAAAATTTTTCCTATTCTGGCCTTTTACAGATGACCACACTTATCCCACAAATTTTAGGCACGTACATCCTACCCATAACTCGAGGATGCCATCTCGCATCTCAAAAATTAGAACACTTGGACTGGTGATAGGGCTTTATTAGGTCCTAAAATTGTTGAGCAGACGTCAGAAACGATTCAAGTTATCAAACAAGAATGAAAATAGTCCCAAGACAGATAGAAAAGTTATGTAGATAAGCGACGATGATTACATCGATTCATCAATAGAACATAAGTTTTTCAACAAGACTTGGAACAAAATCCCTTTATCAGATTCCCTCAATTTTTGCTCGATCTCTTAGATCTGAGAGTTTAATTTTTTGAAGGCATTCGGTCGTCTCTATTTATAGGCAACTCGAGCTTCCAAATGCTTAAGGCTTGCCAAAATGATGCCTCTCAAGCTTCTACCTCCCCTAGATTAACCTAATCACGTCTGAAATTGACCACACAAACAAGATTGCGTTGCTTTCAAAATTCGACCGAAAGCTTGGTCTAAAATCTCCAAAATTCAACCATCATCTTGGCCAATGTTGGCTCAAACTAGACCTTGGAGCATACCCATCACCTTTCTCGAGCCTCCTGTGGCCGAAAGCTGTCGTCGGTGGCCAACAAGGTGGCTGGTCGGCCATGACAGTCACCTCACTATTCAAGTTAGAAAAATTGCACTTCAACCCTTCTATAAATTTTCAATTTCATTTTGGTCCTTTTTTTCAAGCCCCTAAGCTTCCCCAATAGTTCCATTACAACCCTAAACCTCTATACCTTTCATTTCATCCCCGAAGATTCAAGAATAATTTCCTTTCAACCTCTCTCGAGCAAAATTAAGAAATTGCACTTAGGCCTGAATGTACATTTTGACTGTAAACCTTTTTGTTTCAACTCGAAATCATTGAAGGGTTGTTCTACATACTAAATATGAACCTCCTTGGGGTTCTATTGATTTTTCGAAAGTCTCCTACGATAATTCAATTTTTCAGCCTAAATCATAGCTATACCGAAAACTGTCTCTGACCTGATTTTTTTTTATGTCATAAATCATGCCTTGATATGCTTGTCAACACCATATCATTTTACTTAGATATCATGGCTCCATGGTACTCCCTATAGTCAATTCGGTCGCTCATAACTGTACCGAAATTATCCTATAACCTCAATTTATCTGTAAATTGCATTTTTACCCCCAAGATAAATTACTCCTGATTCCTTTGAAAATTCTTGGGTGTTACAATTTAACCTAAGAATTTTCCTGACTTCACCCCAAAGGCACATTTGTCAGGATTCAAGGGCATATTATTCTCCTGGAACATTGCCAAAACTTTCTCCAGTTGTTTGGCGTGTGACTCACCTTGCTTACTCTTCACTATCATGTCATCCACATAGGCCTCAATCACCTCCCCTAAAAAATCTTTGAATACTCTGTTGACCATTCTCTGATACATGGCCCCTGCATTCTTCAAATCGAAAGGCATCACCTGGTAACAATACGTCCCATTTTCTGTGATAAAGGTCATCTTTTCAGCATCAGGCAGATACATACTAATTTGATGGTAGCTTGAGAACACATCTAGAAAACTCAACATAGCATATCTAGAGGTATCATCAACTAGCCTATCTATTCAGGGGAACGGGTAGGTGCCTTTCGGACAAGCCTTATTTAATTCCAAATATTCAATATTAAGAGTATTTTCAAAAATTACGAGGTCAAAATGGTATTTATTATAGTTTCGGGCCTACATGTAATATTCAAAATGTAAACGAAAGGCGAGGGACAATGTCAAGGTAAGTCAATAAAGGAAAAGTTATCCAAATAAGTGATATTTTATAAAAACAAAGAGATTCGCGGAGGTTTGAGGTCAAAAACACCGATTAGAAGCATTCAGGCAAAAGTGCAAATTTCATAAACTATCCGAGGAAGGTCGAACTGACTAGTTTTTCAGAAATTTCTGAGGGAAATGAAAAATATGGAACTTGTGCACAGTACTGGAAGTGTTTGGAAATCTAGGGGTATTAAGGATTGGGAGAAAATGAAATTAGAAGTTGCTTGAGGGGCTAAAGTGCAAATTTTGAAAAGTTGCATGGTGTGAATCCGATCGGCTGCTCTGTGGCCACCGACAGCCACCTAGAGGGGTCAGAAAGGTTGCCTGGAGGTGCTAGGGTGGTCTCCAAGTGATGATGAGGCGGTTTGTGGTTACCATTGGCCAGAAATATCCTTGACGTGATCGATTTTAATGGTGGATAAGATTTCTGATTTGGCTAAATTTTTTGAGGGCTTTAACTCGCGATTTGGGGCTTTTTGGTTGGTTAGGAGGAAAAATCTAGGGACAAGGGGATATGATTAATGAAGTTCTGGTGGAAATTCGGGTCAAAGAATGGGTATAAATAGCCAACCGAGGTTGAGGGTTTTTCTAAGAAATCGAGAGAAATTAAGGGTGTTTTGTCTTGGATCAAGGCTCACGGATAAGGGGGTTTTGTTCTTTAAAGTGTGGGGATAATTTCTGGAAAATTTGAGAGGATTTGGTATAGGTTTAGAGGGGTTTCGCAAAGCTCGCCGAAAAATTGGGCTCAGCCAGACTGCAACCTGCAACTGGGTTTTAAACCCTCTTTCTGTGACTTTTTTTAAGGTTTGAAGGCACCATCGAGGTCGCCTCATCAAGCTTTTCAAGCCCCTATAGTCGTTTGGAGCGTTGCAGATTGTTGGAGAACCGCCATCGCCAGAGAAGATAACTTGGTAGGCTGAGCATGGGCTTCACTCGCCGAGGCCTTGGGTGGCGTGTGAGGGCACATGAGGTGAGCTTTGCCTCTGAAATTAATTTTGTAATTTTGGTAAAATTATTTTAGGAATTATCATGGAAAAATATTTGGTGAAATTTGATGTTGGGTATTTTTTTATGAATTTTCGAAGCTAAGAAAGGTTTAAAAATGGAGAAAAATAGAACAAATTGAGGAAAAATATAAATATTGATTTCTAAGGTCTTAAATGGTAAATAGGAGACGATTGGGCTGCTGGAAGGAAGGATTGCATGATTTTCAAGGTGTGACACGTTTTTTGAGGCAAAAATTGATCTTTTTCGAATTGAGGTGAGTGGTCTTATTCCAGTCTTACCCTTGTTTGGAAGTGTCTTGGTGTGCGTGTAGTGAGTTCAGGTGAGCGATTTTACCCTCCTGAGTTTAGGTTATATGTGATTGAACTAGTTCAAGTGAGCGGTTATACCCTCCAGAACTTGGGTTGTTTGCAAAGGCGTTTCATTTAGTTACTTGTGGTATCATTTGCATATTGAATATATGGTATATTGCATCAACTGTTTTTACTCATAAAAGAGTCGGTGCATGGTGTGTGATTTTTATATCATCGGAATGTCGATTTTTGTGTCATTGTTGGGTCCGTATGGGACGGGACGGGGTCTTCTTGAGAATGGGACAAGGTTAATCTTGGTGAACGAGTGACACGGTAGGGCACTCAAGGGATTATGTATGTCATGGCAAGATCAACCTCAACGGTGTGTAGAACGGATTTTCCACAGAAGGTTGATTATGTCAGGGAGATTTCTCAAGTTAGACGTGTTGCATGTTGTCATTTTGTCTGTATATGCCATGCTCGTAAGTCTTTCATGCATTATGTAAACTGTTTCATGCCATCACTTAGATGTTTTATCATCTAACCTGGGTTATGCCCCTAGAACATTCAACGTTCCATCCAAGGACTACTGCGAGGTTGAGGACATGGCCGGTGAGGCCAACGGTGTTTAGTTGGATAGTTGTTATATCACTTTGGAGGAGATAGTATTTATTTTGGTATATGTATAAACAGTTGTATGATAATGTTGTTATCTTTTGATAGTTTGTAATACATATTTCGGTGTGGGAACACCTTGTAAGGAACTCGTGTTAGGTCACGACATTTTGATATTATTTAATCCGCTGCATTATATTATGTCTTGTTTAGTTTTAAATTTATTGATCTTGTTAGTTAAACAAGCAAGACTAGGGTTCTCGGGATTTTTACCTGCATGTTAAGATTGTACTCATGGCGCCGCGTGTGACAGACTTGGAAAAAAAAATGATTCCCGAGAATTCCCTTATAGTGACGCACCCGTGTAAGGCGGGGTGTTACACCTTGTTTAGGTCTGTTAAATCGATCCATACTTGCCATTTTTCATTGGCTTTTGTCACCATCACGATATTCGCTAACCACTCAGGGTATTGGACTTCCCTAATGAATCCCGCTTCAAGAAGTTTGTCTACTTCT
Source organism: Diospyros lotus (assembly GCF_014633365.1). Taxonomy (NCBI): domain Eukaryota; kingdom Viridiplantae; phylum Streptophyta; class Magnoliopsida; order Ericales; family Ebenaceae; genus Diospyros; species Diospyros lotus. The sequence goes on along the minus strand of NC_068348.1, from coordinate 15,210,357 downwards.
TTTTCCAGGTACCTCAACCTCTCTAGGGCGATATATCTTTTCTTCTGTTTGACCAGCTGGCCCTCTGGATGGACATTCAGTTGGTGAGATTTGACCTTTGAGTTAATCCTAGGCATGTCGATCGGCATCCAAGCAAACAGGTATGCATAAGACCCTAGGCATTTGATGATCTCTTCTTTCTCCGAACTCTCTAGTTTACTCCCCACATGCACCTGTCTATTGCTATCGCTAGGGTTTAGAGGGATTGTGTCAAGTGTTTCTGTTGGGTGAGGCTTGTTAGCTTCAGAAGTTTGCTCACTGATCACTAAAGTCTCCCATGTTGTCGACTTTTCCTTCTTTTTGGTGCTTTTAGTGGAGCTTACATAACATACTCTGGTCTGCTTTTAGTTTTCCCTCACTTGGCCCGTACCTTGAGCTATGGGGAACTTCATTAAGAGGTACCCTGGCAAGATGATTACTCTCATGGCATTGAGTAGGGATCGCCCCAAGATCATGTTGTAAGTGAGGGAGAAGGTCTTGACAACCATAAAGCTTACCTACCTAGTAACCACTTAGGGGTAGCTCCCTAGAGTGACCAGAAGCTGAACTGACCCTACAACGGGAACTGCCTCTCTCGTAAAACTATATAGCAGTGAGATGATCGTCTTGAGTTGGTCGTGCCTGATGTGCATCTTTTCAAAGCAGTTCCAATATAGTAAATTCACAGGAGCTCCCATTATCCACCAAAATGAACTCAACAGGATGTTTAGCAATAACAACCGAGATCACTAACGGATCATCATAGGGTAAGAGCACATCCCCTTGGTCTCCGGGTGTGAAGATAATGGGATCTTTGTCCTCTAGGACCTTTTCCACTGAGTCTACATGTAGCGTCTGACGGGTATAAGTCTTTCGGGCCGCATTAGAGTCTCTGGCCATGTTTTCTCCCCTTGAAATCACATTGATTTTATCCATGGTAGGCTCACTATCTCCTGTTCCTGTACTCCATCCTGGTTGATCTCTTTGAGGGCTCTCTTCTCCTTTAAACTAAAGGGGTTGCCAATTATCCCTCTTATTTAAGGTATCATTTCTAGGACTAGGGGGTTTTCTTTGATTACCTTTTCTAGGCCTATCTCCCCTACCTTGTTGGTTTTTCAGCTTGTCTAATATGAATCAATCAAGCTTCCCATCTTTGATCAACTACTCGATCTGGTTAAGTAACTCCTGGCACTGCTATGTATTATGGCTTGGGGACACATGGAACTTGTAGAAGGCTTCCACATTCCTCCCAAGGACTCTTGGGAATGAGGGGGAAAGTTGATGAGCCCTGTGTACGTAATAGATGAGAGGATCGCTACCCTAGGCTCATTAAGGTGGGTGAAGCTTCGAAATTGCATCTTCACAGCCTCTTCCCTTCTTTGTGTTTTTGTTGCCCAGTTAGCCTCTAAATCTCTTGGTCTTCCTCTTCCTTTCACCTTCCAGGCATCCAATATTTCCATCTGGACTATGAATTGCTCTGCTCGGGTAAATAAATCAGTCATAAATCTAGGCTCAAAAAAAGCCAGGGATTTCTTGAGTGATGCGTAGGTAGTCCCATGAGTAAAGCCGATGCTACCAATCCGCTCCATATATTATTTCAACTACTCCCCTAGTTTATATTGTAAGCTCATCAGGTACATTGCATTCTCTTTCTTCAGCATGTAGGCCGAGAATGCCTCCAAAAATTCCCTTTTGAATTACCCAAACGATTGTATATACCTTGCTGGAAAATCCATGAACCACTATTGTGTTTGTCCTACCAAGGAAAGAGGAAAGGCTCAACATTTGGTTACCTCATTCTAGCCATGAAGTACAACCACGACTATAAAATGCTGTAAGTGTTTCTCAGGATCTTCCTTCCCAAAGTAAACGGGGAGCTAGGGCAACTTGAATCTGGGCTAGACTGGTTGTCTTTGTAGTTGTTTCGATAAGGGGAATCCCTTGGTAGGGGTTTCCCTGGGCATCGTCATACCTATTTCTACTCTAACATTTCCTCTGTGAGCTTCTTAATGCCTATGGCGTTTAGAGTTCCATGCCCTGCATTCTATTTCTAAGGATGAGGGAGATAGAGAGCTCTAGAATGGGTACTCTCTGTTGTTCCCTATACATCAGGGCCTTCCTCGCTCATCTGCCACTTTCTTTGAATGGGTCTATCAATCTAAGGGCGCGATCACTTTGCTTCTGTGTCCCAATTCTTATACCCAGTTGCGCTACTCTTGGGCCTGACCTCGTGCTCCAGATTTGGCTCCTCTAACATCATCATGTCCCTTATAGGGGATGTGTATGTCAAGCATCAACTCTTGCAGGAGGATAGTGATCCCTTGCATTCTCCTCATTACTCTTATGAAGCTTCTCATTCTGATGTCTCAACTCTTCATAGTGCTTCTGAAGTCTCTCGTAGTCAACGAGTGGCACCATGGGAGGTGCTACTCCAAAAGGTCTTGAGATTCCTCTTGGGGTTATGGCTAGATTCTTTCGGGGAATCAATGATTGTCCCAAGGAGTCTAGCTCAGAGATCGCATGAGTCGGGGGTGGGGCTCACCTCCCCTGCCTCGTAGCTCTAGCTCCAAGGTCAGTGACATGCACTTCTCCCTGTTCTGATCGTCTGTGGACCCCGATCTCAACTATAGGGTCCCCTTTTAGATGGGCAATCTGATTGCTCCCCAGTCGAATTTCCTGATTGTCATCTAAAAGTAAAGCAAGATTACTACGGGGCAAGCAACGTAGTTTAAAAATTTTGAACCTAACCCTGATTCCGGCGATTGGATCAACGTCGAAATCAAATTATTCATAAACAAAATAAAATAAATCTAACCTTTAGATTTTTGAGTCATTTGCGGATTCAAGCAGTCCAAGTGTTCGACCTTTAACTTGTGATACGCGGCATGCGTCCGTTGGCGAGGTAAGTGAAATGGGAGTGCTAGCTCCCTCTCCTTTTCGCAGCTTGTGTATGGATGGAAAAGAATGCCCTTGTTTAGAATCGATGCCAAAAGAAACGAGAGAGAGTGAACGATAATTATTTTTCAACTTGAAAACCACACGAAAGAATTTCATAAATTGGGAAACCTTTTAAGGGGTATTTATAAAGGAGTTATAGGGTTTCTTAAACCCTAATGCATATGGTCTGGCCCATTTATCCTAGTCCAACTAGGAACTTAATTAAATGGGTTTATCTTAGTCCAACTAGAAACTTAATTAAGTGTCCTAAATCCAATAATAAATTTAAATAAAATATTTGGTCCAAATCAAATTTAGTCCAAATATATTATTTAATTTAATATTTGGCCCAAATCCAATTTAGCTAAAATATAATATTTAATTTAATATTTGGCCCTAATCCAATTTAGCCCAAATATTAATTTAAACACAAATATATTTTATTTCATATTTGTCAATCCAAAAAATAGAAAATTATTAAATTAGAAATTCCTTCCTAATTTAATCAATTGCAATTTTAGGAAACCCTTTCCTATATTATGACCACTCGTCATATCGGTGTCATTATGTCTATTTGTTATTTTTTCATGAGAAACTACGACGTCACAACTTCTTGCCGAAGTGTCCTACTTAACCATATGTCCGCTCTCATGGTTTAAGCCAGGGACTGTACCTATTGCGTATGACTCATTAGACTTCCGAATATGTTGGCAATGTGTTAGTATAAACATATAAGACAAGATTCGTCTCTAGTAAGGCATTATGCCTACCCAATTATTCAAAAGGATTCATAATCAATGAACAACCTTTCACGAGCATGGTTACCATGTAATTCGATCATCTCGTCAATGTATTTTATGTGATCTCAAGTCTAGCGATGTGTTACTTGATTACAATCACATGAGTTTTCTTCAGTCCTCCAAATATCCTCACTCAATAGAAAGTGAATCAATAACTTCTTATTGATTTCTTTCACCATGGCCAGGGACTTAAAGTGAATATCTACCAAAGGCGCCTTAGATACATCATCCTCTATCAAGGGATATACGAATCTCATCTTAGTTATGCACCCATCTCCATAAGCCTCACCATATGCCCAATGATCGCCCACGTGCAGCCTTTTTCTAGGTCCATCAAAATCATGTTAAAGCATATCGGTCTTCTTATGAGATGATCATGACAACCTCAGTTCCAAGGATTAGTTACACCCCCTTCATATGAGAATTCTAGTAACATATAACCAAAATAGATTCTCATGGAGAGTCATGTCTAGTGACACATTCTCCAACATTGGTCATCTATGCATTTGTCTAGGCATCCCCATGCCTATGGGTGTGAGACCCCCATTGCTATCACATAACAAAAACATAGTACATACATATCTTACAGCAATTGTCAATATCCATTATTGACATTGCTACGAATTGGGACATTTAATGATATGTACAATCTGTGATACATCATTTCACATATTTATAGATTAATCACAGTTTACATCATATGGACTTCTATTTAGTTTCATCTGATTATTATAATAATAACAAGAAACTAATAGATCGACGACTTGTAAAATTGAATAGCTTCTTATTCAATAATAAATATGATTATAATTAGTAAACCTCTTACTCATGATGAGGTTCCACTGGTATTGGTTGTGGTAAGGGCACTGAGCTAGGCTCCATAATAGTTGTTGTTCTAGAACGAGTGTTTCTTCGCACTTGGTGGGGGGAGCTTCCCAAGTTGGTGGATCAGGTGTTTCTGGTCATTTTGGCTTTTAGTCAGTTTCTCATACATAGCGCCAAATTACTGTTGCCAAAATATAACAATTAAAATTTGTTTGGAGTGAGGGAAACCGTCGTCTGAAAATTCGTATGAGATATTGTTGACTGAAGGTATAGCTGTAGAACAAGCTTTCTCGAAGATAAGGAACCTTATGGAGAGGGTTAGTCTCTAGGAGAAGGAGTACTTTGTAGAAAGGGTTGGTCTCTTGAAGAAGTTGTACCTGGCGGAGAAGGCTAACGCCTCTCAGAGAGAAGTGACACTGTGGAAAGAATAGCCTAGCATAGAGGGTTGGTCCCTTGAAGAAGGCTGGCTAACCCGATTCTCGATTTTGATGATGGCTCTTAGAGAGGGTTTGGTACACCTCTTGGAGATGGATGTATCGGCTTTCAAAAAGAGTATAGACCTCTTTTAGGAAGGTTCTTAAAGGTGTAACACCCCGCCTTACACGGGCGCGTCACTATAAGGAAATTCCTGGGGATCTTTTTTTTTTTTTACTGTCATATGCGGCGCTATGAGAACAATCTTCGCATGCAGATGAAATACTCGTCGCATACAATGGCCGGCGCCGGCGGTGATTTCAAGAACAATCTTCACAGGTAGGTACAAATCCCGAGAACCCCAGTCTTACTCGTTTAACTAACAAGATCATCAGACTTAAAATTAAACTAGATATATTACAACACAGCGGAGTCAATACATCAAAATGTCGTGGCCTACCACGAGTTTCATACAAAGTATTCTCATACTGAAATATGAAATACAAACTATCAAGTGATACAACGATGTCATACAACTGATTATACACATACCAAAATAAATACTAATACTCCCAAAATGGTACAACGATTATCCACTAAACACCGCTGGCCCCACCGGCCATCTCCTCGATCTCGCAACTGTCCCTGGCTGGAACGTTGAATGTTCAAGGGGCATAACCCAAGTTAGATGATAAAACATCTAAGTGATGGTATGAAACAGTTTATACAATGCATGAATAACATACGAGCATGGCATATACAGACAATGACAGCATGCGACATGTCTAACTTGAGAAATCTCCCTGACATACTCAACCTCCCATGGAAGATCTATTCCACACACCGTTGGGGTTGACCTTGCCGCTACATACTTAATCTCTTAAGTGCCCTACCGTGTCACTCGTTCATTAGGATTAACCTTGTCCCATTCTCAAGAAGACCCCATCCCGTCCCATATGGACCCAACAATGACACCAAAATTTGACACCCCGATGATATGAAATTACACGCCATGTACTGACTCATTTTTAAAAGTGAAAACAGTTAATGCAGTATATCAGATGTTCAGTATGCAAATGACGCCACAAAGTACATAAGTGAAAAGTTTTTGTAAACAGCCCAAGTTCCGGAGGGTATAATAGCTCATTAGAACTTACTACGCACACTCCAAAACACTTTCAAAACAAGGTAAAGCTAGAATCAAACCACTCACCTCAAATCAGAAAAGTTTGGACTTCGCCTCAAAAAATTTGCCACACCTCGAAATTCATGCAATCCTTCTTTTCAACACACCAATCATCTCATATTCACCATTAGGACCTTAGGAATCAATATTTCCATTTTTCCTCAATTTTCTCTATTTTTCTTTATTTTTCACACATTTTACCTCTCGAAAAATCATAATAAATGCCAAGAACCATGTTTTCCCAAATATTTTTACATAAACCATTAAAGAATAATTTTATAAAAATTATAAAATTAAAATCAGGAAAAACCTAGGCTTCACGTGCCCTCACGCGTTGGCGCGTGGGTGCGGCTGGGGTCCACGCGTGCAGCCACGCGCGTTGTCTTCTCCGGCTCCGAGGCTTTGCAACCACCTCCGATGCTCAATACAATTGCAGGGCCTTGAAGCTCTTGAAGAGGTGACCTCAATGGCACCCTCGCACGGCCGAAAAAGTCACTAGAAAATGCCTTAAAAGGCGGTTGCAGGTCTCGGTCTGGCGGCGATCGATTTTCTGTCCAACTCACAAAAAGCCCATCAAACGCACTCGAAACTACTCGAAATTCTCCAGAAATGACCCTCACAACTCGTAGAACAAAAACCCCTTATCCCTGACCCTTGATTCAAGCCAAAATGCCCTTAATTTCACTCAATTTTTTGAAAAACCCTTGGCATTGGGTGTCTATTTATACCCCCTCTCGACCCGATTTTCCACCATGAATCGGTTGGTCTTATCCCCTTAACCCTAGATTTAGCCTCCTAACCAACCGAGAAGCACTAAATTGAGAGCTAGAACCCTCAAAAAATTCGGCCAAATAGAAAATCTTCCTCCATTATTTTCGATCACATCAAGGCTGTTTTTCAGCCAATGGCAGCTCCTAACGGCCTCATCATCGCCTGGAGGCTACCCTAGAGCCTCTAGGCGACCTTCTTGATGCCTCAGAGGCGATCGCCGGCGGCCTGGTCGGGCTGTCGAACACCGATAGATTAGATGAATAATGATTCAGATTTGCAATAAGGGTGCAACCCAAAGTCGTCTCCTAACGAACCTCAAATGGATCTGTCAAAACAAGACTAAACGGGGGGGGGGGAGTTTGATGAAAAATAGAAAACAAAATAAACAAGAACACAATAAATCGAGATGCAACCAGTTGCAACCTTTCCTCCCTACCCGGGTATCATCATCCACCATATAAAGAACCTATTTATCTTTAATCCCCAGATCTAAAAAAAATGCTTGACAATCGCCGAAGACTAAATCGAAACGAATATAAAAATCACAGAAGATCTTCTTAATCAATATACAAGTTTCAATTTTTTAGCACACAGATCTGAAACTGACATGAACAATCGCCCACTAAGTTTATGTTGTTTCTTGCAAACCAATACCCCAATCGAGCCTATTAGTCAAATCTGCCCAAGCATCATGCATGCATTCATATGATCGCATAAAATACATACACACTTGAGAAGAAGCAAAGAAACAAAACAATAAGATTAAAGATGAAAACAGATATACAAAAACGTCCAAAGATTCGAACCGAATAAGGAGTATGGCATGCAACCGGTTACAAAATCCTTAGCCTTCCATCTTGACAAGAACAATGGAGAAAAGGAAAATTGGCTACTGTTCATGTGAGAAAAGAATAATCCTCCCCTAATGGCCTCTTAATGTGCTTAAATAGAGCTTAGGGAGGAAACCCTAGGTTACCAAAACTTCACAGCTGATTTCGAATAGGATAACGTGCGTTCTGGACTTCGGCCCCTTCATAACAATTGTAGATCAGGAAGAGTAGATGAATTTAGGTTTTCTAATCACTTGATTTGGATATCGGACGCCCAAGTTATGGCCTTTTAAAGATTCAGCGTCTGTGCAGCTTTCCTAATTTGACCCAACTTTTCCACCCCAACTTTGAAGTGATGTTTGGAGGCCCAAACGAACTCGGATTTGGACAAACCATACCATTACAGAAATCCCAAGAAGTACTCTACAATATCTCTGAAGACATCATTCATGTTCTGGGATTATAACTTGGCCAAAAATTTGAAAGAAGTATAGAAGGTCAAATTTGTCAACACACTTTTGCTTCTTTGGCTCCAATCTCCTTGTCTCCCTTCTTGCCATCAAAATTCCTTATGATCCAGGAAGCCCTAATCTGTCCAAAATAAAATAAAATAGTGTGAAGCCCAATTCCTATAAAATAAAATAAAACAAAATCAAGATGAATAAAATGACACAACTAACGTGCAAAAAGACTAAATATGAGGGCTAAATAATATGAAAATGTGCGCTCTATCACGGCCACAAGCGGCCAGTCGGTTTCACGCCATGCAATTTTTGAAAAATTGCATTTTATCCCCTTGCCAACTTTTAATTGCATTTTCTCCTATTCTTAGATACCCCTAGACTATCTAACACTTTCGCTACTGCCCATAATTTTTATATTTTTCATTTCCTCAAGAAATTTTTGAAAAATTCATCGTTTCGACCTCCCTCGGATACTTTGTAAAATCTGCACTTTTGCCCGAATACCCTTATTTGCGTGTTTTTGACTTTAAACCTTCGAAAATCCCTTGATTTTGTCGAATGTCGCTTATTTGGACAATGTTGAACTTTATTGGCTCGCTTGACATAGTCCCTCACCTTCTGTTTATGTTTTGAGTATTGTACTTGGGCCCGAAACTATGGTAAATTCCATTTTTTTGACCTCATAATTTTCAAAATTTCTCTTAACATTAAATACTGGGTATTACATCCTCCCCCTCTAAAAAGATATTTCGTCCTCGAAATTACTAACTTACGACATTAAATAAATGTGGATACAAAATTTTTATCTCTTCTTCGCATTCCCATGTAGCTTCTTCCTCGTCATGATTGCTCCACAATACCTTTACCAGTGGGATAACCTTATTTCTTAAGACTTGGTCTCTTTGATCTCAGATTTGCACTGGCTCTTTAGGGTAAGTTAGATCATTTCGTATCTCGACAGTCTCATTTCGAAGTACTTGAGTAGGATCTAGCTCATGTTTCCGTAGTTGAGACACGTAAACATGTTATGGATATTTCATAATGCCACAGGTAATGCTACTCTGTAAGCCACTAACCCAATTTTCTCCAAAATTTCATAGGGTCCTATGTATCTTGGGCTTAATTTCCCTTTCCTTTTTCCTCAAATCACTGCTTTGAATGGAGAGATCTTCAAATATACCTTGTCACCGGCCAAAAATTCCAAATTTCGCTTTCGTTGATCAGCGTACGATTTCTGATGACTTTGACTTGTCCTTATTTTCTCCTGAATTTTCTTGATCTTCTTCGTAGTTGTTTGAACAATCTCAGGTCCAATTAATCCTACTTCTCTAGTTTCTACCCAGCAGAGTCGTGTTCTGCATTTACGCCCATACAATGCCTCGTAAGGGGCCATTCCAATGCTATTGTGGTGCCTATTATTATAGGCGAATTCTACCAGAGGTAGATGTTTCTCTTAGCTTCCTGAGAAATCTAGAATGCATGCCCTCAACATGTCTTCGAGGGTTTGAATTGTTCGCTCGGATTGTCCATCGGTTTGTGGGTGATAAGTTGTACTGAGCTTTAGCTGTGTTCCTATGCACTTGTGGAAACTTTCCCAAAATCTTGATGTAAATCGTGGGTCTCGATCTGACACTATGCTTGCAGGGATTCCGTGTAGTCGTACAATTTCCTCAATATATAGCTGAGCTAACGCATACGTCGGTTGCCCTATCTTAATAGGTAAGAAATGTGCCGACTTGGTCAATCGATCCACTATTACCCAAATAACATTGTTTCCTTTGGGACTTCGAGGCAGATTAGTCACAAAGTCCATAGTGACGTGATCCCACTTCCACTCAGGAATATCCAGTGGTTGCATCATTCCTCCCAGACGCTGATGCTCAATTTTTATACGTTGACAGGTATCGCATTGTGCCACGTACCGTGCCACATCTTTTTCCATTCTAGGCCACCAATAAATTTCTCTAAGGTCTTCGTACATTTTTGTGGATCCTGGATGTACGGTGTATTTAGCTCAATGAGCTTCCCTTAAGATGTTTTGCCTCAACTCTTGATCTTTTGGCACATAATTTCTTCCTTGAAACCGTAGTATACCATCATGATAACTGAATTTAGGTACCTTAACTTAATCGTTCTTGTCTATCCATTGACTTCTTCTTGTGTCTATCTGAAGAGCTGACCTGATTTGATTCACCACATCAAGTTGGATTGTCAGATTTTCCAAATATCCCTTGACTGGCTTAGGTTTAACACTTACTGTCAGGTGACTGAATTCCTCAATCATTTCCCACTCCTTGACCATCATGCTAGCCATTATTTCAGAGCTTCTTCTGCTAAGAGCATCTGCAACTACGTTTGCCTTCCCTAGATGATAGGAAATGGTACAATCATAATCTTTCAAGTATTCTATCCATCTTTGTTGTCGTATATTTAGTTCCTTTTGAGAGAAGATGTATTTCAAACTTTTGTGGTCCGTAAAAATTTCAAACTGCGCTCCGTAAAGATAATGTCTCCACAACTTTAAAGCATAAATTATGGCTGCTAACTCCAAGTCGTGGGTTGGATAGTTCTGCTCATGCCTCTTCAATTGTCGAGATCCGTAAGCGATCACTTTCTCATCTTGCATTAGAATGCATCCCAAACCTATTCCCGAAGCATCGCTATACACCATGTATTTTCCTAATTCTGTTGGCATTGCTAAAATCGGTGCTATGGTTAGTCGTGTCTTAAGTTCTTGAAAACTTTGCTCACACTTTTTGTCCCATTCGAACGTGACTTCTTTTTGCAGCAGTCGGGTAAGTGGAGCGGATATCTTCGAGAATCCTTCTACAAACCTTCTGTAGTATCTGGCTAATCCAAGAAAACTTCAAATTTCCCCGACGTTCTTAGGTGCTTGCCACTTTTGAATCGCTTCTATTTTCGCTGGATCGACGGCTATTCCCTCTGTAGAAATTATGTGTCCAACAAAAGCTACCTGAGTAAGCCAAAATTCACATTTTGAAAACTTGGCATACAACTGGTGGCGCTTTAGGGTCTGCATAACTATTCTCAAATGTTCCTTGTGTTCTCTTTCACTGGCAGAGTATATCAAAATATCATCTATGAATACTATTACGAACTTGTCTAAGAAGGGTCTAAAAGTTCGGTTCATTAAGTCCATAAATGCAGCAGGTGCATTAGTTAATCCAAACGGCATCACTAAATACTCGTAGTGACCATACCACAACCTGAAAGCAGTGTTGGGTACATCTTCTGGTTTGATCTTCATCTGATAGTATCTTAACCGAAGATCTATCTTAGAAAATACCCTAGCTCCCTGAAGTTGGTCAAATAATTCCTCAATCCTAGGCAACGGGTACTTATTCCTTATAGTTACCTTATTCAACTGCCAATAGTCATTACACATCCGCAAAGTACCATCTTTCTTCTTCATGAATAGTATTGAAGCTCCTTAGGGTGACACACTTGGGCTGATAAATCCTTTGTCGACCAAGCCTTGTAATTGCTCCTTTAATTCCCTCATCTTAGCTGGGGCCATCTTATACGAAGGTATGGATATAGGTTGCGTACTTGGTACAAGATCTATTGAGAATTTAATTTCTCTAAGGGGTGGTAATCTAGGTAAATCCTCAGGAAAAACCTCAGGGTATTCATTCACAAACCTTACTGAATCCAATTCGAGATTCTTCTTACTTGGCTCAGGTTTGGTTGATTGCAATGCTTGTAAGGTTACGCCATGCTTCCCCTTGTTTCTATTGTTCTGACCTTGGAATGAAATCCAATCTCCGCTAGGTATGTGTAACACCCGGTGTAACCGGTGTTAAGAGAACATGAAAGGAAGTAAGTAAACTTCCAAAAATGCCCTTGAGGAAGTGATGATCCTTGAGATTGAGAATGCCCATGAGAAGGGTATTTTGGTAATTTGGATAGAGAAATCCAATAAAAGGTATTTTGATAAATTAAAAATAATTCCAATGTGGAATTAGGTGTGTAAGTGAATAAAAATCCCAATTTGGTATTTATGTGGAGATATATGGGATTAATAAATTCACAAAGAGTATTTGAGAATTTTGGAATTTAATTCCATAAAGGATATTTAATTTTGGAAATAGGGAAAATGGTGGATATTAAATTATTTGAGGAGAATAATTATATTTTCCCTAAATTGTGAATTAATGTGGTAATGCCACATGGAGGACCAAGATAAAGAATTGGAAGCCAAGTTTGTGTCTTAGAGTGACACTTGGCATAATCTTGGAAATTTGAGAGAAATTATATATGTGGATTTATGAGTTGGAGAAGGAATTAATTAAATGCAAAAGAAATGTTAAATGGTCTTTCAAGCATTTAATAAGAGGCATGATTATATGGATTAAAGAAAATCCAAAAGAAAATGGTAAATGGTCATCATTAATGCCTTGGAAAATATGAGATTTAAATAAATCTAATGAAAAATGAGAAAATGGTCACCCATTAATGCTTGGAAAATTTTGGGATTTATTTAAATAAGAAAGAAAGTATTATGTCTTTCAAGTGGTCTCTCATGTGATGGTGGAAATTAGTCCCATTAATTTAAATGAGAAATAAATATAAATTCAATGACTGAGATGTATTCTTGAATTAGAGAATAAATCCTATGGTGGGGATTTAAAGAGAAGAAATGGCATGGATTGCCAACCTATTAAAGGTGTGCTTTCTTTTAATGGTGGAGATGAAGTCTTGTAAAGACAAAGTAAATCCAATGGGTGAGATTTAAAGGAAGGAAATGGCATGGATTGTGTTTCTTCCAAGAGAGATGTATTTAATCCAAAGAGATGGATGGTTGGGATTTTCTCTCAAAAAGCAATTGGAAATTAAAGGCTAAGATGAAGTCTTGAAATGGAGATTTCAAGACTAGAGTAGTATTTAAAGGGAAAGTAAGCCCTTGTCTCAAGTTTTGCCATTTCAAAGAAGGAAAGAAAGTGAAAGAGAAGTCTTCCATGGAGGGAAAAGTGAAGAAGAAGAAGAAGAGGAAATCAAGGTAAGTTCATTCTTTCTTCTCTTTATTTAAGGGTGCTTGAGTGTAAAGTGAGCTCTTGTTTGAAAGCCATCTTAGATGGGAGAAAAGAAGATGGAAGCTCTCTTGAAATGAAGATTTAAAGGTTCAAGAATGAGGTAAGGGATGGCCCCAAGTGGTGGAGGCCTTGCATTGCATTGTAAGTAGGTTGCATAAATCTTTATGTATCTTTTTGCATGCTTTACTTGTACATGAGACCTATGGCCATGGGGGTGGGAAAGAAGTGGTAGGTTGATGCCTCAAACCATGTTGGGTTGTGAGGATGGAATGACCTAACCATACTTGCATGCATTTGTTATTACATAGACTTGTTATGCTTTTATTTACCTTGCATATGCACCCTTACTGAGCTTTGTGGCTCATGAGGTTTTATACTCCCCTTGTAGGTTGTTCTTATGTTAAAGAAGAAAAGGGAAACTGCAAGCTTGTGGTTGGAAGCTCTTGGTGTATTTTTCTTTTGTTTTGATGTAATATATGGCTTGAGAAGCCTAGACTTGTGGTACTTAATTTGTGGCCTTATGGCTTAGGAAAGCCTATTTGTTGTTGTTGATCATGTGTGGTATTCATGTATGAATGATGTTATGTGAGCAACAATAGATTGTGTAAGGCTCATGTGTGAAATGGAAGGAGATTATAGTGTATGTTGTGTAATATTCAAAGAGCATGGTTTAAGCCTTAATCTTGGAGGAAATAGGCTAAAATGGAAAGAAAGTGAATTTTATTTATTTACTTTAAATTCTAGAAAATTTGGGTTAGTAAGCCCAAGAAGAACAAAAAAAAAAGAGAAAAGAAAAGGGAGTGAAGGAGCAGCAGGAGGCTGCTGGAAGCAGCCAGCAGCAGCCCCGCGCGCATAGGCAGGGACGCGTGCGCGGGCGGGCGCGCAAGGCCGCGCGCGCGACCGAGCGCGCTGGCGGCCGCGCGGGCCCCGGGCGTGCCAGCGGGCCCCGCCATCCAATTTTTTAAAAAAATTTGGACTTTTTTGGGGATTTTGGGCCATTTCTTAATTGATTTTGGGCCCCAGAGGAATTTTCTAAATAAAGGGATTTTTCGGGCATTTTTGGAGAAAATGCCGAAAATTTGAAAAATTGAAAAATTGAGTTTTCCCTCCAAAATTAGTAATCAACCAATGGAGTGATTTAAATGGTGATTTATGGAGCCCGATAAAATTCTTGGATGGAAAAGAATTAATTAAAAATTGAGAAAACGGCGATTGGGCGTCTAAATGAGATTTTCTTCATAGCCAATGCGGTGTGGCTAAAGCCCAATTCTGCTAGTGAATCCTGGGATTCAGCGAAGGGAAGGACGAGCCTAGTTCCCACCTAGGGCGTTTCGTCTTGAAACATGGTCCACCCTTCGCCAAAGGCCGGGCAGGTGGACAATTCGGGTGATTGTTCACGAGTAACACCCGTAAGTGGGAGCGGGGCATTACAGATTGGTATCAGAGCGTGGTTGGAGCATCAAGTAGAGGATGCTTGGAGAAATGTGGTTGAAGGTTGATCGGAAAGCCTTGGAAGTAGAACCACGAGTGACCGAGGACCCTAGGAGTTGGATCAGGACATTAAAGCTGGTGGCTATGAGAAAGGAGTGCTCGGATATTCCTGCAATAGGAATAGGAAAATATCATGGGCTGAGATGATATACCGTAAGAGATATACGGGTGGAGCAAAGAAGAGTCAAATGCCCAAGTGTGGGGTTGGTATCGAGGACCCGAATGTAGAAATTTGGGGGTCATGAAGTGTTTTAAGGATAAGATTTCCTTGTGAGTGAAGTGTTGAGGCTCGTGTGGGGACATGATGTAACACCCGGTGTAACCGGTGTTAAGAGAATAAGAAAGGAAGTAAGTAAACTTCCAAAAATACCCTTGAGAAGGTGATGGATCCTTGAGATTGAGAATGCCCATGAGAAGGGTATTTTGGTAATTTGGATAGAGAAATCCAATAAAGGGTATTTTGATAAATTAAAAATAATTCCTATGAAGAAATAGGTGTGTAAGTGAATAAAAATCCCAATTTGATATTTATGTGGAGATATATGGGATTAATAAATTCACAAAGAGTAATTGGGAATTTTGGAATTTAATTCCATAAAGGAAATTTAATTTTGAAATAGGGAAAATGGTGGATATTAAATTATTTGAGGAGAATAATTATATTTTCCCTAAGTTGTGAATTAATGTGGTAATGCCACTTGGAGAGATGAGATTAAACTTGGAAACCAAGGTTAGTGTCTTGTTGTGACACTTGGCATTTTGTGGTTCAAGTATAATTGGAGAAGGAATTAATTAAATGCAAAAGAAACGTTAAATGGTCTTTCATGCATTTAATAAGAGGCATGATTATATGGATTAAAGAAAATCCAAAAGAAAATGGTAAATGGTCACCATTAATGCCTTGGAAAATATGAGAGTTATTTAAATAGAAAAGAAATTATTTATATCTCTCAAGTGTGATGGATGTGAAATTAGTCCCATTAATTTAAATGGGAAAGAAATGGAAATTAGTCACTCATTTATGAGTGAAAATGGGAGGATTTATTTAAATGAGAAATAAATAGAAATCTCCAAGTGATCCAAGGGTTAGGATCAAGTCTTGAAAAGGGTGAAATATATCCAATGGCTTGGATTAAGTCTTGAAATGATATATAATAGTCTCATTAAGTAAATGAGAATTAAATGGAAAATTCAAGGGATCTATGGATGAGATGTATTCTTGAAATAGAGAATAAATCCAATGGTGGGGATTTAAAGAGAAGAAATGGCATGGATTGCCATCCTAATGAAGATGTGCTTTCTTTTAATGGTGGAGATGAAGTCTTGTAAAGGCAAGGGTAATCCAATGGATGAGATTAACCAAGAAAAGAGCACATGGATTGTGCTTCTTGTGTTTTCTTCAAGAGAGAAGCCTTATTTATTAAAATGGATGGTTGAGATCAAGTCTCCCATAAGCACATGGATTGTGCTTTAAATGGATGGTGAAGATCCATTCTTGAAATTTGAAAAATGGTAGTATAAAAAGGCAAGTGTGGGAGACTTGTCTCCCTTTTGGCCATTTGTAGAAATGAAGAAGGGAGGAAAGAAAGAAAGTGAAAGAAGTCTTCCATGGATGGAAGAGTGAAGAAAGAAAGAAGATAATGAAGAAATCAAAGTAAGTATGCTTTCTTCTCTTCATTTCTTTGGTATGCTTGTATGCAAAAACTTAGTGGCTTGTTGAAATACCATTTTAGATGGGAGCAAATGAAGAGGGAAGCTCTCTTGAGAAGAAGAATTAAAGCTTCAAAGAGAAGATTGTTAAGGTAAGGGATGGCCCCAAGTGGTGGAGGCCTTGCATTGCATTGTAAGTAGGTTGCATAAATCTTTATGTATCTTTTTGCATGCTTTACTTGTTCATGAGACCTATGGCCATGGGGGTGGGAAAGAAGTGGTAGGTTGATGCCTCAAACCATGTTGGGTTGTGAGGATGAAATGACCTAACCATACTTGCATGCATTTGTTATTACATAGACTTGTTATGCTTTTATTTACCTTGCATATGCCCCGCCATCCAATTTTTTAAAAAAATTTGGACTTTTTTAGGGATTTTGGGCCATTTCTTAATTGATTTTGGGCCCCAGAGGAATTTTCTAAATAAAGGGATTTTTCGGGCATTTTTGGAGAAAATGCCGAAAATTTGAAAAATTGAAAAATTGAGTTTTCCCTCCAAAATTAGTAATCAACCAATGGAGTGATTTAAATGGTGATTTATGGAGCCCGATAAAATTCTTGGATGGAAAAGAATTAATTAAAAATTGAGAAAACGGCGATTGGGCGTCTAAATGAGATTTTCTTCATAGCCAATGCGGTGTGGCTAAAGCCCAATTCTGCTAGTGAATCCTGGGATTCAGCGAAGGGAAGGACGAGCCTAGTTCCCACCTAGGGCGTTTCGTCTTGAAACATGGTCCACCCTTCGCCAAAGGCCGGGCAGGTGGACAATTCGGTTGATTGTTCACGAGTAACACCCGTAAGTGGGAGCGGGGCATTACAGATTGGTATCAGAGCGTGGTTGGAGCATCAAGTAGAGGATGCTTGGAGAAATGTGGTTGAAGGTTGATCGGAAAGCCTTGGAAGTAGAACCACGAGTGACCGAGGACCCTAGGAGTTGGATCAGGACATTAAAGCTGGTGGCTATGAGAAAGGAGTGCTCGGATATTCCTGCAATAGGAATAGGAAAATATCATGGGCTGAGATGATATACCGTAAGAGATATACGGGTGGAGCAAAGAAGAGTCAAATGCCCAAGTGTGGGGTTGGTATCGAGGACCCGAATGTAGAAATTTGGGGGTCATGAAGTGTTTTAAGGATAAGATTTCCTTGTGAGTGAAGTGTTGAGGCTCGTGTGGGGACATGATGTAACACCCGGTGTAACCGGTGTTAAGAGAATAAGAAAGGAAGTAAGTAAACTTCCAAAAATACCCTTGAGAAGGTGATGGATCCTTGAGATTGAGAATGCCCATGAGAAGGGTATTTTGGTAATTTGGATAGAGAAATCCAATAAAGGGTATTTTGATAAATTAAAAATAATTCCTATGAAGAAATAGGTGTGTAAGTGAATAAAAATCCCAATTTGATATTTATGTGGAGATATATGGGATTAATAAATTCACAAAGAGTAATTGGGAATTTTGGAATTTAATTCCATAAAGGAAATTTAATTTTGAAATAGGGAAAATGGTGGATATTAAATTATTTGAGGAGAATAATTATATTTTCCCTAAGTTGTGAATTAATGTGGTAATGCCACTTGGAGAGATGAGATTAAACTTGGAAACCAAGGTTAGTGTCTTGTTGTGACACTTGGCATTTTGTGGTTCAAGTATAATTGGAGAAGGAATTAATTAAATGCAAAAGAAACGTTAAATGGTCTTTCATGCATTTAATAAGAGGCATGATTATATGGATTAAAGAAAATCCAAAAGAAAATGGTAAATGGTCACCATTAATGCCTTGGAAAATATGAGAGTTATTTAAATAGAAAAGAAATTATTTATATCTCTCAAGTGTGATGGATGTGAAATTAGTCCCATTAATTTAAATGGGAAAGAAATGGAAATTAGTCACTCATTTATGAGTGAAAATGGGAGGATTTATTTAAATGAGAAATAAATAGAAATCTCCAAGTGATCCAAGGGTTAGGATCAAGTCTTGAAAAGGGTGAAATATATCCAATGGCTTGGATTAAGTCTTGAAATGATATATAATAGTCTCATTAAGTAAATGAGAATTAAATGGAAAATTCAAGGGATCTATGGATGAGATGTATTCTTGAAATAGAGAATAAATCCAATGGTGGGGATTTAAAGAGAAGAAATGGCATGGATTGCCATCCTAATGAAGATGTGCTTTCTTTTAATGGTGGAGATGAAGTCTTGTAAAGGCAAGGGTAATCCAATGGATGAGATTAACCAAGAAAAGAGCACATGGATTGTGCTTCTTGTGTTTTCTTCAAGAGAGAAGCCTTATTTATTAAAATGGATGGTTGAGATCAAGTCTCCCATAAGCACATGGATTGTGCTTTAAATGGATGGTGAAGATCCATTCTTGAAATTTGAAAAATGGTAGTATAAAAAGGCAAGTGTGGGAGACTTGTCTCCCTTTTGGCCATTTGTAGAAATGAAGAAGGGAGGAAAGAAAGAAAGTGAAAGAAGTCTTCCATGGATGGAAGAGTGAAGAAAGAAAGAAGATAATGAAGAAATCAAAGTAAGTATGCTTTCTTCTCTTCATTTCTTTGGTATGCTTGTATGCAAAAACTTAGTGGCTTGTTGAAATACCATTTTAGATGGGAGCAAATGAAGAGGGAAGCTCTCTTGAGAAGAAGAATTAAAGCTTCAAAGAGAAGATTGTTAAGGTAAGGGATGGCCCCAAGTGGTGGAGGCCTTGCATTGCATTGTAAGTAGGTTGCATAAATCTTTATGTATCTTTTTGCATGCTTTACTTGTTCATGAGACCTATGGCCATGGGGGTGGGAAAGAAGTGGTAGGTTGATGCCTCAAACCATGTTGGGTTGTGAGGATGAAATGACCTAACCATACTTGCATGCATTTGTTATTACATAGACTTGTTATGCTTTTATTTACCTTGCATATGCCCCGCCATCCAATTTTTTAAAAAAATTTGGACTTTTTTGGGGATTTTGGGCCATTTCTTAATTGATTTTGGGCCCCAGAGGAATTTTCTAAATAAAGGGATTTTTCGGGCATTTTTGGAGAAAATGCCGAAAATTTGAAAAATTGAAAAATTGAGTTTTCCCTCCAAAATTAGTAATCAACCAATGGAGTGATTTAAATGGTGATTTATGGAGCCCGATAAAATTCTTGGATGGAAAAGAATTAATTAAAAATTGAGAAAACGGCGATTGGGCGTCTAAATGAGATTTTCTTCATAGCCAATGCGGTGTGGCTAAAGCCCAATTCTGCTAGTGAATCCTGGGATTCAGCGAAGGGAAGGACGAGCCTAGTTCCCACCTAGGGCGTTTCGTCTTGAAACATGGTCCACCCTTCGCCAAAGGCCGGGCAGGTGGACAATTCGGGTGATTGTTCACGAGTAACACCCGTAAGTGGGAGCGGGGCATTACAGATTGGTATCAGAGCGTGGTTGGAGCATCAAGTAGAGGATGCTTGGAGAAATGTGGTTGAAGGTTGATCGGAAAGCCTTGGAAGTAGAACCACGAGTGACCGAGGACCCTAGGAGTTGGATCAGGACATTAAAGCTGGTGGCTATGAGAAAGGAGTGCTCGGATATTCCTGCAATAGGAATAGGAAAATATCATGGGCTGAGATGATATACCGTAAGAGATATACGGGTGGAGCAAAGAAGAGTCAAATGCCCAAGTGTGGGGTTGGTATCGAGGACCCGAATGTAGAAATTTGGGGGTCATGAAGTGTTTTAAGGATAAGATTTCCTTGTGAGTGAAGTGTTGAGGCTCGTGTGGGGACATGATGTAACACCCGGTGTAACCGGTGTTAAGAGAATAAGAAAGGAAGTAAGTAAACTTCCAAAAATACCCTTGAGAAGGTGATGGATCCTTGAGATTGAGAATGCCCATGAGAAGGGTATTTTGGTAATTTGGATAGAGAAATCCAATAAAGGGTATTTTGATAAATTAAAAATAATTCCTATGAAGAAATAGGTGTGTAAGTGAATAAAAATCCCAATTTGATATTTATGTGGAGATATATGGGATTAATAAATTCACAAAGAGTAATTGGGAATTTTGGAATTTAATTCCATAAAGGAAATTTAATTTTGAAATAGGGAAAATGGTGGATATTAAATTATTTGAGGAGAATAATTATATTTTCCCTAAGTTGTGAATTAATGTGGTAATGCCACTTGGAGAGATGAGATTAAACTTGGAAACCAAGGTTAGTGTCTTGTTGTGACACTTGGCATTTTGTGGTTCAAGTATAATTGGAGAAGGAATTAATTAAATGCAAAAGAAACGTTAAATGGTCTTTCATGCATTTAATAAGAGGCATGATTATATGGATTAAAGAAAATCCAAAAGAAAATGGTAAATGGTCACCATTAATGCCTTGGAAAATATGAGAGTTATTTAAATAGAAAAGAAATTATTTATATCTCTCAAGTGTGATGGATGTGAAATTAGTCCCATTAATTTAAATGGGAAAGAAATGGAAATTAGTCACTCATTTATGAGTGAAAATGGGAGGATTTATTTAAATGAGAAATAAATAGAAATCTCCAAGTGATCCAAGGGTTAGGATCAAGTCTTGAAAAGGGTGAAATATATCCAATGGCTTGGATTAAGTCTTGAAATGATATATAATAGTCTCATTAAGTAAATGAGAATTAAATGGAAAATTCAAGGGATCTATGGATGAGATGTATTCTTGAAATAGAGAATAAATCCAATGGTGGGGATTTAAAGAGAAGAAATGGCATGGATTGCCATCCTAATGAAGATGTGCTTTCTTTTAATGGTGGAGATGAAGTCTTGTAAAGGCAAGGGTAATCCAATGGATGAGATTAACCAAGAAAAGAGCACATGGATTGTGCTTCTTGTGTTTTCTTCAAGAGAGAAGCCTTATTTATTAAAATGGATGGTTGAGATCAAGTCTCCCATAAGCACATGGATTGTGCTTTAAATGGATGGTGAAGATCCATTCTTGAAATTTGAAAAATGGTAGTATAAAAAGGCAAGTGTGGGAGACTTGTCTCCCTTTTGGCCATTTGTAGAAATGAAGAAGGGAGGAAAGAAAGAAAGTGAAAGAAGTCTTCCATGGATGGAAGAGTGAAGAAAGAAAGAAGATAATGAAGAAATCAAAGTAAGTATGCTTTCTTCTCTTCATTTCTTTGGTATGCTTGTATGCAAAAACTTAGTGGCTTGTTGAAATACCATTTTAGATGGGAGCAAATGAAGAGGGAAGCTCTCTTGAGAAGAAGAATTAAAGCTTCAAAGAGAAGATTGTTAAGGTAAGGGATGGCCCCAAGTGGTGGAGGCCTTGCATTGCATTGTAAGTAGGTTGCATAAATCTTTATGTATCTTTTTGCATGCTTTACTTGTTCATGAGACCTATGGCCATGGGGGTGGGAAAGAAGTGGTAGGTTGATGCCTCAAACCATGTTGGGTTGTGAGGATGAAATGACCTAACCATACTTGCATGCATTTGTTATTACATAGACTTGTTATGCTTTTATTTACCTTGCATATGCCCCGCCATCCAATTTTTTAAAAAAATTTGGACTTTTTTGGGGATTTTGGGCCATTTCTTAATTGATTTTGGGCCCCAGAGGAATTTTCTAAATAAAGGGATTTTTCGGGCATTTTTGGAGAAAATGCCGAAAATTTGAAAAATTGAAAAATTGAGTTTTCCCTCCAAAATTAGTAATCAACCAATGGAGTGATTTAAATGGTGATTTATGGAGCCCGATAAAATTCTTGGATGGAAAAGAATTAATTAAAAATTGAGAAAACGGCGATTGGGCGTCTAAATGAGATTTTCTTCATAGCCAATGCGGTGTGGCTAAAGCCCAATTCTGCTAGTGAATCCTGGGATTCAGCGAAGGGAAGGACGAGCCTAGTTCCCACCTAGGGCGTTTCGTCTTGAAACATGGTCCACCCTTCGCCAAAGGCCGGGCAGGTGGACAATTCGGGTGATTGTTCACGAGTAACACCCGTAAGTGGGAGCGGGGCATTACAGATTGGTATCAGAGCGTGGTTGGAGCATCAAGTAGAGGATGCTTGGAGAAATGTGGTTGAAGGTTGATCGGAAAGCCTTGGAAGTAGAACCACGAGTGACCGAGGACCCTAGGAGTTGGATCAGGACATTAAAGCTGGTGGCTATGAGAAAGGAGTGCTCGGATATTCCTGCAATAGGAATAGGAAAATATCATGGGCTGAGATGATATACCGTAAGAGATATACGGGTGGAGCAAAGAAGAGTCAAATGCCCAAGTGTGGGGTTGGTATCGAGGACCCGAATGTAGAAATTTGGGGGTCATGAAGTGTTTTAAGGATAAGATTTCCTTGTGAGTGAAGTGTTGAGGCTCGTGTGGGGACATGATGTAACACCCGGTGTAACCGGTGTTAAGAGAATAAGAAAGGAAGTAAGTAAACTTCCAAAAATACCCTTGAGAAGGTGATGGATCCTTGAGATTGAGAATGCCCATGAGAAGGGTATTTTGGTAATTTGGATAGAGAAATCCAATAAAGGGTATTTTGATAAATTAAAAATAATTCCTATGAAGAAATAGGTGTGTAAGTGAATAAAAATCCCAATTTGATATTTATGTGGAGATATATGGGATTAATAAATTCACAAAGAGTAATTGGGAATTTTGGAATTTAATTCCATAAAGGAAATTTAATTTTGAAATAGGGAAAATGGTGGATATTAAATTATTTGAGGAGAATAATTATATTTTCCCTAAGTTGTGAATTAATGTGGTAATGCCACTTGGAGAGATGAGATTAAACTTGGAAACCAAGGTTAGTGTCTTGTTGTGACACTTGGCATTTTGTGGTTCAAGTATAATTGGAGAAGGAATTAATTAAATGCAAAAGAAACGTTAAATGGTCTTTCATGCATTTAATAAGAGGCATGATTATATGGATTAAAGAAAATCCAAAAGAAAATGGTAAATGGTCACCATTAATGCCTTGGAAAATATGAGAGTTATTTAAATAGAAAAGAAATTATTTATATCTCTCAAGTGTGATGGATGTGAAATTAGTCCCATTAATTTAAATGGGAAAGAAATGGAAATTAGTCACTCATTTATGAGTGAAAATGGGAGGATTTATTTAAATGAGAAATAAATAGAAATCTCCAAGTGATCCAAGGGTTAGGATCAAGTCTTGAAAAGGGTGAAATATATCCAATGGCTTGGATTAAGTCTTGAAATGATATATAATAGTCTCATTAAGTAAATGAGAATTAAATGGAAAATTCAAGGGATCTATGGATGAGATGTATTCTTGAAATAGAGAATAAATCCAATGGTGGGGATTTAAAGAGAAGAAATGGCATGGATTGCCATCCTAATGAAGATGTGCTTTCTTTTAATGGTGGAGATGAAGTCTTGTAAAGGCAAGGGTAATCCAATGGATGAGATTAACCAAGAAAAGAGCACATGGATTGTGCTTCTTGTGTTTTCTTCAAGAGAGAAGCCTTATTTATTAAAATGGATGGTTGAGATCAAGTCTCCCATAAGCACATGGATTGTGCTTTAAATGGATGGTGAAGATCCATTCTTGAAATTTGAAAAATGGTAGTATAAAAAGGCAAGTGTGGGAGACTTGTCTCCCTTTTGGCCATTTGTAGAAATGAAGAAGGGAGGAAAGAAAGAAAGTGAAAGAAGTCTTCCATGGATGGAAGAGTGAAGAAAGAAAGAAGATAATGAAGAAATCAAAGTAAGTATGCTTTCTTCTCTTCATTTCTTTGGTATGCTTGTATGCAAAAACTTAGTGGCTTGTTGAAATACCATTTTAGATGGGAGCAAATGAAGAGGGAAGCTCTCTTGAGAAGAAGAATTAAAGCTTCAAAGAGAAGATTGTTAAGGTAAGGGATGGCCCCAAGTGGTGGAGGCCTTGCATTGCATTGTAAGTAGGTTGCATAAATCTTTATGTATCTTTTTGCATGCTTTACTTGTTCATGAGACCTATGGCCATGGGGGTGGGAAAGAAGTGGTAGGTTGATGCCTCAAACCATGTTGGGTTGTGAGGATGGAATGACCTAACCATACTTCATTGCATTTGTTATTACATAGACTTGTTATGCTTTTATTTACCTTGCATATGCACTTACTGAGCTTTGTGGCTCATGAGGTTTTATCCTCCCCTTGTAGGTTGTTCTTATGTTAAAGAAGAAAAGGGAAAGTGCAAGCTTGTGATTGGAAGCTCTTGGTGTATTTTTCTTTTGTTTTGATGTAATTTAAGGCTTGAGAATCCTAGACTTGTGGTACTTAATTTGTGGCCTTATGGCTTAGGAAAGCCTATTTGTTGTTGTTGATCATGTGTGGTATTCATATATGAATGATGTTATGTGAGCAACAATAGATTGTGTAAGGCTCATGTGTGAAATGGAAGGAGATTATAGTGTATGTTGTGTAATATTCAAAGAGCATGGTTTAAGCCTTAATCTTGGAGGAAAGAGGCTAAAATGGAAAGAAAGTGAATTTTATTTATTTACTTTAAATTCTGGAAAATTTGGGTTAGGAAGCCCAAGAAGAAAAAAAAAAAAGAGAGAAAAGAAAAGGGAGTGAAGGAGCAGCAGGAGGCTGTTGGAAGCAGCCAGCAGCAGCCCCGCGCGCTGGCGGGCGCGCAAGGCCGCGCGGGCGCGCGCGGCATGTGCAGCCAGCCCGCGCGGCCAGCGCTCAGCGGGGCCCCGCGCGGGCCCCGGGCGTGCCAGCAGGCCCCGCCATCCAATTTTTTTAAAAAAATTTAGAATTTTTGGGCGATTTTGGGCCCCAGAGGAATTTTCTAAATAAAGGGATTTTTCGGGCATTTTTGGAGAAAATGCCGAAAATTTGAAAAATTGAAAATTTGAGTTTTTCCTCCAAAATTAGTAATCAACCAATGGATTGATTTAAATGGTGATTTATGGAGCCCGGTAAAATTCTTGGATGGAAAAGAATTAATTAAAAATTGAGAAAAAGGCGATTGGGCGTCTAAATGAGATTTTCTTCATAGCCAATGCGGTGTGGCTAAAGCCCAATTCTGCTAGTGAATCTTGGGATTCAGCGAAGGGAAGGACGAGCCTAGTTCCCACCTAGGGCGTTTCGTCTTGAAACATGGTCCACCCTTCGCCAAAGGCCGGGCAGGTGGACAATTCGGGTGATTGTTCACGAGTAACACCCGTAAGTGGGAGCGGGGCGTTACAGTTTGCGTAAACTCACGGTCTTGTTCTTGCAATCCACCTTAGCCTCATGTGTTGATAGGAAATCCATTCCTATAATTACATTGAAATCTTGAATATCTAACACGGCTAAGTTTATCTTGAAACTTTCCCCTCCTATATCCAGATCACAACCTTGGCATCCCACTGTTGTCTCTAGGGTTCAACCCATAGGCGTAGCTATTAACATTTGATAACCCAACTCCCTAGGTTCTAGTTTTAGACTTTCTACTGATGCATGCGAAACAAACGAATGCGTAGCACCCGAATCTATTAAAGCGTAAACTGGAATGTTTGAAAAGAGCAGTGTACCTTCAATTACTATAGGATCAGCCTTAGCATCCTCAGAAGTCAGATTGTACACCTGGCCAGGACGAACATTCGGTGCTCCTCCACTTGGCGGCTCCATCTTTTGTCTCTTTGGGCACTCTCGCGAGATATGCCCTAGTTGTCCGCAATTGTAGTACACCACTTTTCCTTGATACCGACTTGGGACATTCCTTTGATCTTTGGGCAGTTTCTTCCAATGTGGCCTTCCTCGTCGCAAGCATAGCATTTCACGACGCATCTTTTCCCAAAGTGTTTCTCCTTACACCGAGGGCACTTCCCATCATCCTTAGATTGAGCTGTTACATTTCCCGACTTACTGCCCTTGCTCCCTTCTTCAGTCTTGATTATTTTCACTCTCGTTAGGTTTCTTTCAATAGTCAGAGCTCGATGTAATGCTTCCTTGTAAGTGTCAATGTCCCATCCGCTTAACACTTGCTGAAGACTTACTTGCAATCCTGAAACAAAGTTCTGTGCTTTCTGACTTTCGTCAGTTTCATACATAGGTACGTATTTAATCAGCTGAGTGAATCGGTTGTCGTATTGATTCACAGACATCTCATCAGTTTGCTTGAGTCTCATAAACTCCCAGATTCTTTCTTCCTTCTAGCTCTTGGGAAAATACTTGGCGTTAAACTCTTCCTTGAATCCTGCCCAAGTACACACCGGCGCATCTTCATCTTCTTCCTCGCGTTCTTGTTGAGATCTTATCATCGAACGCTCGGTAGATTGCCACCACCGACCTACTTCTTCTTCCAACGTATAGGTTGCGCACCTCACTTTCTCCTCTTCACTGCACTGTAGGTGTTGAAGTAGTTTCTCTATCTGCTTAAGCCAATACTTAGCTGAGCTAGGATCATCACCGATCCTTCCTTTGAACACAGGGGGTCTCAAGTGTCAATATCGCTCCAACGCCGTGGTCGTCTGTCGAGTAGGCTCCTCTCGACTCACGTATGTCAGCATGTTCTCTAAGAATCGCTCAATTCTCTCGAATCGGTCCTCACTGGAACTCGATTCTCCAACATATCTTCTATTTCCTCCTGAGTGATTCCTGCGATCACCTTGGTCTCCGGGGTTATTTTCCTCCATTCTCCCATTTCCATCGTGGGCTGCATCTCGGAGTCTTCGTGTATTCACCATCTGAAGTGAATCACGAAAACAAATTATACACAAGACAAGAGTATTTCTGTACAAGAGGGACAGTTTTATTTATTAACAGTATCCCACAAAACATAACAACTTAGCACAACCGAAAAGGAAATAGACATAACATCTTATTATATTTTATATATTCCTTCTTCCTTCAGTTATTTCTTCGGCCTTGATTAGTAGTTCTTTGGCCTCCAGATCCACGATTCCTTGTGGTCCCCGTCACTGTCAGATGCCACTGGGGGTCCTTCGTCATCATCCTAAGCCTCCTGAGATTCCTCATCGGAACTGATGTCGATGACCTCAACCTCGGGATTTGCAACACCCTCTTCCTGCTCTTCTTCATCCATAGCCTCCCCGTGTAGGTCCTCATGCTCATTCCACATTCTCGTACAAAATTTGTGTAAGGAGTCATAATCCCAAACCTCCCATAACCAGTTAGCAAAATTCTTCCATTCCCTTTCCATCTAGTCAATAAGATAACCGATCTGATACTCCAACAGATCTATCAATTATCGGTAACTTGGAGGTACATCGTCAACAATTTCCTCCATCGCATTCAGAAACTCAGTCATATCTTCCTCTTGCGGGTGTCCACGAGCTTCAATCCTATTTGCCCAGTGTGATAATAGCACTTGATCTACCATGGCTTGCTAATAACACACAAATGTTTTCTCAGAAACCTCAAATATGTGTTTCCTAAAGTTTCCATATGTCACTTAGAATCCATAACCCTATTCTAAGTTAACAATTCTGACCACGCTAAGTTTAATAACCTAGCCTAACCATCATATGGTTTTAACCTAGGGCTCTGATACCAATTGTAACACCCCGCCTTACACGGGCGCGTCACTATAAGGAAATTCCCGGGGATCTTTTTTTTTTTTTTTTTTTACTGTCATACGCGACGCCATGAGAACAATCTTCGCATGTAGATGAAATACTCGTCGCATACAATGGCCGGCGCCCGCGGTGATTTCAAGAACAATCTTCACAGGTAGGTACAAATCCCGAGAACCCCAGTCTTACTCGTTTAACTAACAAGATCATTAGACTTAAAATTAAACGAGATATATTACAACACAGCGGAGTCAATACATCAAAATGTCGTGGCCTACCACGAGTTTCATACAAAGTATTCCCGTACTGAAATATGAAGTACAAACTATCAAGTGATATAGCGATGTCATACAACTGATTATACACATACCAAAATAAATACTAATACTCCCAAAATGGTACAATGATTATCCACTAAACATCGCTAGCCCCACCGGCCATCTCCTCGATCTCGCAGCTATCCCTGGCTGGAACGTTGAATGTTCCAGAGGCATAACCCAAGTTAGATGATAAAACATCTAAGTGATGGCATGAAACAGTTTATACAATGCATGAATAACATATGAGCATGGCATATACAGACAATGACAGCATGCAACATGTCTAACTTGAGAAATCTCCCTAACATACTCAACCTCCCGTGGAAGATCTATTCCACACACCGTTGGGGTTGACCTTGCATCGACATACATAATCCCTCGAGTGCCCTACCGTGTCACTCGGTCACTAGGATTAACCTTGTCCCATTCTCAAGAAGACCCCATCCCGTCCCATATGGACCCAACAACGACACCAAAATTTGACACCCCAATGATATGAAATTACACGCCATGCACTGACTCATTTTTAAAAGTGAAAACAGTTAATGCAATATATCAGATGTTCAGTATGCAAATGACGCCACAAAGTACATAAGTGAAACATTTTTGTAAACAACCCAAGTTTCGAAGGGTATAACAGCTCATTAGAACTCACTACGCACACTCCAAAACACGTTCAAAACAAGGTAAAGCTAGAATCAAACCACTCACCTCAAATCGAAAGAGTTTGGACTTTGCCTCGAAAACGTGCCATGCCTCAAAATTCGTGCAATCCTTCTTTTCAACACACCAATCATCTCCTATTCACCATTAGGACCTTAGGAATCAATATTTCCATTTTTCCTCAATTTTCTCTATTTTTCTTTATTTTTCACACATTTTACCTCTCAAAAAATCATAATAAATGCCAAGCACCAAGTTTTCCCAAATTTTTTTACATAAACCATTATAGAATAATTTTATAAAAATTATAAAATTAAAATCAGGAAAAACCTAGGCTTCACGCGCTGGCGCGTGGGTGCGGCTGGGGTCCGCGTGTGTAGCCACGCGCGTTGTCTTCTCCAGCCTTCTTCTTCGGCTCCGACGCTCTGCAACCACCTCCGATGCTCAATACAATTGCAGGGCCTTGAAGCTCTTGAAGAGGCGACCTCAATGGCACCCTCACACGGCCAAAAAAGTCACCAGAAAATGCCTTAAAAAGCGGTTGCAGGTCTCGGTCCGGCGGCAATCGATTTTTCGGCCAACTCACAAAAAGCCCATCAAACGCACTCGAAACCACTCGAAATTCTCCAAAAATCACCCTCACAACTCGTAGAACAAAAACCCCTTATCCCTGAGCCTCGATTCAAGCCAAAATGCCCTTAATTTCACTCGATTTTTTGAAAAACCCTCGGGCTCGGGTGTCTATTTATACCCCCTCTCGACCCGATTTTCCACCACGAATCGGTTGGTCTTATCCCCTTAACCCTAGATCTAGCCTCCTAACCAATCGAGAAGCACTAAATCGAGAGCTAGAACCCTCGACAAATTTGGCCAAATCGGAAATCTTCCTCAATTATTTCCAATCACATCAAGGTCGTTTTCCGGCCAATGGCAGCTCCTAATTGCCTCATCATCGCCTGGAGGCTACCCTAGAGCCTCCAGGCGACCTTCCCGATGCCTTAAAGGCAGCCGCCGGTGACCACAGGCGGCCGATCGGTTTCACACCATGCAATTTTTGAAAAATTGCATTTTAGCCCCCTGCCAACTTTTAATTGCATTTTCTCCTATTCTTAGATACCCCTAGACTATCTAACACTTTCGCTACTGCCCATAAGTTCTATATTTTTCATTTCCTCATGAAATTTCTGAAAAATTCATCATTTCGACCTCCCTTGGATACTTTGTAAAATCTGCACTTTTTCCCGAATACCCTTATTTGTGTGTTTTTTACTTCAAACCTTCGAAAATCCCTTGATTTTGTTGAATGCCACTTATTTGGACAATTTTGAACTTTATTGGCTCGCTTGACATAGTCCCTCACCTTTTGTTTATGTTTTGAGTATTGCACTTGGGCCCGAAACTATGGTAAATTCCATTTTTTTGACCTCATAATTTTCAAAAATTCTCTTAACATTAAATACTGGGTATTATAAAAGGGGCCTTGGAGAAAGCAGGGTCTCCCTTAGAAGGAACACGATTAACTTGGCCTCGACCTCTGGAAAGGCTACTGCACAATATAAGAGTTAAAAGGCATGCAAGAAGAATCTCCCACGAAGACCCTCTGACAATCAAGTTAGTAAGAAAGAGAGAAAGAGCCACAGAAAGAAACATAAGGACTTCAGAGAGAAAAAGTTGGGAGAATAAAACTAGGTTGCCAAATGTTCAGATCCCTTGAATAGTGTTGTGCCTTTCCTTTTATAGTCTAAGTCTCGATGATCGAGGATGACACGTGGTGTAAGAATATAAATGGTATTTGATGAAGGGTACAAGTGGAATCATCGAAAGAATAAGGCTATAGGACACACTATCGTAGTCTTAAGTGACCGAATCAACTGGAGGGAATAGCCTGGACCTTAGATAGCCAAGGAAAATGGTATAGTATTGACAAGGGATACGAATTATGATTTTTAGTGATGAAAGAAATTGGATCGGGAACAATTTTTGGTACAACTGTCGACCGGGCTAAGAAAACTGAATCGACATAAGAGACGTCTGAAAAGTCAACGGAGCACGTCAAGGACCAATATTTTATGTATAGAACAACCCTTAAGTGATTTCAGGTTGAAACGAATGGATTTAAGGTCAAAACGATCAATCGAGCCTAAGTGCAATTTTCTAAATTTGCCCGAGGGAGGTCAAAATGGTAATTTTTCAAGAATTTCGAGGGTCAAATGAGATGCACTAAACTTGTGGGTCTTGGTGGTATTGTTAGAAAGATCAGGGGGTAAGGAGAAAGGGAAGAAATGCCATTTGAAGAAAGCTGGGGGCCAAAGTGCAAAAAAAATAAAATCTGACAATGTGAACGCGCAAGGCAAAAATCAGCCGCCGTAATCCACCGCACATGGGGGCCTATTTTCGGCGATGGGACGGCCAAGGCAGACCTGGGGAAGGTCGCATACGGCCGAGGGATGCTTGGGGGCCAAGCCTTGGCCTCTTATTGGATGAAAAATGGCCGAAAAATCGTCTATAAATACCTAGGTTTTGGCCGAAACTTGACACTCAAATTGCTCATGATTGAGGATGAATCTAGGAGAGTGGATAGAGGGCTTTTGATCCCTGTGAGAAGGGGAGAAAATCTGGAGCATTTGGTATGGTTTAGTGTTCGTTTGAAGCTAGTTCGAGGATGGCCAGAAAAATCGAGATGGAACGCCTCCCCAGACCAGCAACTGGCCATTTGGGCCACTTTTCGGTGGCCTTTCGGCCTGAAATCGTTATAGTTGTAATCGACTAGACGAGGGATTGAAGAAGGTGCCCTCAGATCTTTCATCGAACTCCTCGTCGTCGGCTGGAAATTTGAGGAAGAAGGTGGCGCATGGCTGCACGCGCCACACCTTATGTGCAGCCACGCGCTGAGCGCATGACAAGGATAAAATCGGTATTTCCAATTCCAATATTTTTAATTATTTATTTTAGGATTTATCATGTTGAAATATTTTGGAAAATATTTGAGGAGATAATTATTTTGGAATTATCAATGTGAAAATTGGGAGAAAATAGAGGAAATTATGAAAAAATTGAGGAAAATAGATTTTAATACTTCCTTAATTGAATATGGTGTTTAGGGAATATTGGGGCTCAAGGTTGAGTATAAGTTCAAGTGTTTGTGATATGGCACTCAAATCAAGGAGTTGCACGAGGTATCGAGGCGATTCAAATACGTTCAGGTGAGTGGTTTGACTCTAGTTTTTACCTTTATTTTGGATATGTCTTGGTATATTGCATCAACTGTTTTTACTTACAAAAGAGTTGGTGCATGGCGTGTGATTTTCATATCATCGGAGTATTGATTTTCGTGTCGTTATTGGGTCCGTGTGGGACAGGATGGGGTCTTCTTGAGAATGGGACAAGGTTAATCCTGGTGAACGAGTGACACAATATGGCACTCGAGAGATTAAATATGTCGCGGCAAGGTCAACCCCAACGGTGTGTGGAATGGATTTTTCATGGGAGGTTGAGTATGTCAAGGAGATTTTTCAAGATAGACGTGTTTGCATGTGTCGTTTTATCTGTGTATGCCATGCTCGTATGTCTTTCATGCATTTTGTAAACTGTTTCATGCCATCACTTTGATGTTTTGTCATCTAACCTGGGTTATGCCCCTAAAACGTTCAATGTTCCAGCCAATGACTGCTGCGAGGGCAAGGACATGGCCGATTGAAGGTTAATGGTGCATAGATTAATAGTCGTTGTAACCTTTTGGGGTTTTAGTATGTATTTCAGCTTGTGTATGAATAGTTATATGATAATGTTGTTATCATTTGGGTTATCTGTATTACGTATTTCGTTATTGAAATACTATGTAAGAATCACGATGTTTGATGTTAATGTATCCGCTGCGTTATGATATGTCTTGTTTAGTTGTTAAGATTATTGATCTTATTTGTTAAACGGGCAAGACTGGGATTTTCGGGATCCTGTGTGTGCATGTGAAGGTTGTTCATAAAGCACCGCACGTGATGATGTTATTCAGAAAAAAAAAAAAAAAAGGATTCCCGGAAATACCCTTATAGTGACACGCCCGGCGAGGTGGGGTCTTACACATAGGCCTCTCGAAAACACTCTCGGAGACCATACTATTGGCCTCTCAGTGGAAATCTCAGGGAGATGTCTTTCTGCCAGGGTCGTCACTAAAAGCCCAAAAAGCCGTCACTAAAAGTATTAGTGATGGTCAGACAGACCGTCACAAGTCGACACTAATGCCCTCGTCACTAATGTAATTAGTGACCATAAAGGTGGTCGTCACTAAAGTGAACCCATTAGTAATAGCCATATGTGGCCGTCACTAAAGTTAACCCATTAGTGATGACCAATATGGCCATCACTAATGTAATTAGTGACCATAATGCTGGTCGTCACTAATGGCAGCCCATTAGTGACAGCTATACGTGGCCGTCACTACTTGTTAACCGTCACTAAAGTTAACCCGTTAGTGACACGATGTCGGCCGTCACTAAAGTTAACACATTAGTGACGACCATATATGGCTGTCATTAAAGTTAACCCATTAGTGACGACCATATGTGGCCATCACTAAAAGTGGTTTACCCATTAGTGACGACCATATGTGATCGTCACTAAAAGTGGTTTACCTATTAGTGATATCCATATGTGGCTGTCACTAAAGTTGACCCATTAGTGACGATCGTGTCGGCCGTCACTAAAAGTGGTTTACCCATTAGTGGCGATCATATGTGGTCATCACTAAAGTTAACCCATTAGTGACGATCATGTCGTCCGTCACTAAAAGTGGTTTACCCATTAGTGACGACCATATGTTACCGTCATTAAAAGTGATTTACCCATTAGTGACGACCATATGTGACCGTCGCTAAAGGTGATTTACAATTTCACATTATTTGGCCTACAACCTATACCATGTACACTTACTTTACAAATTTACGAACACTTGCTTTACAAAATGTTACAAACTATCACAATATATGAAATATATTGCTATACGATCATCAATAACCCAAAAGGCAGACATATATATATATATATACTCACATTATCAACAATCAAAAGTTATATTTCAAAGTATCACTTTACAAAATCAATAAACCAACAAAATATGAAATGTAGAACACTATTCATCAACCAAAACATATCATATCAATAGAGCAACATCATTCATTGCTAACCCTTCCTAATCTAACCTCTTCCATGAAGCTTTTCAGCAAGCTAAGAGTTTCTGCTTGGGTTTGCTCTACTGTGCTTAGTTTTTCTTTCAACTCTTTATTCTCTTGTCTTAGTGTTTCAATTGTTGAAGCCATTTGTAATTGAGAAGGAAGCTTGCCAGAGACTGAAGAAGGTGTGGGGCCGAAACCATATCCACGAAACTCGACCATGCCTTTCTTTGCCCATCACTTCAAGGAAAATTTGATTTTCATTAATAGGTTCAGAAGGCTGCTTCTCAGCTCTTTGGGCTGCTATAGTTTGAATATTTTCCTGTAATAAAATGTTGCATAAATAATTATTACATATTACACTTAAACAATATTAGAAAATAATCATTTTTCACAACTAAACAATTAAGTTTGAGAACTTAGAATGAGACAAAATTCATATCCAAATAGAATTAACAGAGTTACTAGTTCCTTTTGTTTTTCTCTAATGCTCATAGATGAATGTAATATGAGAACATTTCTAGTTGGTGTTTACCTTCTTGGATTGGGTCTTGCAAGGAAGAACTTTAATTTTGATCCATAATAAGATCATAATTATTTTTATGATATCAAGAATAACAAAACAACAACATAAACTTTAAAAGTAACTGAAATGCTTAACATAATTTCTAATTATGTCGAATCAACCATTGACCCATCCTTCTTTTTGTGTGTCAAGTAAAACATTTCTACTTCTGTTGGGTCATGACCTAATTTTTTAGCCTGGATTTAAGTAATTATCAATAAAAAAATATAGCCTGAAATTAAATTTAATGTTGCTATCATTATAAGTATTCACATTAAAAATATAATTATTGATTACAAAAAATTTGTAAAGTAAATCAATTTACAATGAAAATTAATATGATTAGCAATGATTTGATGTAGTGAAAAATAAGGTTGCATTCTATTTGCGTTTTAATTTTCAATTTTGAGTTTTAAATTCATTTTCAATTTTTTGTTTTGGGAGTTTGTTTTAAAAAATTGAAAATGCATTCTCTTTATTATTTTGAAAAACTATTTCTCAAAATAGAAAGTTAGAAAATGCATTCTCTTCGAAATTTTAAGAATAATTTTTTAATGATATTTTATTTAATAAATTTGATTATTCAATAAATTATAAAAATTTAATATTAATATAATATTAAAAATATATACATTTTAAAGTTAGTGAATTTTGTAATATTTTTTCCCATTACAATAATAAAATACGAATAAATATTGAAAATGAAACTTGTTTGATGTGTTTCGAGGGGTAAATTACACCAAAAATTACTAAACTTTGGTGTATTTTTTATTTTGATTACTAAACTTTAATTATTTACAATGTGATCGTAGAGGTTTAAAAAATTTTGCAATGTGATCACATATAAGATTTTTCGATCACTCTATAGCCGAAGTGGGTGACGTGACGGTGATATGGTCAGAATGTGCCACGTGTCAAAAAAATATTTTTATTATTTACCACATCAGCGCCACATCACCCACTCTGCATATAGAGTGACCGAAATTTTTTATATGTGACCACATTGCAAAATTTTTTAAAGTTTTATGATCACATTGCAAATAATTAAAGTTTAGTGATCAAAATGAAAAACACACCAAAATTTAGTGATATTTAGTGTGAGTTACTTGTGTTTTGAGTTTGGAGTTTCTTTTGAATAAAAACACTCAAAACAACTTTTTGTTGTTTTGGATTTTTTTACAATTTTTTTATTTTTGAAGATACATTTTTAAAAACAATAATTCATTATTTTAGAAAATTAAAAACTAAAAATGGCTTAAAATCAACAAAGAGAATGCATCATAAGTGTTTTATCTATAATTTTGTAGAGAAAATCAAACTTTTTGCAATGAATACAAATTTTGATTAATTATTTTTTTGTATTACAAGAATTGTTGTGATTAGATAAATAAAATTATTCAGAAACTACACTATCGCTATTTAAGTGAATTCATTTTATTAGTTTCAAATTACATAATTAAGTGTATTAAGACTAAATTGTGTTAAATTTATATATATATATATTATTAATGTACAACTCTTATTGATGATTCTTTCTTAATCCTTAAATATCACATTTAGTGACGGCCACACATGGCCGTCACTATTAACCTCCATTTGTGACCACCATCCCCTGGCTCTCACTAAAGGTATACATTCAGTGACAACCAATCCTGATCGCCACTATTACTAACCCATTTGCGACTGAGCATTCCCGACCCTCACTAAAGGTCCAATATTCAGTGACGGCCATGTGCAGTGGTCACTATTGTGCCTCCATCTGTGACCGAGGTTCCCGACCCTCACTAAAAGTGGTACATTTAGTGACGAGCATCTCTGGTTGTCACTATTGTGCCTCCATCTGTGACCGATGTTGCCCGACCCTCACTGAATGTGGCACTTTTAGTGATGATAACATGTGGCCATCACTATTGTGCCTCATCTGTGACCAACGTTGCTTGACCCTCACTAAATGTGGCACTGTCAGTGACGACTGCGTGTGGTTGTCACTATTGTGCCTCCATCTATGATAGGTGTTGCCCGACCCTCACTGAAGGTGGCACTTTCAGTGATAACCACGCGTGGCCGTCACTATTGTGCCTCCATCTATGACTGGCGCTGCCTGACCCTCACTGAAGGTGGCACTTTCAATGACAACCGTGTGTGGCCGTCACTATTGTGCCTCCATCTGTGACCAACATTGCCTGACCCTCATTGAAGGTGTCACTTTAAGTGATGACCGCATTTGGCCGTCACTATTGTGCCTCCATTTGTGACCGACGTTGCCCGACCCTCACTGAATGGGTCACTTTCAGTGACGACTGCATGTGGCCGTCACTATTGTACATCATTTGTGACGGATACTATCTGACCGTCACTAAAGATTGGCATTAGTGACAACTCTTAACTGGCCGTCACTAAATGTGGTCACTAAAAGTCAAATTTCTTGTAGTGGAAATCCTCTTAGAGAGGTCTCGTCGAGAACCCCTTCCCCGAAAGACCTCTTCTCAAGAGGATCTCTCCGAGAGAGGCCTCTTGGGGAGAAAGGGTACCACACACATATTGAGGTAACTTTAGGGTGGATAACATATCTAGCTTGGTACGCCTCATCCAGTATGGTTTGCCTCAATTCCTTAGTTTTAGGCACATAAATTTGATTTGAAACTAAAGTATTCCATCTGAGATATGAAATCTTGGTCATCAATCCATGACCTTACCCCTCGAGTCTTCTAGAGTAGCTTGTGTTAGTGTAGGTGCTCTAGACCCAATCAAATTGGGCATGTTGTACACTGATAATAGTAATCATGTTTATTATTTGAATAAGGAGTTATTCAAATTTACAATAAGTCATTCTATTAGTTTCTTGTTATTATTGTAATGACCAGATGAAACTAGATAGAAGTCTACATGATGTATACTGTGATTAATCTATAAAGATGTAAGATGATGCATCACAGTTTCTAGACATCATTAAACGTCCCAAGTCGTAGCAATGTCAAGAATGGACATTGACAATTGCAGTAAGACTTGTATGTGTTATGTTTTTGCTATATGATAGCAATGGGGATCTCACACCCATAGGCATGGGGATGCTTAGACAAGTACATAGGCGACCAATGTTGGAGAACGTGTCATTAGACATGACTCGCCATGAGAATCCATTTTGATTATATGTTGATGGAATTTTCATACGAGATGGGTGTAACTAATCCTTAGACCTGAGGTTGTCACGGTCATCTCATAAGAAGACCGGTATGCTTTAACATCGTTTCTATGGGCCTAAATAAAGGTTGTACGTAAGCGATCGTTGGGCATATCGTGAGGCTTATGGAGATTGGTGCATAGCCAAGATGGGACTCATCTATCCCTTGATAGAGGTGAAAGGTTATATGTTGATTATGAATCCTTCTGAATAATTGGATAGGCATGACGCCTTGCTAGAGGCCAATCTTGTCTTATGTGTTCGTACCGACACATTGCCAATATATTCGGAAGCCTAATGAGTCATGCGCAATAGGCACGGTCCCTGGCTTAGACCAAGAGAGCGGACGTACGGTTAAGTGGAACAGTTCGGCAAGAAGTTATGCCGTCGTAGGTTCTCACGAAAAAAGAACATATAGACGTAATGACGTCGATATGACGAGGGGTCGTCATAATCGAAAAAGTTTCCTAAAATGACAATTGATTAAATTAGGAAGGAGTTTCCAATTTAATAATTTTCTATTTCTTAGAGTGGTAAATAGGAAATAAAATATATTTGGGCTTAAGTTAATATTTGGACTAAATTGGATCTGGGCCAAATATTAAATTAAATATTATATTTTGACTAAATTAGATTTGGACCAAATATTAAATATTATATTCGGGCTAAATTTGATCTGGACCAAATATTAAATAATAAATATTTGGGCTTGAATTAGATTTGGGTTAAATATTTTATAAATGGATTTGGGCCACTTAATTATATTTCTAGTTGAACTAGAATAAGCTCACTTAAGATTTTAATTTAGCTAAGATTAATGGGCTAGACCAATCCATTAGGGTTTAAGAAACCCTATAATGTTTTCTCAATAAATATCCCTTTATAAGTTGCCCAAGAAAAATGATTGGTCGTGTGGTTTTTCAAGAGTTGAAAAACGAATGCCATTCACTCTTCCCCGATTCTTTTTGGGATCAATTTGAAATGTGGGTGTTCTTTTCCGTCCATACATAAGCCACAAAAAGGAAAAGGAGCTAGCACTCCTATTCCGCTCTCCTTGCCAACAAACGCATGCCGCACATCATGAGTTAGAGGCCGGACGCTTGGACGGCTCGAATCCGTGAACAACTCAAAAATCTGAAGGCTAGATTTATTTTATTTGTATGTGAATGATTTAATTTTGACGTTGATCCAATCGCTGGAATCAGGGTAAGGTTCAAAATTTTTGAACTACGCTGCTTGCCCCGTAGCAATCTTGCTTTACTTTTAGTGGTATCTGAGCCGTCATCAAAATATTTCAATTCCTTACGTGCAGATTCAATTATGTTATTATTTGTGAAATAATTAAATAATTGTTGCGTTTGTATTTTTTTGGATTGCATAACATTTTTGGGTAAAGGGTAAAAGATCGTGTATGACATGAAAAAGGGTGAAATGGTGTTCGGGGTGGATACAGATGCACCGGAGGGTCAAAAGGCAAGGCCACGCGAGGCTCGCAAGTGCAAGGCACTGCCAGGGGTGTCCCAACGAGCGCAAGGCCCTGGCATGGCGCAGCCTTGCTCGATCGCGCGTGTGTAGGCACTGAAAGGCACAACTACGCGCCCGCGCAGGAGCTGGCAAGCTCGACCGTGCGCGGGTGCGACCCGCGTGTGGGTAGGCATGATCCGCGTGGCCCGCGCGCGCCCTGCTTGCCCCCAGAGGACCGTGCAGCCGCGGCCAACGCGCCTGGCCTAGCCCATGCACAGCCCATGCACGTCCATAGCCGCTCCCATTAGCCTTTTTGGCCTAGTAGGATATGCGACATGCTGCCCAGCCACCTCCCCGCCCCTCCCACACCCTCGGGTTTCGGTTTAACCCTTCCCCGGGGTCCATGTGAAGCACCCGGGCTGACCCTTCGGTGGCCTAGTGCATTTCATTCCCTCAGGTGGGGCTCGGCCAAATTGCTTGGCTATTTTTATTATTTTTATCCAATCCATGAGTGTATGACACCCATGGGCCATGATTAAAATGGGTTAGGGCCGTTAATTAGATTATTTATTAATTATTGGGCTGTTAATGTATGTTTGATATGCATTTGTTGATTCAAGGCCTATTGAGCCTTGTTAGTTGGACTAATGGATGGAGCCCAAGCCCAACACAATTAAAACAGTTTTGTTTTTCCAAAATTATACAAATTTTTAATTTATTGAAAGCGTTTCATTAAGATTGAAATAGATACGACAATTAATTAACATAATTGTGAATGTATCAATGTGATTGATTGCATGGGTGTATGGTATGGATCTAGTCAACCATTTATTTTATATTGGGAATGAATGCTTGTAAATTTGATTTTTGAAATAGGGCTTCCGTGTCCTGCCTCTCTTATACTCTAATGTACATTCTCTTCTCATCTCACTCCCCCCAAATGTAACTCGGGGTTTCTGATTCTATGTAATGTATGTAGAATAGAATAGAGTAGTGATAGTTGTAGTTAGTATGAAGAGCAAGAGATGAAGCCAAATTGAAGATAAGATTTGAAGACCAATGAAGGCTTGAAGAATGTGCTTGAGAAGCAAGTTGTGATTCTTCACCTAGGTTTAACTTGCTAGCTTCCCTTCTATGACTCGAGGGGGCTAGCCGTAGTTATCCATACCATACACCGTCTTAAGTCGTTTATTATGCATTATTAATTTAATTAATTGCATGTGATGAGACCTAAATAAATAAATAATAAATCCCTCATTAATATTAAGCCAACTTGTCTTCTATCATTATGAAGTATTAGGTTTTTAGTTGGCATTTGATTTGTTGAGTCACTCAAGGTCATGTGTTACCTATGATTGCTATGATTCATGGGCCATGAGATGTCCCTGAATGATGGGTCTGACTTAACTAAAAAGGTGGAGTTTGTTGAGTCACTCAAGGCCTTACTGAGTATAGAGGCAAGGATTGGGAGTCACATAAGATGTGCTTGACAAGGAGTTGTCAACCC
This sequence comes from Diospyros lotus, assembly GCF_014633365.1. Classification (NCBI taxonomy): domain Eukaryota; kingdom Viridiplantae; phylum Streptophyta; class Magnoliopsida; order Ericales; family Ebenaceae; genus Diospyros; species Diospyros lotus. Next base: position 15,169,485 of record NC_068348.1, on the reverse strand, counting down.
AATGAATCTAGGAGTTGCGTGGAGATGCAATTGGTAGCAAGTACCTACCTAATCGATCCTACCACAATTTGTTGAGTCACTCAAGGTTGTGTGAAGGGAGACGAGATCCTAGCCCGCTAGGAAATCTTCCAACGGGATTTCCCGAGTTATGTCTTGAGGGTGCCAAACTCATAGAAAATAGTGAGAGCAATCATAAAATGTTTCTTCTTGCAGTTTATAACTTCGTAATTCAATATGTTTATAATAATATCTCTATAATTCAGTTGTTAATCTAGAATGTCTGGAAACATATCGATGGGATCGATACTTGAGGGCAATAACACCTTCAACGGGACTAATTTCTATGACTGGGAGATCATCTTGAGGATAGTCCTCATACATGATAAGATTCTCTATGCAATAAGAGATCTCTTATTGCGAAGCCACCAGTTGAGTAAATAGTAGCACATAAGACCTGGACGATGCACGATGGTGATATGATCATCGCTTGGTATATCATCTTAGCTACCATGACCCTGAAACATAGGTCGCAACATAAGAGTTATGACGCCTATGAGATCATGGCTAGGCTCAAGGATCTTTTATTGAGAAGCATGTGATGGAGATGATACATTTTATCAATAGGTTGTTAGAGCTAAACTTAGGTATGGATGCCAAAACTTACCCTAGATTTGGTGCTACAATCCCCCCTTAACGGTTATGGAAGAGACTTTTGGAGAGTGGTTATCCATACTAAGGGAGGCCAAGCCAGAAATTGATTATAGGCCAAGGGAAGTGTTCTCTTAGTTGAAGGGCCCAAGGTGCACAGGGGCAAGCCCAAGAGTAAGAAAGCCAAAAGGAAGAAAAGTATTTCCATAGCGCCATCTGGAAGAGTCCAAAAGACCCAAACCTGAAGGGCAAGGAGGATGCGATCTATCTCCACTATTATAAACCAGGAGGTGTAGAGTAAGAAAAGTTCTACTCAGGGCACTTTAGGTGTTTATGTTATTGGAATTAATCTATCTACTTCTGATCAGTCCACATGGGTATTAGATATTAGATCTAGTGCTCATATTTGCACTTTTGTGTATGGGCTTAGGAGTACGAGGAGATTAATAATAGGAGAAGTGTACCTACACGTGAGAAATGGATTAAGAATTATTCCATTAGTTATAGGGACCTATTTATTAACATTGTCCACAGGGCTTGTATTAGAGTTACATAACTGTCACTACAATCCTAGTTTGACTAGGAATATAATTTCTAATTCTTGTTTGACAATGATGGATATTCATTTTTATTTAAGGACAATAGTTGTTCGTTTTATAAAAATGAGTTATTTTATGGTAAAATAACAGTACGTAACAGTTTGTATGTCCTTGATGTTGATACTCCTATCAATAACATAAATATTAAGAGACTTAAATCAGGTAACACTTATTTATGGCATTGTCGCCTTAGCCATATAAATGAGACCCGCACATCCAACTTGTATAAAGATGGATATCTTGGCACATTTGATTATGAATCATATAGTGCTTGCGAATCTTGTTTACTTGGCAAAATGACTAAGTCTCCTTTTAAAGTAAAGGGAGTGAAGGCTACATAAGTGCTAAGGCTTGTGTACACTGATGTGTGTGGTCCCATGTCTACCCAAGCTTGAGGTGGGTATGTCTACTTCATAATCTTTACTGATGATAGATCACGTTTTGGTTATGTATATCTCATGAGACACAAATCTGAGGCTTTTGAAAAGTTTAAAAAAATCAGATTTGAAATAGAGAAACAAACTGGGAAAAGTATCAAAGTACTTCGATCAGATCGAGGTAGCGAATACTTGAACAGTGAGTTTCTAGATCATCTAAAGAAGAATGGGATTCTCTCACAATGGACTTCACCTGAAACACCAAAGATGAATGGTGTGTCTGAATGGAGGATTAAGACCTTGTTGGACATGGTCCGGTCCATGATGAGTCGCACTGAATTCCCCATTTAATTTTGAGAATACACACTCCTCACCTCGATCTTTGTTTTGAACAGGGTTTCGAGTAAATCAGCTACTTAGACTCCATATAAGATATGGAAAGCAAAGAAGCCAAATCTGTCTTTCCTTAAGATTTGGGGTTGTGAAACTTATGTCAAGCGTGTTGACAATAATAAGTTAAAATCCAAATCGATGAGATGTTTGTTTGTGGGATATCCAAAGAAAAAAATGGATATTAGTTTTACCACCCATATGAACAAAATGTGTTTTGTTGCCAAGCATATGGTATTCCTTGAGAATGAATTCTTAAATGATGTGGCTAGTGGGAGGAATGTTAAGCTCGAAGAGATTCAAGGAGAACCACAAACAAATACTCCCCTCTAGAAACTTGAGAAATATCAAACACAAGATGTTGTGTCAATTCTTAACCTTCTACACAAGAACCTCATAGGTCGATGAGGGTTCGTCGCGAGCAAGAGAAATATGGATTTCTCATCTCGACACATGGAGATGTGCTTCTAACTGAGAAGGATGAACCTATTACCTATGATAAGGCAATGTCTAACATTGACTATGGGTTATGGAAGATGGATGACAAAAAAGCTTTTCTAAAAGAAAACCTGGTCGAGGATGTGTATATAACACAGCTTGACGGTTTTGTTACCCATGAACATGCAAAAAGATTTGCAACTTGCAAAGGTCCATTTATTGACTAAAGCAAGCATCCCAGAGTTAAAATCAATGTTTTGATGAAAAGATCAAAAGGTATGATTTTTCAAAAAAGGGAAGTTGATCCTTATGTTTACAAGAAGGTTAGTGGGAGCATGGTGGTCCTTTTAGTCTTATATGTGGATAATATATTGCTCATAGGAAATGGTGTTCCCATGATGCAATTAGTTAAAAGATGGCTTTTAAAATATTTTCTCCATGAAAGATTTGGGAGAAATAACCTATATTCTAGGAATAAGGATCCAAGAGATAGATCTAGGAGGTTGCTAACACTCTTCCGAAGCGCGTACATTGACAAGGTGCTAAATAGGTTTAACATGAAAGATTCTAGGACAGAAATCTTCCCATGTCACATGGTGTACATCTCTCCAAGACTATGTGTCCAAAAGACACAAGATGAGAGAGAGGATGAGTCGAGCACAATATGCCTTGGCTATTGGCTCGATCATGTATGCCATGTTATGTACGAGGGTTGATATCGCATATACTTTGAGCATATGTAGTAGATATCAAGCTGATCCAGGTGAGAAACACTAGATTGTTATGAAAAATATTCTTAAGTACTTGTGAAGCACTAAAGAGATGTTTTTGCCATATGGAGAATGAGAGCATACCGTGAAGGGGTTCATGGATGCCAGTTTTCAATTCGGCCATGATAATTTTAAATCACGTACAATCGAAATTCATATTCTGCCTAAATGGCGAGGCCATGAGTTGGAAGAGTTCCAACAAGAGATAGTGGCAGATTCAACAACTGAAGTCGAATACATAATAGCTTCTGAAGCAACATAAGAAGGTTGTATGGATCCGTAAGTTCATTGGCGAACTTAAAGTGGTGTCCAGGATTGTTGATCCACTAACAGTTATTAGGACAACAATGGAGCCATCGCGTAAGCAAGGGAACCACGGTCTCATCAATGGACCAAATTTGTATTCCGGTATCACCATATGATAATGGAGATTATCAGTCGAGGTGACATATATAGAGAAAGTGTCGACGGATAATAACGTTGTAGATCCCTTGACTAAAGCTCTATCCTAGGAGAAACATGAAAGTCATGTTCGATCATCAGGTATAAGATACATGAGTGATTGGCTCTAGTGCAAGTAGGAGATTGTTAGTGTAGGTGCTGTAGACCCAATTAGATCGGGCATGTTGTACACTAACAATTGTAATCATATTTATTATTTGAATAAAGAGTTATTCAAATTCACACGAAGTCATTCTATTAGTTTCTTGTTATTATTGTAATGACTGGATGAAACTAGATAGAAGTCCACATAATGTATACTGTGATTAATCTATAAAGATGTGAGATGATGCATCACAGTTTCTAGACATCATTAAATGTCCCAAGTCGTAGCAATGTCAAGAATGGACATTGACAATTACGGTAAGACTTGTATGTGCTATGTTTTTTCTATATGATAGCAATGGAGATCTCACACCCATAGGCATGGGGATGCTTAGATAAGTAAATAGGTGACCAATATTGGAGAACGTGTCATTGGACATGACTCGCCATGAGAATCCATTTTGGTTATATGTTAATGGAATTCTCATATGAGATGGGTGTAACTAATCCTTGGACTGAGATTGTCACGATCATCTCATAAGAAGACCGGTATGCTTTAATATCGTTTCGATGGGCCTAGACAAAAGCTGCATGTAATACCCTGAATTTTTAAACTCAAATATGAGGTGATACCTAAGGTTATTAGGTTCTAATATTTAAGGAAATATGTCATTTCAAAGGATTATAGAATCCTTGAGACAAAGGTTCAATTTCTAAACCAGTGGTAAAATCGTAAATATTAAAGTTGGGTAAAAGTGTAATTTATCTAAAATCTTAGGGTGCTAAGTGTAATTTATCCATTTTTTAGGGACCAAAAACTGTAATTAAAAATGGCCCAGGGACCAAGTTGCAAAGGGTCTAAGTGAAGTTACGTGAAAAGTTTGGGCCGAAGCGTCGTTTGTTGAAACCTTAAAATATCGCTTCAAAATATATTAGATTTCAAGCTCAAACCAAATGTAGCTTTGGATCATTTTGAAATCCAAGTCCAAGTCTTTGTTAAAATAAGTCTTCTCCAAGTCTTTGTTAAAGTAAGTCTTCTCCAAGTCTTCTTTGAGTCTTTGCTAAGTCTTTTCCAAGTATTTTCCAAGTCTTCTCCAAGTCTTTTGCTTAGTCTCTAAGCTAGAGACATGTGGTAAGCTTCCATTGGTTATTTGGAGGAAAAGATAAGACCACATGATGGCTCATAATGACCCCCTGAGGTGGCATTGCGTGATTGGCCATAAAAACTACTTAGTCTCCAAGTTTGATAAAGTCTCAAAACCTTATCTTCAAGGACACGTGGCAAGCAACCATTGGACTACTTGGGAGCTAAGTTAAGGACTCATGATGACCCTTGAGGTGGCGACATGTGATTGGTTAGAAAAGTTTATAAATAGGGGTCTATGTTAATCACAAATCATTTCAAACATTCTAGAGGAGAATCTCTTCCAAATTGAGGGAAACAAATGGGAGGGTCTTGTTCTTGAGAAAAAGGAAAGAATCCTGCAAAAAAGAAGGAAGAAAATCGGTGGAGAATTGAGGGGGAACGGGCCTCGCCGGAATTTTTGAGTCTTTCTCGAAGTTCATGTCAAGCAGTCAGAAAACTCATCCCCACTCGTTGTAAACCATGCTTCCTAAGGTGATTAATCAAGGTGAGTGATTCATGCATATTTTGTGACACTTTGAGCATTTTTTGGTTCACTTGTGTGTGGATGTTGGCTTGCATATCATGCCTTTGTGGCTTACATGTCATATTTTTCCTTGTTTATGCATATTCCTTCTGCTTTGTCATATATCATGTTCGTGTTGTGACTGTGGCTAGTTGTTGAGCCATCATGGAAGAACTCGTGCTCTTACGGTGAGCCAGGGGTGACTATGATGATCGCGGGGGTGATTGCAACACCCTAGCATTGCTACCACAGGGGTGGATTTCATAATGGCATTATTGCATTTACATGCACATACCTTTCCTTTTCGAATTCACTTGCTTAGATGTAAAATCTAATTTGGGTTGATGCCCCTGGAATGTTCCACGTTCCAGGTATGTTAAGCATATCAGGTACTCCAAGTTCTAGCGTGAGCAAGGATTTAGAAAGGCGGTGCTGGACTAGCTTTGGGTTTTGCAGCCAACTTTAGCTTTATTTCATTATGTACCCTTGTAAACCACAATGATGTATTGTAATAACAGCTAGGGTACTCAAGGTTGTAAGACGTGTGTGTGTGTGTGAGTGTCCTACAATTGTTGTACCTATAGTGATGTGTTTTTTTTTTTTTTAATATTCAAAGTCATATGCATTTCTTACACTTGTAAAGGAAATCTAGTGGAAACCCCTTTATTAAGCTTTGATTAAACTTGCAGGTTCTATCCAACGCTTCTATTGATTAAGGGTTTCCAATAACGCCCATAGGTGATGTCTTCTTATATTTCAAGTTATTGCGTATTTGGAAAAGTGGGGCGTTACATTGGACGTGGACGATCGTTGGACATATCGTGAGGCTTATGGAGATGGGTGCATAGCCAAGATGGGACTCATCTATCCCTTGATAGAGGTGAAAGGTTATTTGCATATTATGAATCCTTCTGAATAATTGGGTAGGTATGACACCTTGCTAGAGGCCAATCTTGTCTTATGTGTTCGTACCAACACATTGCCAACATATTTGGAAGCTTAATGACTCATGCGCAATAGGCACAGTCCCTGGCTTAAACCAGAAGAGCGGACGTATAGTTAAGTGGGACACTTCGACAAGAAGTTATGCCGTCCTAGGTTCTCACAGAAAAAGAACAAATAGATGTAATGACGTCGATATGACGAGGGGTCGTCATAATGAAAAAAGTTTCCTAAAATGACAATTGATTAAATTAGGAAGGAGTTTCTAATTTAATAATTTTTTATTTGTTAAAGTGACAAATAGGAAATAAAATATATTTGGGTTTAAGTTAATATTTGGACTAAATTGGATTTGGGCCAAATATTAAATTAAATATTATATTTGGACTAAATTAGATTTGGACCAAATATTAAATATTATATTTGGGCTAAATTAGATTTGGACCAAATATTAAATAATAAATATTTGGGCTTGAATTAGATTTGAGCTAAATATTTTATAAATCAATTTGGACCACTTAATTATATTTCTAGTTGGACTAGAATAAGCCCACTTAAGATTCTAGTTTAACTATGATTAATGGGCTAACCCAATCCATTAAGGTTTAAGAAACCCTGGGATGTTTTTTCTATAAATATCCCTTTATAAGTTGACCAAGAATAATGATTGGTTGTGTGGTTTTTCAAGAATTGAAAATGAATGCCATTCACTCTTCTCCGTTTCTTTTTGGCATCGATTTGAAACGTGGGCATTCTTTTCTATCCATTCACATGCCGCAAAAAGGAGAAGGAGTTAGCACTCATATTTCGCTCTCCTTACCAATGGACATGTGTTGCGCATCATGAGTTAAAGGCCGGACGCTTGAACGGCTCGAATCCAGAACGACTCGAAAATCTAAAGGTTAGATTTATTTTATTTGTATGTGAATGATTTAATTTCGACGTTGATCCAATCGTCGGGATCAGGGTAAGGTTCAAAATTTTTGAACTATGTTGCTTGCCCTATAGCGATCTTGCTTTACTTTCAGCTTGCTAGTTCCGTTCCAACAGATAAGAGTGAATCGTCAAGCTAGCGACATAAATAGATGTTCCTTTAGGAATCACATCCACTATCAACAAGCTAAAAGCCTCCACCAGTCCCCATCCCTAGGCCATCACATTGGCTATCAGAGCAGGCTCATCCCTGCATCAGCCACCACATTTGGCTATCCGAGCAGGCTCATCCCTGCATCAACCACCACACATTTACCCTACCACAGTGGTACTAGATCAAATAATCGCAATCCTTCAAAAACTCCATTCATCCCCACTGCCACATACTCAAGTCTCTCTGAAGGAATAGCTACCTGAAACTTTCCTGATCCGTGAGGACCTTGAATTTTCCCCACACAAGTAGTGTCGCCAAACTTCCAAGGTCAACCCAACTACTACCAATTTCAAATCATGGGTGATAAAATGTGGCCCATAATTTTTCACTATCGAGACCCATACATTACGATCATAAGGACACACCCTCAGCCCAACTTTCTAGAAGCATTAGAATAGATTGTGAATCCCCCTATTCTAAAAGGCATTGCTAAATTAAAGTAGAGTTTAATTCCCATTTCAATTTATGCAGGATATGCTCACCTTGCCTTGTTCGACTCAAACTTGGCTCCCTTTTGCATTAATCGGATAAGTGGCAAAGCAACGCTAGGAAACCTCTAACATATTTTTCATAAAATTTCACACCTCAATTATCGTTCAAAGCTTCTTCCAATCTCTTATTTGCTCAGCCATCACGACTAACCTATTTTTCAATACAACATAACTTAGAAAAGTTACTTGAGTTAGCTAGGATTCGTATTTTGAAAACTTAGCGTAGGCTTGCTATTCCTGTAGGGTCCTTAAGACAATCCTCAAGCCTTGCTCATTTTCCCTACTAATTGAGTAAATCAAAATATAACCATAAATTAATCCAACTATGATTTGAACACCTATTCATCAAACCCATACAAGCTACATGTGTGTTGGTACTCATAATAACCATAACAGAATCTAAAAGCAATCTTGTCACAACCTCCTTTTTAATCCTCAAATTGGTAGTTTCCAATCCTCAATTGAATCCCTTAAAGTCACAAATCCTCAATGAATCATTAATGTATCATTCCCATGTTCAAAGTTACATTTAACACACGTTAGCTAGTAGCATTCCTTAATCCATAATTGCCCATTAATTAAAAATTACCAATGAACCATAAGTCATCATAATTCCTTAATCTTCTAAATATTTGCAATCCTTCCTTTCCCATAAATACAATAAATTGTCTTAAACATTATAATTCCACAAAATCATCCTGAAGAAAATAATTATTCATCTTAATTTCCTCGAACCACTAATTCCTTATAATTCATTGGCAACTCACATCTTAAATACATAAATTGATCACCATACTATTTTCCCAAAATTTGGGTCATTACAACCTTACCCTTGAAACCTTTCCCGTTCTTGTATAATTGTTAGGCTGACATTAGCATCTTCCCTCGTAGATTGAACACACGACCCCTCTGTAGTTCTTGGCCTCTTTGGTTTGTCCGGGATTACTTGACCTCTCTTTTCTGTGGGCAGTCCCTAAAGAAATGACCAAACTATTGGCAAATAAAGCACATGGGTCCCTTGGGACAGTCTCGAGCCACGTGGTCATTTCCTCTACAAGTATAACACCCTCAACTTCTTCTTTCAAAAGGTTTTTCGAGATGGGATTTCTATCATCTAGGATAGTTACCCCTCGGCTTGAAATCTCTTCCTTGTATTCCCAAGTCATGTCTTTTCCCCAATTTCCTATTCTTGGGTTCTCAAAATTCTACTTTGAGGGCGTCCATTCAATGGAGGTTGCTTTCTACCGTTAGGGCTTGTAGGACAACCTTTGCATAAGTATGGGCCCCTAAGGAGCTTAATGCCTACTGAATTTCCAAATTTAGTCCTTTAAGGAATTTTTGGGCCTTTGTCTCTTCATCCAAATTGTAGATGGGCATGTATTTGACTAGCCGAGTAAAATTATCTTCAAATTGGGCAACGGACATGTCCCTAGTTTGCTTTAGATTCATAAATTCTTGGCCCTTCTCCATCTTCTTACATAAAGGAAAATGTTTGGCATTAAAAGTTCTTTAAATTGCACCCAATCAATATTTAGCGTACCTTGCCCCATAGAACCTAGTAAAGCTCTCTGCATAGTTCTCCACCAATGGTCTACCTCATCTCGAAGCATGAAGGTGGCACAAATAATCTTTTCTTCCTCATTACATCTGATAAAATAAAAAATCTTCTCAATTGGTTCTAACCAATACTCACTTTCACTTGGGCAGGCTCCTGCTTTTCCTCGAAAGATAGGTGGATTCAACCGCTGAAATCTGTTAATGATATTTGGGGCTTGAGGGGTAGCTTGATCTGTTATCTGCATCCCTTGCATATAGGTTAACATGTTTTCCATGACTCGCTCCGTTCAGTATATACAAATCCCATCCTCCAGCTCCTTCCTTGGGATGGATTTTCTTGGGGGGTCTCTTATGTTTTCTTGTGGGTGTATTGTGACTCTTCCTCTTGGGTATTACTCCTACAATGGTTTGGGGTAGTTGGTTCAAATCTTTGGGATCATGTATTCATCATCTGAAATATCCAAACTTGAATCATGAGATTAATAATTAAATCTTAGTAGTAAATAATCCGAGAAATCATAGTCAAACCAAAACTCAAAAATCATAAATTTTTTGACTTTCTTAACTTTTGTGGATTCATTTGAACACTAATCCAACAAATCCCAAATACCTATATCCTTAAAATCTACACAAGGATTTCATGAACTAGGTGCCTACTAGACCTTTATCGAGTTCATAACCTTGACTCTGATAATCTCCCAAATTCCAAAATTCCTATGAAACAATTAAGCAATAAAATCCTCAAGATTCCAAATTCATCAAACTCCTGCAGAGTAGCCATTAGTACAAGACTCTAATGAACCATGTATGGGAATACCTATTAGATTTTCTTTTTTCCAAACTTAAAACCTTGACTTAGCCAACTGTCAAAAATTCTTGCAAAAATAATCATACAACAAAATGGTTTCCCGGACATTTATCTTCTAAAATTCTTTAGGCTTTGGATCTGCCAAATTCTACAAAATAAGTAGTCTCCTAAATGTTTACCTAGTATCCTCGAAACTCCAAGTTTATCAAATCCCTATAACTTAAATAAGCTTCATCTAAATATTCCCAAATAATTTTTCAAGTAAGCAAAATGTCTCCCGAAATCCCACAAGTTATTCAAAGGTTTAATTTCACCAAGTAACTAGAATACTTACTCGTACCAAGTCCTATCTTATAAAACAATTAGGCATCTCCCAAACGATTATTACCTAGTATTCCTTGAAGCTTCAAACTTACTGAGTCCCTGTAAAGTGTCACAAGACTCAATTGAACTAATTCTAGTATAAGAAATTTCTCAAGAGCCCAAGTAGTCGTTTACAAGGAAAGATATCTCCAAAAATCTAGTAAATCACTCAAGATCTTAGTTAGGGATTCAATTTCTCCAAATAATTAAAATACTTATCCATACCAAATCCCATTCTACTTACTCATCCGATCTTGTTAGCACTCGTCTATATCTCCCAAAATTGTTATACGATTTATCATGTCTCCAAGAAGCTCAAAGATTAGTCACCTTAAATATATTTCATAAACATCTTATATCACTACTTTATGATCCCCAAAGTAGCCATATAATCCATCTTGTCATCATGGAACCTCAAAGTTAGTAATATCATATGTATCTCATATAAGGAATCTGCGATGTGCCTATCAAACCCCTTTCAGGTCCATAATTTCTACTCTATTAATCTCTTGAATCCCAAAATTTCTATAGGTAATAAGATAATCCTTTAAAGAATCCCTCATCACCCCTTTAAAATCTTCAAGTTCACACAGAGTCTTCATGGACTAGGTGTCCATTAAATCTATGGATTAATGACCTTGATTCCATAAATTCCTCGAATTCCAAAATTCTCATAAAATAATTTAACTAACAAAATAATCTCCCAAAATCCTCGAGACCTAGATCCACTAAGTTTCTACAAAATATCTATTAATAACAATTCTATATCTCCCCATAAATGCTTTGTAAATAAAATTGATATTCAAATATTCTCTTTAGCACCCAATATCCTTTATAAGACTTCAAGTAAAATATTCATATAAAGGGTTCTAAATTCCTCCAACAATTCAATTAGTCTCCCCAAGATTTATCAAATAACCAAATATTTACTTGCATCTCACCCCAACTTGCTTACTCATCAGATTTTGTTGTCCTTAATGGAAATAACTTCGAATAATGTGTAACCTATCATGTCATCAAAACTCAAAGATCAATATCAACCAAAAAACATCATATAACACTATTTATATAGGTAGATGTCTCATCTCACTATTTTATTTGTATTTGTACGCGTATATAGACTCCTCATTTCTCTACTTTATACATAGGTACGTGTACATAACGTCTTATCTCATTTGCACGTATTTACAAGTCCTTGTTCTTCTAACAAAATTTATTCCTTCTTAGTCTCGAACCCGAGTGGAGGGGTAAGGGCTCACTTTTTGGGTAACTCTATGGGATCTACCATTCTATCGGACATGTCTCCCATACCCTGGTTTTCTATAATATCTTGATCCATATCTTTCATTAACCCAAAATATTGTTAGTTCTATATAATGGCAAGTATATCCCAATAGGGGGTCAATTGGGATTTGGGTAAATTTTTCAATAATTTGAAAACTTTAGCTTGCAGGATACTATGTTTCGAAACTTGAGGAAGTATGTTTCGAAACAAACCTTTCTGTTAAGTATATTTCGAAATATAGATTAGTATGTTTCGAAATCAAACTTACTAGCAGGTATGTTTCGAAACCTACTAAGGTGTGTTTCGAAATAGTGCTCACTGATTTGCAAATAATAAAATTCCTTTAGATTTTCAAAAATGATTCTTTTAAACAACATGAACAAGAATAACAACAAGTAGGAATGAGAAATCAAGTACACACAAGATTTATAGTGGTCCGGCACTTGCCTACTCCATTACCTTCAAGCTTACCCACTTGAAAGATTTGCAAACCATAATCACTTTTACTAGCGATCAATGACACCAAGGGTTTTACCACGGTTCACCCTAAAACCTTACACACTGAGTTTTTACGGGCTCAACTCAAACCTTATAACAAGATAAATAATACTTATCTTTTACAACTCAACAATTTTGAATATAATTAAAACACCTTACCAAGTAGTTATAGCAAACCTATTGGTATGGAATGAGGAGAGCTTGAAGAAATGAGAGCTTCGGATTTGACTTGCTTCTCCTGTTAGTACCACAATGCACACCAAGGAATGATTGAAAGGAACTTCTTTGAGAGTTCGTTAGAAGAGCTTTATTCACTTGTGCTTGTGGCAAAAATCTCTTGTAGATGTGTAAAAGTTGTGTATGCTTGAGAAAGAGACTTATTATCTTCAAAGAGCTGATATATATAATAAATGGATAGACTTTTAGCTAATTATAACCGTTAGAGACAAGATAGGTGTTGTTGCTAAAATACAACAATCTATTTTTAATTGCGGATAATTGCAAGAGTCTTGGGAGTCGTGTCTTCGCTGATGAGAATCTTGACAAGCAATTGGATCTGGTGAGGTCCAGATCTGATAATCAGATAGAGCTGATGGGCTAATTAGGCTGATAATCTGGTGGCCCAAAATGATCTGGTGGCCTAAAATGACCGAGTGGCCTGAGGGCGACGAGTGGCCTTGGTGACCGAGTGACCTGAGAGCGACGAGTGGCCTAAGTGACTGAGTGAGTTGAGGGTGACGAGTGGCCAAGGTGACCGAGTGACCTGAGGGCGACGAGTGGCCTTAGTGACCGAGTAACCTGAGGGCGACGAGTGGCCTTGGTGACCGAGTGAGCTGAGGGCGACGAGTGGCCTAGGTGACCGAGTAACCTGAGCGTGACGAGTGGCCAAGGTGATCGAGTGACTTGAGGGCGACGAGTGGCCTTGCTGATCGAGTGACCTGAGGGTGACGAGTGACCTTCAAAACGAGAGCACTGTTAGGATGCGGGTGGGGGTCCCCACGCAAACCCTCCGATGCTTAAGTTCGATCTCGAGAGAAAATGAGAAAATTATACTTTAATTACTCAAAATTGCGTACCTTGTGATGAAGGCATAGTCTCATATTTATAGCAGAGGAGAGAGAGAAGACGTGCGAGAATCCGGGCGAGAATCTCGCGGCCCATCCGAGAGGGAAAAGAGGAGAGATTGGCCCAAGCCACTCATCCATGACTGAGTGGGTGGTCACTCGGTCATGATCGGGTGGGGGGCCACCCGATCATGCCTTCTTTTGCCCTTTTCCTTGGCTCGGTTTTGAGTGGTAGCCATATCTCAACTTCAAGCCCGATTTTCACATTGATTAAGCTCGAATATCTCAAAACTTAAAACATGGAAGTTGTATATAATTCTCTTATCTTTCCATAAGACTTTGAATTAACTCAATCGAAGCTTGTATGAGAAAGTTATGGCCAAAAATCTAAGGTAGTGTCGTACCCACTCGGCATAATCGAGTGGGTCATGAAAAGTAAGGGAAATTTGGTCTCCCCATGACCGAGTGAGGGGCCACTCAGTCATGATCGAGTGGGGGGCCACTCATTCATGCCTTTTTTTTGGCTTTTGTCTTGGTTCGGGTCCATCTTCCTTTAATACTTGTCTATGAGCTTTAATAGTGCAGGTGCATCAAATTTATGCCCAATTTAAACCTTGATTTAGCTCGAATATCTCAAAACTAAAAACATAAAAGTTGTATATAATTCTCTTATCTTTCCATAGGACTTTAAATCACCTCAATCGAAGCACATATGAGAAAGTTATGTCCGAAAAACCCAAACAGTGTCGTACCCACTCGGCATAACCGAGTGGGCCCTCCCCACTTGGTCTCTGCTCTATCTCTTGCTCCTTTAGCTTATTTCCTTGATCTGCTACAACCCATTGGGCCTTTGGGCTTCATGCCCATGTCTCATGACTTTTTTAGGTCTTGTAATACTCCAAGTTTGCAGGGCATATCAATTGCCCCTATTCTTTTAGCCGGAAGGTTCGGGTGAAAGAGTATCTTGTCCTGTAAACTTTTGAACATTACTTCTCTTTTAGCTGTTTCATCTTCTACACATCCTCTTGATCTTATTTTCACACCGTGCTTTTAAATTTCTAGGCTCTAGTGATTTTAAATTCCTTTGCAGAAGTATGAGGTAGATATACTAGTAAGTTCGCTTTCCATAGATGTTTAACTGTGCACCAAACAATGAGTTTGATTCTGCTCCCAGTTATGGTGTTGTGCATAGGACAGTAAATTTGCACTTTCTTTTCCCTTGTTGTCGAGCGGTGAGCAGGACAACGGGTTTGAGTTCATCTTTCCCTCATTACCGGGTTGTGAACAAGGCAACAGGCTTGAATGTACTTTTCCCTCCTTGCCGGGCCGTGAGAGAGGCAATGGGTTTGAATGTACTTTTACCTCATTGTCGGGCCATGAGCGGGACAATGGGCTTGAATGTACTTTTACCTCATTGTCGAGCTGTGAGCGGGGTAATGGGTTTGAATGTACTTTTACCTCATTGTCGGGCCATGAGCGAGGCAATGGGTTTGAATGTACTTTTACCTCATTGTCGGGCTATAAGCAGGACAACGGGCTTGAATGTACTTTTACCTCATTACCAGGCTATGAGCGGGGCAATGGGTTTGAATGTACTTTTACCTCGTTGTCGTGCTATAAGCGGGACAACGGGTTTGAATTTATTTTTCCCTCATTGTCGGGCCGTGAGCGGGGCAACGGGCTTGAGTTTGTTTTTCCCTCATTGTCGGGCTGTGAGTGGGGCAATGGGTTTGAATGTACTTTTACCTCGTTGCCGGGCTATAAGCGGGACAACGGGCTTGAATGTACTTTTACCTCATTACCGGGCTATGAGCGGGACAATGGGCTTAAATGTACTTTTACCTCATTGCCGGGCCATGGGCAGGGCAATGGGTTTGAATGTACTTTTACCTCGTTGCCGGGCTATAAGCGGGACAACGGGCTTGAATGTACTTTTACCTCATTACCGAGCTGTGAGCGGGACAACGGGCTTGAGTTTATTTTCCCTTTTTGTCAAGCCGTGAGCGGGGCAACGGGCTTGAGTTTGTTTTTCCCTCATTGTTGGGCCGTGAGCGGGGCAATGGGTTTGAATGTACTTTTACCTCGTTGCTGGGCTATAAGCAGGACAACGGGCTTGAATGTACTTTTACCTCGTTGCCAGGCTATAAGCAGGACAACGGGCTTGAATGTACTTTTACCTCATTACTGGGCTGTGAGCAGGACAATGGGCTTAAATGTACTTTTACCTCATTGCCAGGCCATGAGCGAGGCAATGGGTTTGAATGTACTTTTACCTCGTTGTCGGGCTATAAGCGGGACAACGGGCTTGAATGTACTTTTACCTCTTTGTCGGGGTGTGAGCGGGGCAATGGGTTTGAATGTACTTTTACCTCGTTGCCGGGCTATAAGCGGGACAACGGGCTTGTGTTTATTTTTCCCTCGTTACCGGGTCGTGAGCGGGGCAACGGGCTTGAGTTTGTTTTTTTCTCATTGCTGGGCCATGAGCGGGGCAACAGGCTTGAGTTGTTTTTTCCCTCATTGCTGGGCCATGAGCGGGGCAACAAGCTTGAGTTTGTTTTTCCCTCGTTTCTGGGCCGTGAGCGGGGCAACGGGCTTGAGTTTATTTTTCCTATAAGCAGAGCATAGCAAACAAACTTTCACAAAGCAATGTGTAATGAAAACGCTTACTTTTTTTGAAATAAGTGAGTACATCCACTATTTCATTTTGGGTCTTATTGTTGCCTCTAAGCACGAAATGTTTAGTTTCTCGTTCTTTAACATAGGCTCTCTTCAATGTGTCTGAATTTTGCTCCCAGTTTTCTCTTTGATGGCATTAATGGTGGATGACTGCCTTCTTTTAAGGGCATGTCCTTTCGTGGCTTGTCTTGATGGAATAGGAGGAGTCCCCTGCCATAGTTTCACCGCCCGAGATGACATGTATGGGCTCATGAACTGGTTTATTGTCTAAAGGTGGATTCTCTCCGTAATCCCTTCCTCTCTCTTGACATCTCTGATTTGATCTCCCCCGCTCTTCTTGTCTATCTTCTCCTCTTCGAGGCTCACTGTCTTTGACCTGTACGTATCTTTGAAGATGTCCTTCACAAACTAACATCTCAATCTGATCTCTTAACTCTCGGCACTGGTCAGTGCAATGACCACGGGTTCTGTGATATCTACAATATTCTTCTCTATTCTTCCCCATGGGATGGTCAACCTTTTTCGGGAGTCTAATGAGACCTGACCCTTCGATGGCTGGAAGTATGGTTAACCGAGGTTGGAAAAGTTTGGTGTAATGGTGGAATTGGGGATGAGGTATATCTGATCCCCTAACCCGCCTGGAGTCCTCTTCAACATCGCTTTCCTTCCTTTTTCGCTCTCTACCCTCATTCCCACCTACAGCTCTCATAACTTCCGTATGGAGCATGTATTTATTTGCTCTAGTAAACAAATATGCTAGGGATGTTGGTGGGTCCAAAGATAATGATTCTTGTAGGGGAGTTAGTTGTGTTCCGTGTAACATAGCAGACACTTCCATTGCAATTGGTAAATCATGAACTTCGAGGGTGGCGTTCCGAAATCTATCCACATACTGACGTAGAGTTTCTTTGTTCCCCTGTCGAATACTGAGCAAGTATGTGGTATCCTTTTTTCTTCGACTATTAATCATAAATGCCTTAACAAATTCCATTTTGAGCTGACCGAATGAAGAGATAAAGGCCTCAAGTAAACTATTGAACCATGTCCGAGCATGCCCTGACAAAGTTAAGGAGAAAGCTCAACACATTATGTCATCGTCCCATCCATGCAATATCATCAACGACTCATAGCTTTGAATGTGATCATTGGGATCATCCTTACCGGAATAGGGGGTGATTTGAGGCATCTTGAATTTTCTAGGCAGTGGCTTATCCAATAAATTTGTAGTAAACGGACATTTTCTGCGTTGTTGCTCCTCCGTGGCTAGGATCAATTTCTTTCGTTCAAGTACTTCTTCAACTACCCTTTTCATGTCATCTCGTATACTTGCTGCTGTTTGGCTATCATGTCTTGTTGGCGTGCCGGCCCCAGTTTCACGGTATCTTCGTCTTTGGGCGCTTCTAGCCCTGTTTTCCTTTCGTGGGCTCTCCTTTCTTCGGGGCATAGCGCGAGGATTCTTCCCTGGTGGTGGTGATCTATTCTCCCGACGAGGAGTGGATCGGGAATGAGAATCGGGAGTAACCTCTTAATAGGAATTAGCTCCCACCTCGAGCTGAGGCTCAGGTAGTGGCATAAACTTTTTCAAGGTATCGGGCAACATCCCTCTAGGCATCATACCTTGGAGTATACCAGCCATGTCTCGAAGTGCCTGCATACCCTCAACGTGTTGTTGTCTCAATGCTTCATACTCTTCCCACGGGACGGTACGCTGTGGTTGTCGTGAAGTCCCAGCTTGATCAGTAGGAAGTGGTCCTGCGCCGATGTTAAATGGAGGTGGGACTGATTGGTTCTCCACCTGCTGGCTCGGGGAAATGGAGTGATCACCTCTTTGGGGTTGAGCATTATGAGGGGGCGAAAGTGCTCCTTGTGGGTGAGAATCAGGAATAATGAGAGGCACTCTCTGTTGTTGAGAATTCTATGGTGGTAGGTGTGTTTCTACGCCTTGAGAGAGAGTTCGTCGGTGTCCACGGGTGTTTTCCATTCTTAAGTTGACTTTTTGTCTTGCATTTCCCACAGACGACGCCAATTGTTGTTGTCAAAATACAACAATCTATTTTTAATTGCGGATAGATGCAAGAGTCTTGGGAGTCGTGTCTTCGTTGATGAGAATCTTGACAAGCAATTGGATATGGTAAGGTCCAGATCTGATAATCCGATAAAGCTGATGGGTTCATTAGGCTGATGATCTGGTGGCCCAAAATGATCTGGTCGCCTAAAATGACCGAGTGGCCTGAGGGCGACGAGTGGCCTTAGTGACCGAGTGACCTGAGGGCAACGAGTGGCCTAGGTGACCGAGTGACCTGAGGGTGACCGAGTGGCCTTGGTGACTGAGTGACCTGAGGGCGACGAGTGGCCTAGGTTACCGAGTGACCTGAGGGTGACGAGTGGCCAAGGTGATCGACTAACCTGAGGGCGACGAGTGGCCTTGCCGACCAAGTGACTTGAGGGTGACGAGTGGACTTCAAAACGAGAGCACCGTTAGGATGCCGGTGGGGGTCCCCACGCAAACCCTCCAATGCTTAAGTTCGATCTCGAGAGAAAATGAAAAAATTATACTTCAATTACTCAAAATTGCGTACCTTGTGATGAAGGCATGGTCTCATATTTATAGCGGAGGAGAGAGAGAAGACGTGTGAGAATCTGGGCGAGAATCTCGCAACCCATTTCCAGGATTTCGCGGCCCATCCGAGTGGAAAAAGATGAGAGATTGGCCCAAGCCCACTCTACCATGACCGAGTGGGGGGTCACTCGATCATGATCGGGTGGGGGACCACTCGATCATGATCGGGTGGGGGACCACCCGATCATGCCTTCTTTTGCCCTTTTCCTTGGCTCGGTTTTGAGTGGTTTCCATATCTCAACTTTAATCCCGATTTTCACATTGATTAAGCTCGAATATCTCAAAACTTAAAACATGAAAGTTGTATATAATTCTCTTATCTTTCCATAGGACTTTGAATCAACTCAATCGGAGCTTGTATGAGAAAGTTATGGCAAAAAAACTAAGGTAGTGTCATACCCACTTGGCATAATCGAGTGGGTCATGAAAAGTAAGGGAAATTTGGCTTTTGTCTTGGTTCGGGTCCATCTTCCTTCAATACCTGACTCTGAGCCTTAACAGTGTAGGTGCATCAACTTCATGCCCAATTTACACCTTGATTCAGCTCCAATCTCTCAAAACTAAAAACATAAAAGTTGTAGATAATTCTCTTATCTTTCCATAGGACTTTGAATCACCTCAATCGAAGCACATATGAGAAAGTTATGTCCGAAAAACCCAAATAGTGTTGTACCCACTCGGCATAACCGAGTGGGCCCTCCCCACTTGGTCTCGGCTCGATCTCTTGCTCCTTCAGCTTATTTCCTTGATCCTACAACCCGTAGGGCCTTTGGGCTTCATGTCCATGTCTCATGACTTTTTTAGGTCTTGTAATACTCCAAGTTTGCAGGGCATATCAATAGGAAAGTAGGTTTCGAAATATACTTATCAGGTTTCGAAACAACACATTTTTACACAGAGGTTTCGAATCACACAACATATTTCAAAACATACAGCCATTACAGCTGGATATGCACCAAGAGACAAAATGAGTGAAAGACTTCTCTTTAAAAAAAAATGATTTGGTTTTATTCTCCACTTAAAACATGCCTAAAATTTGAACATCAAGGTATGGGTATAATTTCAAAAATAGATTTTTAAAATAGCTTTTCAAAATAAAGTGCAAAGTCATGACAGATTTTTTGAAATTCTTCTGATAGAGTCAGATGTTTCGAAATATGAAAAGTAGGTTTCGAAACATACTTCAGAAACATGTTTCAAAACATGTTGAACAAGGATACACTGCTGACAAAGGTTTCGAAATATACTAAATAGGTTTCGAAACATAGGCTTAGATTTCAAATAGATTTTGAAATACATCATATAGATTAAGCAACAGTTGAACCCTTTTTAATATACATCTTGAAACAAGTTTAGAAAAATGACAAACTGATGTTTCGAAACATGGAAATTATGTTTCGAAACATGATGCATAAAATTGAATTTCTTCAACCATATTGAAGAGCATTTCGAATAGAAACATTACAAAACTATGTTTCGAAACATAGAAACATGGTTTTGAAACATGATATAAAAAATGGATTTTTAAAATATTTGACCTTTAAAAAATACATGTTTCGAAATATGAGATTTTCATATGGTTTTTCATCAAACACATTTTCTCATATACCAAAAAATATGATACAACAAATATCCTCAAGGTTAGTCAAATCAAAAGCTAAATTATCATCTTATATTCTAGCTCTAATACCAACTATAATGCCCCACTTTTCAAATATACAATGATGTTAAATTCAAGCTAATATCCCATACGGACGTTATGGAAATCCTTACCAACAGAAGCAAAGGATCGAACTTGAAAGCTAGCTAAAAGTAGATAATAAGGATTTTTGCTATAAAATCTTTAACACAAGTACAATTGTAACGTACGTCCCTAAAGGCTAACAAATAATCCCTTATCATCATGGCAATTTCTTTATACAATATTTGTAGTACATCATTCAAGATATACACATAGTGAACCCATATCCATCTATAATTAATGAAAAAGACAAGAAAGCCCAAAGGTTACAATAACTCTTCTTTAAACAAGGATCCGTAGTACAAGAACAATAGAAAATCAAACTAAACTTCGGCTACCACCTTGCCTTTCCTCTTACTTGTCATTGGGGTACCTAGCACGTTTGATATACCTGGAATGTTGAATATCCCAGGGGTATGAAACACCCAAGTTAGATAATTACATATAAGAGAGATGGTTCAAGAAAGAAAATACATGCGTGTGTATGCAAGAAATGAAACATCGTAATGAGTGATTCGAGAAAGCAGTGTGTGCATATGCAATCATGTAAAAACACCAAGAAATCTTCCCCATTCGCCAGTCATCATGTCAGCCCCACCTCTAGGCATGTGATCTGGGTCCAAACTCATTACCCCCACCTCCAGGCACGGGATTGTTCCCCGATCACCATGATGACCCACTAACTACCCACAAACGTCATGATGAGTGAAAAATAGAAAGAGATATGCTCAGAACAAAGAGATCCTAGTGGTTAGACCAGGTGGGTGTTGAGAAAGAGATCCAAAGGGATAAAAGATGGTTGGTCAAGGCAGAATTGTGCCGCTTGAAGGAGCGCTACTTAGTAGCAAGAGCTATAGATTGTAGTGTTGAAATGTGGTCAGGATAGAACTTGAGATGTTCTCCCAAGAAAAGTTGAGCAGGAGGTAACAATACTAGATGGACCTTCGAAGGCACTAAAACTCTAATAGGATGGATCACCCAGGAAAAGCCAGCGTGATGGCAAGTACCTGAGTAGGAATGTGAGTCCTACGACGTCGAGTTCCATAAGAGTGGTTGGGATGATTTCTAGTGGGTGGAGTTTAAATCGAAGACATAGTCGATGATTGCAAGTATAGTGCCTGGAGGAAGGTTGTGTTAGATGTGAGCCGGGCGATCTGGCTAAAGCTAATCGGGTTGGTTAGTCGGAAGTTAAGGGTGAATTTGAGATGTTACCAATGGGTAAAGAGAGCTCGAAGGAAGAGTTTATGGGATGAGATTGGTTCCCATAAATGGTGTTTAGGTGATGAAATCACCTGATAGCTGTGAGTGCTATACTTAGGGTGATGCCTTGGTGTGGGCAATTGATGAGATTTAACCTCGTGGTTAGGGGTTAACGATTGTGAAGAAAGTAACTAGTGGAGTCGATTGGTGATTGGCTAAGGGTAGTCGATGGCGACCGAAGACGCCAACCGGTGATAGCGGCAGTAGCAATGCAGCAGCTGGCCAGGGTCGTGGGGCGTCGTGAGAGTGGTCGGTCAGTGGCGTAGATGGCTCCTGAGTCGCGGTTGCGTCTAGAGGTGGCGCAAAGCGATGGCGAGAGGTCGTCTTAGTTGATGATGATGGCATTAGAGCCAATGTGGTCGCTCACTGAGAGGTGTGAGCTGATTGAAGCAAAAGTTATAAGAAGTCTGGGAGAAGCCAGAGTCTCTTAGGGAATTGGCTAGCTGCTATAAACATAGCAAAGTGAGATGAGGAAGACGGCCTAAGAATGGGGTCGTGCAGGTTGCGATGACCAATAAGGTTCAAAAAGTAGCGAGTCTTTTGAGATGATATGGTGGTGTCATCGTCGCTATCAGGAAAAGATGTTGTTGGGAAGGTCAAATGTAACCATTATGTATGGTAGGACCTCGAAGCCGAGTATGATTGGCCATGAAGGCTGGTGCCTGTGAAATTTGAGATGCAACGACCATGGAAGGAAATTCGTTGCTGGGCTGGTATGTCATTGTCGAGAAGGATAAGGAAAACCATTATGCATGGTTTAAATCAGGTGTCTATTGCGGATTTAAAATAAACCTGAGTTAGGATGGCTGAAAGTTTTGTGCCTCTAAGGTAAGAGGCTCTGTCAAGAAACGATAGAAATTGAAAGATCCCAATGAAATTGAAGTTGGGTGAGTGAATTTGGCTAGAAAATCACTACAAGAGTGGGGGTGTAACCATGTTAGCTTGTTATGGTGTGAACCAAAGGCACGAGTCATCCTACAAGTGCGGTGCAATAAGTGATTGTGCAGAAGGTAATAAACCAATCACTTGTGCCATACACTGTGGGTGATGACGAGGGCCGATTAATGGTTCCGCGACCTTAAGCGCAATGGTAGGATCCTTGACTCGCTTTAGGGTTTAATGGCCAAGGTAAGGCCTAGCATGGGGCATGATTGTGAAAGCCAAAATGAGGTGAAGAATTGAAAGGGGTTGCTCAATGAGGAGTTCCTTGGTATGGGTATGGGACCCCTACTAGCGTGTGATATCGCCTAGTAAGAAAGGCCTAAGTGTCTCTGTGTGCTTGTGCGAAAAGCTCCTGGATGGGAGAAAGTTGTGGCTCGTGCAGGGTTAAGCTCGAGGTGAGATTGTGACGGTACATGCATCGCCAAACTCGAGGTGGCCCGGGTAGTGCACGTAGGGTTGAAATGTGAAATAACCTAGCATGGTGTTGAGTATATCGATTACGCATAATCGTATCGATAAATGAGGGTCGGCTGGTCAAGGTAGTAGACCATGTAGAAAATGATCGAACTTAGCTGGGTGGGCCAATTTGTTGCTTCCCGTGTAGTGAGAGAATGCCATGAGGATCGACTCAAACTATGCATGCTTGTAATTAATGGCGGTATGCCATGGTGGAATGGGTGTCAAAGTGTCTTGTGGGCACTAGAAGAGACATTACGGCTGATGATCAAAGCTAAGACATTGCTGGTTGGACCAGCGTAAAATCGTGGCTATGTGTGATTGGTAGTGGAAAACGTTACAGTGTGTGATCGGCGTAAAATCGTAGTAGACTGATCAGTGATGCAATGTTAGAGAGTGTTTGTTTCGATTGATGGGAAGTGGACTGCAAAGCAATGCTTCGAGGCAGAAAAAATCCATCAAGAGATGGATATCATAGCAGTAAACATGACTAGCAACCAGTGGTGCGATTTGGCTGGAGGCCAAGGCGGCATTCAGTTGGTGAATGTCCTCGAGAGGCGAAGAACCAAAAGCCTAGTGAAGCCTTGAGGTGGGAATAACCTGAGATAAAGGCTGAGAAATGGTTCGGCTACGAAATTCTTGAGCATGGGAATTTGGCATGTAGCCTAAGAATGTGATTATCTTTGGGCAAAAAAATATGGTAAAGTAAATTTCGAGGACAAAATTCTTTAAGGGGGGTGGAATGTAATACCCGGTATTATATGGTATTGAAAAATAAATAAATTTGGATTATTTTGTCAGGACCTCGGGTGATCCGGAAAGTCCAAGGGTCAATTTCAAAAAATTAATTAATAAAATTGCCGAATTAGCGGCAAGGAATGCCCTGGGACTTGGATGTCTAGGAAGGAGGGCAAGAGATTAGTGAGCGTCTCGAAGCGAGGTTTATGGCACAAGAAGTAGTCCGAACGGGAATAATTTTCGGAATAAATTCTATATAAGCCCGAATGGGTGCTAGTACCGAATAGTCGTAGGGAACCTCCGGGAAATTGAGAGGACCCTAGGGGTGGTCCGGTTTTGTGATTAAAGCAACCCTTAGGTGTTTTTGGGTGAAATAAAGGTCCCGTGCAGGCGTAGGGATGAAATCGGTATTTTCGAGTAAATGTCGGTTATTAATTTTCGAAGAAATCGAGTTGGGAGTGGCTGGATGATAATTAATTTAAAGCTTGGAGGGCCCAAGTGTAATTAATGTATCTCCAAGTGGAATTATTAAAACCCTCAAGTGATATTATTGAGAAATTGAGGGGTTAAATGTGTAATTTATGTATATATATATATATAACCGTGAGCTTGCTGCCAGGATTTCAAAATTTGAAATCAAAACAAAGAGGGAGAAGTGAAATCAGGGAAGAGAGAGAGCTTGGGAGAGTAACCGAGAGATCGAGAGAATGAGAGAGAGATTGAGAGAAGGAGATCAGGCCGGTGACTAGAAGAAGAACTAACGGCAAAGATGGCCATGGCCGATGCGGGGCAGGCAAGGCGTAGCAGCGGGCTGCGGTGGCTTGCGTAGAGGTGCACGGCGGTGCTGGCTAGAGCTTCAAGCAGCATGGAGGCGACCGTCTGAGTCGCGTCTAGCAGCGGCAGAAGGCCGTTTGGCCGGCAATGATGGCTGGGAAGCTTCAGAAGCCAACAATGGCAGCCTCGACAGTTGCAGCATGCGCGCGGGGAAGCCAATCGCGGAGGAGGCGACGCAAGCAGGTGAAGGCGGTGGATGCGAGGCCGGCGACGGTGGCGCGAGCAGCTGCGATGGCTGGTAGGCCAGGCGGCAGTGGCCGGTGGTGGGCGGCCATGCACGTAGGTACAGTGCGAGTGCGAAGAAGAAGAACAGTGGAGGTGAAGAAGAAAGGAGAAAAGAAAAAGAAAAGAAAAAGAAAAGAAAAGAAAATAATGAAAAATGAGAAAAATAAGGGGAAAATAGCTAGAAAAGCCCAAAAAATTGGAGAAAATTATGGAAATTATTTTGGGACTTGAGAAGCGTGCTGGAGGCCCGACAACGAATTTTGGACACAAGATTTGCGGCTAAGGAGGCAACGCCGGGTGAGCGTTTTCCCGATGTCTTTTCCAGAGTTAATTGAGGTAAGTTGAGTTAATTATTTTCTAGTTATTTTCATTAAGTGAGATAATGAATTGTGTAGTATTGGTTGGTTTGAACCCTCGGGTGGGGTTGATTGGAAATTGTTAATGGATGGTTCTAGTGGTGTGTGGCAAAGTTGAGGGCATTGGTTTAATGCCGGATGTTAATGGAGTTGGGTTTGTGTGTGTTTGCATCTAGGTTCGACCTGGGAGGCAGTGATTTTAGAGGAACTTGAGGTGCAGATTGAAATTCGTGTCAAGGCAGAGATGAGACTTCGAGCCAGGTAAGGGATGGCCCCATGTGGAGGTGGCCTTGCAAGTTGGTAAATATGTTTGATAATGTTTTTATGTAGCATTTGCATGTAGTGGTTGTCTCTTGTGTGATGCAAGATCTAGTGGACTTGTGGCCATATGGAGGACTAGTGTTGTGGGGGCTAATAGGTTGATGTCTCAAACCTTGGTAGGTTGTGAGGATGTGTGGGCCTAGCCTCATTTGCATGCATTGGGCATACATAAACATCTTTATATTCATATTTACATGTATTGCACCCTTACTGAGTCTTTGTGACTCATGTGGTGTTGTGTATGTATACCCTTGTGAGTAAATGTATGTGTTGTTGAGTGTTAAATGTATTTAATTGTTGTAATCATCATAGTGTGATAAAATACACAACTCGGGCAACACCGCTAGTTGCCACAATAGCCTCTCGGCACCATCCCTGCTTGCATCTGGACTTGCAACATCTAAAAATCCAGAGGTAACTCAGGCACAAAGCTAGCATAACCAACACTTTACTGAGAAACAAAGTGTACATGGAATATTGTTATGAGGCGAGCTAAAGAGAGGTGAAGCTCACTCGGGTTTCGGGTCTCTGTCCGCTGAGTTTTTCCTGTTTGAGTTGGGACCGATTCCTAAGTGGAGCGAATGGAAGGATGAAGCTTAGTTCCCACCTAGGGCGTTTCCTGTTGAAACATAGTCCAACCCTTCAGTTGTGGTTCGTTGGGTGAGTAATCCGGTCGATTATTTATCGGTAGCGCCCGAAAGTGGGAGCGAGTCGTTACACTTGGTTAGTGTACATGGAATCTATTTCAGATTTCATGGCATCAAGCCATTTCCTAGAGTCAATGTCTCACATT
This sequence comes from Diospyros lotus, assembly GCF_014633365.1. Lineage (NCBI taxonomy): Eukaryota > Viridiplantae > Streptophyta > Magnoliopsida > Ericales > Ebenaceae > Diospyros > Diospyros lotus. The sequence goes on along the minus strand of NC_068348.1, from coordinate 15,142,951 downwards.
GCTTCTCCATAGGTGTTTAGTTCGTCATTCTCAACCAAAAGCACATCTCCATATGTCAAGATGAGAAATCCATATCTCTTAGGCTCATGGCGAACTTTCGTTAACCTATGAAATCCTTGTGTGGAAGATTGGGGAATTGACACAACATCTTGTGTCTCATCTTTCTCAGGTTCCTAGAGGGGAGTATTTATTTGTGGTTCGTTTCGAATCTCTTCGAGCTCAACATTCCCCCCACTAGCCACAGCATCTAAGAATTTCTTGTCAAGGAATATCGCATGCTTGGCAACAAAAACCTTTTATTCATGTGGGTGGTAAAAGTAATATCTATTTATTTCTTTTGGATATCCCACAAACAAACATCTCATTGACTTGGGTTTTAGCTTATTACTGTCAACATACTTAACATAAGTTTCACAACCCCAAATCTAAAGGAAAGACAGATTTAGCTTCTTTCCTTTCCATATCTCATATGGAGTCTAAGTAACTAACTTACTTGAAACCTTATTTAAAACAAAGATTGCGGTGAGTACAAATCCCCAAAAATGAAATAGAAAGTTCAGTGCGACTCATCATGGACCGAACCATGTCCAACAACGTCCTAATTCTCCTTTCAAACACGCCATTCATCTCTGGTATTTCAAGTGGAGTCCACTGTAAGAGAATCATGTTCTATTTTAGGTGATCTAAAAACTCACTGTTCAAGTATTCACCACATCGATCTGATCGAAATACTTTGATACTTTTCCCAATTTGTTTCTCTACTTCAAATCTGAATTCCTTGAACTTTCAAAAGTCTCATATTTGTGTTTCATGAGATACACATAAGCAAAATGTGATCTATCATCAATAAAGGTTATGAAGTAGATAGACCCACCTCAAGCCTGGGTGGACATGGGCCCACACACATCAGTATACACCAGCCCTAGCACTTCTACAGCCTTCTCTCCCTTTCCATTAAAAGGAGACTTAGTTATCTTGCCAAGAAAACAAGATTTGCAAGGACCATATGATTCATAATCAAATGTGCTAAAATAGCCATTGGATATGCGAGTCTCATTTATATGGCCAATGCAACAATGCCATAAATAAGTGCTATTTAAATCACCTAATTTAAGTCACTTAATATTTATGTTATTGAGAGGAGTATCAACATTAAGGACATACAAACCATTACATACTATTGTTTTACCATAAAATAACTCATTTTTATAAAACGAATAACTATTGTTCTTAAATAAAAATGAATATCCATCCTGACCTAAATAAGAAATGGACACAATAGTCTTAGTTAAACTAGGATTTGTAGTAACATTTATTCAAATCCAATAAAAGCCTAAAGGGCAATGTTAATAAATAGGTTTCTACAACTAATGGAACAACTCTTGATCCATTTCCCACGCGTAAGTACACTTCTCCCACTATTAATCTCCTTATACTCCTAATCTCATTCATAAAAGTGCAAATATGAGCACTAGATCTAGTATCTAATTCCCATATGGACAATTAGAAGTAGATAGATTAACTCCAATAACATAAATACCTGAAGTGCCCTGATTAGAACTATTCCTACTCTACACTTCTGCAAGGTATTCCTTGCAGTTCTGTTTCCAATGGCCCGACTTATTATAGTGGAAACAGATCGCATCATCTTTTCCCTTTCGTGCTTTGGTTTTCTAGATTCTTCCTGATGGCATTGTAGAAGAACTTTTCTTCTTAGCTTTCATACTCTCAGGTTTGCCCCTATTCACCTTAGGCCCTTCAACTATGAGAATATTTCCCTTATCCTAATATCAATTTCAGGCTCGACCTCCCTTAGCATGGACAACAACTCTCCAAGAGTCTCTTCTATAACCGTCAAGGAGGGATTGTAGGACCAAATCCAGGGTAAGTATTCGCATCCGTACCCAAGTTCAGCTCTGACAACCTGTCGATAAAACTTATCATCTCCATGACATGCTTCTCAATAGATGATTAGTGGTCAATTTTATAAAATTTTGTTATAATTATAACCCTATTTTAACCTTAAAATTGGGCTTAATTGAATATTTTGTGATTATATGCAAATTTATAGGAAAATGAAATTTAAAGAGAAATTAAGGGTGAATTAATTTTTTTTTTAAATATTTCCCTTTAATTTTTAACAAAAGAAATTGAAAACAATCTATAATATATATAAATATATATAATATATAATATATTATAATCTATATAATAAAACATGATGGTTTTTGAAAATGTCTCAAAGGAGAGACATTTCAGTGGATGGGATTAATTTCTGATGGATTGATGGCTGGGATTAAAAATTTTCCCGCCCACAGCAGCGATCTCACTATCTCTCTCGCTCTCCCTCTGTTTCTTTCCCTCCCACCCACGCCCATCTCCAGCCCCCTCTCTCTTTCTCTCGCTCTCCCTCCCACCCACCCATCCCCCTCTCCAGCCCCTCTCATACTCCATACATATATATATCCAAGCACGAGGCTCCTCGCTGCTCAAACTCCATCGTAGTCGCCGACGCCTCAAGCTCCATCGCTGCCTCAGCACCGTCGCCGCTGTCTCCAGCTCCATCGCATCCTCCTCATCACCTCTGTTGAGTCGCCTCCACTGCCTCAAACCTCAAAGGTATATGTATTTTGCCTGGGCTCACTACCTCAAGGGAGAGAGAGTCCTGTCTGCGCACAACACACTTCTAAAATTGGAGGAGGAAGAAGATGCACACTGTGCTTTTTGATTGAGAAATTGGGCATTCACTGCTGCCTTGCTTCTTTAATCTTTATAATATATAGATTATTATATACATACATGCATATATATATACATATATATATGCAAGCACGGCAGAATGCTACCTTGCTTCTTTAATCTTTATAATATATAGATTATTATATACATACATATATATATGCAAGCACGGCAGAGTGCTGCCTTGCTTCTTTAATCTTTATAATATATAGATTATTATATACATACATACATATGGGTTTTGACTGCCTTGCAAGCACTGTGGGTTTTTCTTGACTTGGGGTTTCTTTGATCTGTGCGTTAATTATGGGTTTTGATGATTATGTTGTTGGGTTTCTTGTACATTAATTATGGGTTTTAATTGTTTGTATATAAAAGAAGCTTCTTGAGGGGCTGGTTGTGGCAGATCGAAGTAAGCCCGTAGAAGGTGGCATGGGTGGAAGGATCGGTGCCCTGGAGAAGATAAAGATATAATAATAATAATAATAATAATAATTATTATGATCTCTGTGTATTGGGTTGAACAGTGAAGCAATTAGGGAAGGAGCAGGGGGAATAGAAGTATAAATTAGGGGGAAGAACCGAAGAAGAGAGGGCAAATTGGATAAAGAGAAGGGAAAATTCCTTGGTATTTGTGAAATGGATGGCCCGATAAATGAGAGTTGAGCATTTTAGTGGGTGTATAGTGTAGTAGAGGGAAGGAAGAAATCAAAATGGAATGAGGATATGCCCAGCCTTGCATGTTTGTTTTCTAGCTTCTCTCTCTCTCTTAATGGAATTGGGACATCTATATATTATGCAAAATATATTTAATTTATAATATAGAAACAACTAAACAAGGTGGTTCTATACAAAATTTCATATAAATGGTGTTTGTTTTTCATTAATTATATTCAAAAATAATTATTGGAGACAAAATCCAATCCCTTGCTTTGCTATTGGGATTAGGCCTAGCTTTGAGGGGTAGTCTTTCAAAGAAAGAAGCCTCGAGAAGGGTCAAAGGGGGGTGGGAGTTGGGGTGCTTCAACTTCACCATCGTTCATTTTAAATGTTGTTGAGCTAGAAACTTTTCCATGTCTCAATTCAAATAATTCTCAAAATGTTTTTTTTATTCTCTAAGTTGGTCCAAATTGAGGGCTAGCTACCCGTTGGAATATGTTAGCCTCATTCTATGTTCAATATTCATCCTTGAATTTTTAATTTTTGAAAACCCTCATCTATATAAAAAACAAAGTTACTGATTTTTTTATTTAAAAATTATATTCATACAATAGTATCAATGAGTAATAACTGAATTTCAACTTCTCAATTAATGCATATCAAACTTTTATTCTTAGTATGCATATATCTATATAATAAAACAGGATGGTTTTTGAATCTATATAATAAAGGAGAACGATTTTGAAAATGTATAAAATATATCAGAAATACATTTTATTTGTATAGTTGAGATTAAGCAACAATCAGAGTTGAGTTTAGAGTTAGGGTTTGGCTGAGAGTACATTTTAGTTCCCACTCAACAATCATCTCTTTCTCCCTACCTCAGCTTTTGCCTCTCATTTCCTCTCTCAGCTTTTGCCTTCATCAGAGCTTATTTCGATTGTGGACCACTCTTGCCATTGTTCACTTCAGTTATTCTTACAGTAATTTTTGTGTTTTTGTCTCTCCTTCTTTCTCTCTATTTTTGTTGATGGTTGTGTTTGGGAATATCTAGGATATATACACACACAAGCACATATATATATATATATATACACCCTCTTGCTCTCATATATATAGCCCTACTTGCTCTCATTACGATCGGTGGCCAGTGGTTGCCATCGCCCTCAAACACACACATACGCATATACACACACATGCACATATATATATATAAATATATACACTCACATATATCAATTAGCCCATGGTAGCAACCGACCCATAGTCCCAATCAATGGCGATGGGGGTTCGAGGAACCCTTGACCTGCAACGTTTTAGGGCTTCTCAAGCTCCCGATCAGTCGTTGTCGGGGGTCCTTGAAGCCCCCGACCAAGGATGGTTGGGGACTTTCCAATTTTTTTTAAAAGGTAATAATTAATTTTTAACAAATTTTAACATAATATATATAATTTATAATTATATTTTAATTTTAATATTATTTAAATCATACATTTAGGTACGAGTATACGCTAGTACATATATAATACATATATATAATTCATGCGTGCATATCATGTACATATATATAATATATAATATGATAACATATTATAATGTCTTGGGAGCCATGCGTGAAGCTCAATTCAAGCAAGTGAAATTGGAGGCTAATCAAATATTGGAATTGAATATTGCAGCCACGCATGGAATTATAGCCCAATTTGAAGCCAAATTAAGGGCCTAGCTGCATGCTCCATTTAAAACCAGCCACTGATCAATTGAAGATGCAGCCATGCCCAGCAATTGAAGGCCCAACAGATAGCAGCCCATTTGAAGAATTAAAAGGCCCAGCAGCTGGAGTCTCTCGGAATAGCAGGCGCAGCAGCTCCAGAAACACGGTCCCTAGGCTGTAATTTCTTGCGATCCAAGGGGCATTTCAGTTGGACGATGCATATATATGTGCGCTGAACAGTGGCTGGAGATATACGCACAGAGAGGGCTGGAAATTCGGGAGAGAAGGGAGCACACAGCACAGTGAGAGAGTGTTGGGCGCTGGGAGTTTTCGGGAGAACAGTGTGTGCTGGAAGCTAGGCGCTGGGGACTTCTCGGTGAGCAGAGAGCAACACGTGAGCAGTCTCGCACAGAACAAGGCAACACGGAAGGGAGAGGTTTTTTGTTTCTTCAATTTACATATAGTAGAGGATCTTTAATTAATGCACAATAGATATTAGTTTTAATTTCCAGCTTCTAGAACATTGTTTGTTTCTTTAGTTGTTGTCATTCATTACTGTATTAAGATTGCTGCTCTTACTTTTACTGTCTGTCGTTGTTTATAGATTTCTGTTATAAATTTATGTCCGTTGCTTAGATTTCGCTATAAATTTCTGTATCAGATTTAGATGATGCTTTATATTCTGTTTTGTTTTTATTTTTTATGTTTTTATTTTCTGTTGTTATTAATTTGCTTTATCATTTTTATTTATTGTAATTAATTTTTGTCCATTTAATTTCTATCTTTTAATTTCTGTAATTTAATTTCAACAATTTTAATTTCTTTCATTTAATTTTTGTCATTTAAATTCAATAATTTACATTTCTGTCATTTAATTTCTATCGGTTAATTTTTAAATGGAAGCATGTGACTAAGTAAGTCTTAGGCTAAGACAAGGACAATATCTGATGCCATAAATAACCGGAGCAAGCCGAACTCCATTGTTTAATTGAGGTTTTGAAATTAGATTAAGAATTTTTACCAAAATATTTAGATTTGGATTGGGGTATATGTCTAACTCGGAGTTCTCATGCCAAGTACGTGAGTTGTCCAAATTGAAAATACCGTTATACCATACCCAAATCTAAGTGTAATATATATATGTGCATTTTGGTTTATGATAATTGCTTAAGTTAGATCTTCTCATGTCATGTATGGAAGATGCTAGAAATAGAACCTTCGTCATCTCATAATGAAATTAATAGCAAAATTCTGTGATCTAATTTTCAAACCCGATGATATTATAATTTTATGCTTGCTTGGGAAATAAATAGATCGACACTGAAATTGTCTTGTCCCAAGACGTTTTATTTTTAATATTAATTCACTATCTCAATTTTTTCTATATCACATCACACTACTTCACAATTTATTTTTATGCATTGTCTTTATTTTCTTTTTATAATTGACTTTCCTGTAGATATGACCTGGACTTACCAGTTTTAAATTATGTACTACATAAATCTCGTACGCTGGCGAGTGTGATCCCCTTGTGTGTGTGTCTTTAAGGTAGTTAATTTTACGCAAGGGTAGGAGTTGAACAACAAAGGATCCCTGAGCCTAATCATGATCTCATAGGCGTTATAACTCTTATGTTGTGGCCTATATTTTAGGGTCATGGCAACTAAGATGATACACCAAGCGATGATCATATCACCCTCGTGCATCATCCAAGCCTCATGTGCTACTATTTCCTTAACTAGTTGTTTCGCAATAAGAGATATCTCTATCGCATAGAGAATCTTATCATACGTGAAGACTATTTTCAAGATGATCTTCCAATCATAGAAATTAGTCATGTTGAAGGCATTATTGCCCTCGAATATCAATCTTATCGATACGTTTCCAAACATTCTGGATCAACAACAAAATATAGAGATATTATTATAATCATATTGAATTATGAAATCATAAATTGTAAGAAATAACATTTTTATGATTGCTCCCACTATTTTCTACAAGTTCGCCACCCTTAAGACGTGACTCGATAAATCCCATTGGAAGATTTCCTAGTGGGTTAGGATCCCATCTCCCCTTGCACAACCTTGAGTGACTCAACAAATTGTGTTAGGATCGATTAGGGAGGTACTTGCTATCAATTGCATCTCCATGCAACTCTTAGATGCATTGGGTTGACAACTCCTTGTCATGCACATCACATGTGACTCCCAATCTTTGCCTCTATGCTCAGTGAGACTTGAGTGACTCAACAAACCCATTTTTCTAATTAAGTTAGACCCATCATTCAAGGACATCTCATAGCCCATGAAACACAGGTATCATAGGTGACACTTGACCTTGAGTGACTCAACAAATCAAATGCCAACTAGAAACCTAATGCCTCATAATGATGGAAGATAAGTTGGGTTAATATTAACGAAGGATTTATTATTTATTTATTTAGATCTCATCACATGTAATTAATTGAATTAACAATGCATAATAAACGACTCAAATCGGTATATGGTATGGATAACTACTGCTAGCCCCCTTGAGCCATAGAATGGAAGCTAGCGGCTCAAACCTAGGTAAATAATCATAACCTACTTCCCAAGCACATTTTTCAAGCCTTCTTTGGTCTTTAAATCTTGTCTTCAATTTGTCTTCATCTCTTGCTCTTCATACAAACTACAACTATCACTGATCTATTCTATTCTATTCTACATACATTACATAGAATCAGAAACCTCGAGTTACATTCAAGGGAAGTGAGATGAAAAGAGAATGTACATCAGAGTATAAGAGATGTAGGACATGTAAGCCCTATTTCAAAAATCAAATTTACAATATTTCATTCACAACATAAATAAATAGTCGACTCAATCCATACCATACACCCATGCAATCAATATCATTGATTCACTAATTATATTAATTAATTATTGCATCAATCCCATTGAAACGTTTTTAATGAATTGAAATTTGTATAATTTTGAAAACAAAATTGTTTCAATTGTATTTGGGCTTGGGTTTTATCCATTAGTCCAACTAATAAGGCTCAACAGGCCTTGGATCAACCAATGCATGTCAAAACTACATTAGCAATCCAATAATTTATTAAACACCCAATTGACGGCCCCAGGCCGTTTCAATCACGGCCCATAGGTGTCATACACTCACAAATCAAATCGAAAAAGCCAACAATGCCAAATAATTTGGTCGGGCCTTACCCGAGGGCATGAAACTCACTAGGCTATAGACGGATCGACTCGAGTACTCGCCATGCACTCTAGGAAAGGGTCAAACCATAACCCGAAGCAGCAGGAAGGCCAAGTGGTTGCTGGCCACGCTTGTCACACAAGTTGTTAGGCCATAAGGTCGCGCGTGGGTTACGGGTCGTGTGCAAGTCGGTCGTTGGCTATACGGGGGTTTCAGGTCATACCCGCAGGTCACTCAACGATCGCGGGTCGTACCTATACTTGATCATGCCATGCGTGCGCGCGACCATGCCTGTCCACACACTGTCGCACTAGGCTGAGCCCTGCACTGGTGTAGGCCACCCCTGGCCATGCCTTGCGTGTGCAAGCCCTGTGTGGATGCACCTTTCGACCCTCCGATGCATTCGTATGCACCCATGCCCCCGTTTTTCCCTTTTCGTGTCACACACGATCTTTTTTTCCCTTTAATAAGAAACATTTTGCAATCCCCAAATACAAACACAACAATATTTATTTCTTTCACAAATACTAACATAATCGAATCCGCAAGTAAGGAATTAAAAAATTTCAACAATGGCTCTGATACCACTAAAAATTAAGCAAGATCACTATGGGGCAAGTAACATAGTTCAAACTTTTTGAACCTTATCCCAATCCCAGTGATTGGATCAACATCGAAATCAAATCATTCAGATAAAATTAAATATAACCTTTAAATTTTCGAATAGTTTGTGGATCCGAGACGTCTAAGCATATGATGTGCTAATATTTTCTATACTATTCTTACTTGATTTTATGGTTAATTCTTATACTTGTATATGTTTTCTATATTAATTTTGGGTAATTTATCATGTTGATAAGATTTGAAAGATGGGAGAATGTAATACCCTAAGATATAGTGAATAATAATCGTAATTTTGGTATTTTAAGACCATAGAGAAATTATTAGAATTTTAGTGTTTATCCGTAAATTTAATAGGGTAAGGTATATTTATTTATATTGTAATTAAATTTATTTATATTGCATAAAGTATATAGTTTAATCATAGTTAAATTCATTGCATAAAATATATAGTTAATCATAGTTAAAATACCAGAAATTATATTATGTATTAAAATTAGGATTTCTTATACTATGGTATGTATATATGTATATTATATATATATAAACAAAAAAATCAGCAAAAAATCGGAGCAAGTGCGCGGCCATGCTCTGGCCGCGCCTGCAACAAGGTACCAGAGGTGAGAGAGACCTTTAATGCTTCAATGGACGTCGGGATGGCTTTTAGGACGTGTGGCCGCCCTTGATGGGACAGCTTGCTACGGATTTTGGCTATAAATAGCTGCGTTCGAGCAACCCTTTTGCATCGAAAATTTTACTTCATAGATCGGGTGTTTGGGGCAGTGTTTGAGAGCTTAGTGAGTGGGGTTCTAATCTTTGCGTCGTGGGCAAGATTTATGGAGCATTTGGTGGCCAACGGAGCCGAGGAGAATGAGTATTGGGGATTACCGAAAAATCGTGCAACCGTCGGAGCCGTGCCTTCAAACGCCAAATCGAGGTCTTTTCAGTTATTTTTTCAAAATTTTAAGTCTATTTTCGGGTTCAGGGGGTTGGATTTAGGGGGGAGAGAAGGTTTTTTCGAAACTTGGAGAAGCCGGAGGGTCGCTGGCGGTGTGGCAACCGCCAGAGAAGACAACCCAGGTCGGGCGCGTGGATGCACACGCCCGTGCATGGGAGACGGTGCGTGGGCTACACGCGTGCGCCAGGTGGAAAAGAAAAGAAAAAGAAAAAAAAAAGAAAAAATAAATAAAATAAAATAGAAAAAGTTTTGCCAAAATTTTGAAAAAATTTCAAAAAATCTAGAATTTCGTTTATGCCTTATTTTGGGAAAAAATTTGAAAAATGCTAAATTAATTATTTATTTAAGTGATTTTGTTATTATGGAAATAAGGAAAAAATAGGAATTTAATCTAAAAAATTACAAGAAAATTCCAAAAGGCTAGAAATGTTATTTTAAGAATATTAGTGAAGAAAAATTGGGTTAAATGAGGGTTAGATATTTATCATGAATTTTTTAGGAAATAAGACTTAGAAATAAGAAGAAAATTGTGGAAATTATGAGAAAAATAGGAAATTGATATTCTAGAATAAATTTAATGTTTTAGGAACCCTTGAGACCGGAGGATTGGGAAATAGCTCGTTGACACGTTTATCGAGGTCGTCACGCTTATCGAGGTAGCTTAATTGTGAAAAGTAAATGTATTGTTACAAGTGTAGTACAGTTATAAATGTTTATGTTTAAAACCGATCTTTGGGAATACTTTCATCATATTGACATGCTCTGATCTGTATCCATCACGTAGACTACACATATGACATGCTATGAAATGCATATGCACACATTGATATCATTGATCACATGCATCGTGGTCGTAGGGAGTACGAACTAGCACCGATACTATACCAAGGGTGCCCCCATACATCCCGATTTCGAAAGAGGTGGCCGTAAAAATAGTAGTAGCATTAAGGGTACAGTTGACACCTACGATGAGTAAGACATTGCATACACACATGTTGAAACATCTTGTACCCTTACTTAGATGGTTCATCATCTAATTTAGATTTTGCCCTTGGAATATTCAACGTTCCAATCGGGACTTGTAGTGATGGTACGAAAGTCAAAGATGTGTAATGACACGGGTCGTCGGGGAATGAGCAAGTGTACCATGTTATGTTTCATGTATTATGTACGTTTTAAATTATCTTTATAAGCTTATGTATCATGAGAACTTTGTAACAAGTACTATGTTCGTTGTCTATGTATAAAATGCTATGATCAGGTTCAATTTTAGTTTCTGCTTTATAAGATTTTATTTATATGTAGTGTATAAATTATTTCGCCAAGCACTAGATAGGTCTAAGGGAATTTCGGGAATGATGTAATTTGAAAAAAAAAAAAAAAAAGTTCCAAAATTTCCTAAGACATGAAACGCCCTAAGTAGGTTGGGGCATTACAGTTGGTACAGAGCCTAATTAAGTAGGGAACCTAGTAAGAGAATTTAGGCAAAACATTAGCACCTATATCGAGGATCTGAGGTTTGAAAGTACCAACTCGAGGTTAATTAGGGGTACTAACAGAGATTATGATGGCAGGATGGCGGGAAACTTCTCAGAACAGGTATTAGTTGATCATTGGGCACATCGTCTTGACAACCAGAACCCGAAACCAGACAAAGGTATCATGGAGCATCTGGTCCAAATGGAAGAAATCATTGACGATGTACCCCCTAGTTACCGACTCTAGCCCAACTTAGTTCAATTTCAAATAAATATGCTAGTGGGCGTTTTGGAGGGCGATCTGCAGGACTTTACTGAGTGGGTCTGACAAGGCGGGGAATTTCTTGGATTCCACCTCTTTTGTGAATGGATTCACAAACAACTGGTAGAATTATATGTGCCAGTATTGGTAGAAAAGTCCGAAGAGGAAGAGGAGGAACCGATTAACGCCAAGGAGGAAGAAGATGTGCCCGAACTCTGGGTCGAAAACAACCCTATTGAGTTTAAGGAAACAAACTCCGAGGATGAGGAAGATATCGAAGAGGTTAGAGACAATCTCGAGGGACCACCGTACGAATCCGAAGACGAAAAGAATGTCTGGATATGGAAGTCGTCCGGACCAAAGTAGATGTAGCTAGAAATGCTCTAACTATCTTCATGACCTATGTAGTGTGTTGACTGTAATATTTTGTAATTGGATGTATAATATCTATAAGAATTAATGAAGGATTAACTTTAGCGAATGGTAAGACCCCGTGAGCTAATCGAGAATGTTATTTTCTTTCCAGATGGTGAACACTCAAAGGGAGATAATGGTAGGACCTAGGACACCCAATCAACGAGCTGGCAATACGGAAGGAAACGCAAGTGGCAACCCAGAAAGCGACTCTAGCCAGGAGAATGGGAGCTGTCGACTTGACCAAATGGAACGAATAATGGGAAGCATGGTAGGATTTATGCAAGGAACTCACTTCCAGGATGGCCATGCGGTTAACATGCTCGACCTCTACCGTCGACAGAATCCTCCCATCTTTCAAGGGAAACTTGGCGCAGACCCCAGCGAAAGGGAATTCTAGATTGAACAAACGGAAAAGCTGTTAGACCACTTGTATTGTGGAGAAGAGAAGAAAGTCAACTGTGTCACCTTCATGCTTCAAAACGAGGCAGATAGATGGCGGAAGGGAGTTAAGCGAGCAATGATCCCTTAAGCTAGGGCACCATACGTCACCTTGGAGCGATTCAAAGAACTCTTCGACGAGAAATACTTTCCTCTAAGTCTGAGAGTGAAGAAGGAGAGGGAATTTATGGAGTTAAGGCAAACTGGGGACATGACCGTAGCCCAGTACAAAGATGCTTTCAACCAATTGATCAGGTACATGTCCATTTATGAAGGAGATGAAAGGATCAAAACCTAAAAGTTCTTGGGGGGACTAAATCTGAGGCTTTAGAGAGCATTGAGCAGTATAAGTACCCAGTCTTATACAGAAGTGGTATTGCAAGCCATTACCACCGAGGCTAATCTAAGCCGGATCGAAGCCATTCAGGGGGAAGGTCAGCAAGTAAGTAATCATAGAGCGGGCAAAAAGCTAAATCTCAAGAGGCCTAAGTTCAAGACTAGTAATCCGTGCATAAGATGCCATAAGCAACACCCCGGAAGGCCGTGCCGGCTAGGAACGAAAGGTTGCTACAACTGCGGAAAGGAAGGACATGTCAATCTAAACTGTCCTAAGAAAGGAATCACATGTTTTAACTGCCAGCAGACAGGACATTTTACAAGGGACTGCCCCAACCCGCGGTAGGTGAGTCAACCTCAAGGGTCATCAGGAAATGCCAGGGTGCAACAGGGAAGGGTATTTTATCTGACTCGGCAAGATACGACAAAAGACTCAGCTGTAATCGAATGTACCATGCTTACATTCAGTATTCCTATGCATGTTTTGATAGATTCAGGAGCAAATCATTCATTCATTTCACATGTATTTACTAAAGTACTAGGAGAAAAACTGAAAAACTTGAACTGTCATATGATCGTGGCAACCCCAATGGGAAAGTCTCTAGAAACCTCTTTAGGATATAAAAATAGAAAAATTCAGATAGGAGAAGTTGAGTTCATGGTGGATCTAATCCTTCTGGAATTTCAAGATTTTAACGTGATTCTAAAAATAGATTTCCTAACCAAATACAACGCTACATTGGACTGTAAAGCTAAGACAGTCAGTCTCAAGATCGGAGACTCAAATGTCAGGTTTCGAGGGAAAAAGAGGGCAAGTGAAAGGAAATGGATCTCGGCTCTAAAGGTTGAGAAATTATTACGAAGAGGGGCGCGGGGATACCTGGCTTGTGTTTAAGGGAAAGACGAGGAACCACTAAAAATAGAAGAAGTGCGAATCGTTAGGGAGTTCGGGGATGTGTTTCCCGAAGAGTTGCTTGGATTGCCACCGCAAAGAGAGATTGAGTTCTCAATAGAAATTGTGCTGGGGGCAAGTTCGATTTCCATACCCTTATATAAAATGGCCCCCGCAGAATTAAGAGAATTAAAGGCCCAACTTCAAGAGTTGTTGGACAAGGGGTTCATTAGACCTAGCATGTCGCCATGGGGTGTGCCAGTGCTCTTTGTTAAGAAAAAGGATGGGAGTTTGAGGATGTGCATAGACTATTGATAGCTGAACAAGATAACTATCAAGAATAAGACCCACTCCCCAAAATAGAGAAGTTGTTTGACCAGTTACATGGAGTCAAGGTCTTCTCGAAGATCGACTTGAGATCGGAGTACTATCAATTGAGGATCAAGGTAGAGGATGTACCTAAGACAACTTTTCGTTCTCGGTATGAGCACTACGAATTTAAGGTGATGCCATTCGGGCTAACGAATGCCCCACCAGCTTTTATGGATACCATGAACTGAGTTTTCAAACCATTTTTGGACAAGTTCGTGATCGTGTTTATAGACAACATACTGATATACTCTCCCTCGGAGGAGGAGCACGAGTCGCATTTAAGAGTGGTGCTACAAACATTGCAAAAACATAAGTTGTATGCCAAATTCTCGAAATGTGAATTTTGGTTATACCAAGTGGCAGTTTTAGGACATGTCATATCGGCCGAAGGAATATCGGTCGACCCGACAAAGATAGCGGCTGTGAAAAATTGGAGGCAACCTCAGTCTGTTACCAAAGTCAAGAGTTTCCTGGGGTTAGCTGGGTATTATAGAAAATTCGTGGAAGGATTTTTCAGGATCGCAACGCCCCTCACAAAGTTAACTCAAAAAGGGTGAAGTTCGATTGGAACAAGCGGTGCGAAGAAAGTTTTCAAACGCTTATGGATAAACTCACAACCGCTCCAGTACTGGCTATGCGAAACGGATCAAGAGGATTTATGGTATACATCGATGCCTCAAGAAATGGTTTGGGATATGTGCTGATGCAGCACGGTAAGGTCATTGCCTATAGGTCCCGACAGCTTAAGACCCACGAGCGGAATTACTCGACCCATGATTTGGAGTTGACAGCAATGGTGTTTGCCTTAAAGATTTGGAGGCACTATCTATATGGCGAGAGGTTTGAAATTTTTACTAATCACAAGAGCCTACAATACGTATTCTAGTAGAAAGAATTGAATATAAGGCAACGGAGATGGATTGAGCTATTAAAAGATTATGACTATACTATCCAATACCATCCAGGTAAAGCTAACGTTGTGACTGATGCCTTAAGTAGGAAAGAAACCAATTATGTGGTTGGAATGATGGTATCTGAGTGGAAGCTAGTTGAGGCTTTTAGTTTGATGATAGTAGGAGTAGTTTCCCGAGGTAACTCTGCCAACGCAGCTAGTCTCACTCTGCAACCAGAATTAATGAATCAAATACGGCAAGCTTATTCAGAAGTTCTCGAATTAAGTTATGGATTGATGAGCATGGACGAGCAAAGAGACCGGAATTTGAGGTAAAAGAAAACATTCTTTGGTTTCAGGGAAGGATATATGTGCCTCGCGTGAAGGAATTACGACAAGTAATTTTGGGAGAAGCCCACCGATCCAGATACTCAATACACCCTGGTGCCACTAAGATGTATAAAGATTTGAAGGCTGTGTATTGGTGGCCAGGAATGAAGAAAAGCGTGGCAAAGTACGTTAGTCAATGTGACACGTGCCAGAGAATCAAGATTGAGCATAAAAAATTAGGTGGAAGTTTGCAGCCATTAGAAATCCCGGAATGGAAGTGGGATCATATTACGATAGATTTTGTGACAGGATTGCCAAGAAGTCCCAAAGGGAATGATGCTATTTGGGTGATTGTTGACAGACTGTCTAAATCTGCTCATTTTCTAGCTATGAAAGTAGGCTAACTAATTAGCAAGTTAGCCCAACAATATCTTAATGAGATTGTCAGATTGCATGGAGTACCTGTAAGTATTGTGTCAGACTGTGACCCAAGGTTCACTTCTAGGTTTAGGGGAAGCCTGCAAAAGTGTTTAGGTACTTAGCTTAGGCTAAGTACAACCTATCATCCCCAGACCGATGGCCAATCCGAAAAGACCATTCAAACCTTAGAAGATATGTTGCAAGCCTGTGCTATTGACTTTTCAGGAAGCTAGGAGGAACATTTACCATTGATAGAGTTCACTTATAATAACAGCTATCACAGCAGCATTGGAATGGCTCCATATGAAGCTTTATACGGACGGAAATGTAGGTCCACGATATGCTGGACTAAGATAGGTGAACGTCAAATCTTGGGACCCAAGATAGTTCAGGAGATGTTAGAAAAGATAAAGATCATTCAAGAAAGAATCAAGGAAGCTCAGGATCGTCAGAAATCCTACACGGATACTAGAAGAAGGAATTTAGAGTTCCAAGTTGGTGATAAAGTATATCTAAAGATATCACCACTAAAAATTGTAACTCGAACCAACAAGAAAAAGGGCAAGTTAAGTCCCAGGTACTGTAAAGATTCGGAAAAAAAAATATAAATAATAATAATTAAAGAAATTAAATTAAATTAAATTAATTAAATATATAATAATTAAAAAAAAAGAAAATATTTAAAGAAAAGGGGGAGGCACTCGGGCAGCTCCCCCCCCCCCAAAAAAAAAATATATATATCTCTCTCTCTCTTTCTCATTTTCTCCCATTCCCTCTCGGATTTTCATTGATTCCAAGCGATCGAGCCGTTTAATCTTCGATCCGATCTTATTTTCACCATTAAAGCACCCCCGATCTACAAGGAGGTAAGCATTTTGGCTTGATCTTTCGATTTTTCTTGCTATTTTCGTGAGATGTATGTTGAGGCGCGATGTGGGCTTTTGGTCAGATGTTTGAGGTCAGATCTACGAATATCCGACCGTTGGATTTCTTTGATTTTTTGATATGATGGTCGGTTTTCTTGAGGGAGTTGGGTGGCGATCTTGGATCGCCGAAAATCGCTGGCCATGGTGGCCAACGACGTTGGCAGTGTGTTTGTCCCTTTTTGGCTGAGAGTTTGACTCTAGATCTACGAAGATCTAGTCAACCGATCTTTCTCATTTTTGGGTATGTTGTTCTCCTTGGTGCCGCGCACCTCGGGGTAGCCTCCGATCGTTGAAAAAATAGCCGGCGGCCGGCAAACGGCAATGGCCAAATTTCA
The DNA here is from genome assembly GCF_014633365.1 of Diospyros lotus. Classification (NCBI taxonomy): domain Eukaryota; kingdom Viridiplantae; phylum Streptophyta; class Magnoliopsida; order Ericales; family Ebenaceae; genus Diospyros; species Diospyros lotus. The sequence continues at coordinate 15,125,966 of NC_068348.1, read as the reverse complement.
CCCCGATTTTGGCCGAAAATTAATTCTCAGATATATTAAGATCTGACCGTCCGATGGGTCTCATTTTGAGATATGTTGTTATACATGGCGAGGGCTTCGTATCGGTATGTTGGTCAACCATTTTTCGCCGGCCGGCGGTGGTCGCCGGCGGCGACAGTTTGTTGGGAAGAAAAGAAAGAAAAGAAAAGGAAAATAAAGAAAAGAAAAGAAAAAAAAAGAATAAAAAGAAAGAAAATAAAAATAAATAAAATATAAGGGAAAAGGAAATGAGGGCTTTGGGGATTGGGCATGTCGGGTTAGGTTTTGGCCTAAGATGGCGGGGCCCGATTGGGTTATAGGATGGCCCAATGTGTTAGGCATGACTGACCCAGTTGTGGCAGCCCTTGGGCTGGCCCACTTGACTTGTTCTCCCTTGTCGCTTGTTCTTGGACCTAGGATGACTTGGTTAGGTTGGTCCTACTCAGGATATCGACATCAGTCTAATTTAGGTTCTCTTTAGGTCTTCTGGAATTGGCGATATGATTGGCGAATCATTTTGTTAATCGGAATCTTAAGGACGAAGTCCTACTAGATGACTCGAGGCCGAGCAAGATTGACCCCGAGTGCGTTCTAGGCTAGCCTATGATGATGACGTGGGTTTATTCCGAATCTTGATTTCTGATGGATTCATTTTATTCTGAGGCTAGAATATTGCAATTTATTCATTTTAAACCATTTATTAAATTATTAATTAATTAATTATTAAGTTTTTAAAAATTTATCAATTGAGTTATAAATATAAATATATATGTATTTTTTATAAAGGATGAATTTAAATAAAAATATATTATCTATATTAAAAGAAATATAATTTATGGGTGAATATAGAAATATATATATTATGTTATTGCAGCCTATAAGTAGGTGTGTAGTTCCACTACACACTTACGCGTAGCATGCAAGGCGAGGCATGATGACATAGTCGATGGCTAAGCTCGACGAATTCCATGACGCCAAATTCGAATATTGCGCGGGCCAAGGTATAAAATAATCGATTCAGGGTGTTTGGCAATTGATAAGATTTTTTGGTAATTTCGTTACGTCGTTATTTTTATTTCCAGAGTGTGACCATCCCATTCCATTTATTGTAGGCTTGGATTCTCAGGATTTTGTTCGATCTTCTCCCCAGACTCAGACTTGAGTCATCGTTTCCTAGGCGAGTAAACAGGATATATTATGTTTGCCTTATATTATACATGTATATATTGTTTCATGCATAAAGATTATAAACTTGTACTGATTTTTATATGCATAACTTGTACATGATTTTTATATACGGATCATAGAAAAGTACTCTTAAATGTTTCTAACTTGCATGAAATATTTTCATGCTACTGGGAGAGACATAAGTTGAAAGATACCCTAACTGATTTCTTGTCTTGAGAATGTGAAATATTGAATGATATGGTGTATTTTAGGCACCACATGAAATGATAAATGATTATGACTTGTGCATAAATTAGGGTATCATTTGCATTATTATTAGAGGACTATCTAGTAGATTCCCTGGTGACTCACAGCAGGAAAAGATCATGGTACTGTGAGGCTTGGCATGCCAAGGCCATGAGAGACACAGATAGTATGTTTCAGCACTGTTATCACGTGGGCCATTATGATGATATTGTGTGATGATAATGTATGTGCCGATATATATACTTGTGTGCGCATGTGTATATAGACGTTAGGCCAGTTTCTACTAGTGTGTCCTCAGAATCAGTGCATGCATCTCATATAAAACTATAGGGGACTTAGGTGGTTAGGGAATAACTTATAGGGGTTGTCTTTAGGCACTTATTTTTCCTGCACTATGTTTTCCTTTGAAACCTCAAATTATTTAAACTTATGGTACATATTTTCGCTGTTTATACCGTTATTTTGTTATTGTACTCATGATGATCATCGTAGCATTTTATTGTATACTCTCCTAGTGGGCATGACATACCTTATACTCGCGAGTCCACAAGACTCACCCATTTTTTATTAAAAATATTTTCAAGGAATTCTCTTTTTCATTATTGGTCCAGCAGATCTTCTGGTATGATATCAAACCCTCTTTTGAATCCTAATGTGATATAGGATGCTCTGTGGAGACATACATGTACTATAGAGTTTGATGTTTTGTCTTTTATTTTTGTGACACATATTTGTGCCAAGGGCCCGAGATACAGGATCGGATATGTATTTATGACAGCAGTGTGATGAATATTCTTATTTTGTACAGTTGTTGTATATGGAATATTGAAATATTATGTTAGGAGGTGAAATGGTATTTTACTCCATGTTCTATATCTTGTCAGTAGTATTATTGTTTTATTCAAATCGAGCTAGATAAGAGGCTTAGTAGTCTATCGTGGGGCTGCTGGGCCTAGGGATCAGTGCCGGTCATGACTTATCAGATTTCGAGTCGTGACAGGTATATAGGTCCATATGATATAATGGAAAGAATTGGACCAGTTGCTTATCGACTCGCTCTACCCCTGGCCCTATCAAACCTCCACGATATATTTCATGTATCGCAACTCCGTAAGCATGAGCCAGATCCCAAGTATTGCCAACCGAAGCTGTTGAGGTTTAAGAAAATGTTTCATACTTTGAGAAATCGGTCAAAATTTTGGATCGTAGCGATCAAGTTCTGAGGAACAAGTCAATTCCCTTGGTGCAAGTTCTGTGGAGAAACCCGATAAGTGAAGAGATAACTTGGGAGCGAGAAGAAGACATGAAGATTAATTTTTCATACATATTTGAGGACCCTATAGTCAGAATGAGCGAAGAATGATCAAATTTCGAGAACAAAATTTTTGTAATATTTTTATTTATATTGTAATTAAATTATTTATATTGCATAAAGTATATAGTTTTATCATAATTAAATTCATTGCATAAAGAGTATAGTTAATCATAATTAAAATACCAGAAATTATATTATGTATTAAAATTAGGATTTTTTATACTATGGTGTGTATATATATATATTATATATGATAAAATCGTATGTACGTATATATGTATATTATATATATAAAAAAAAACAAAACAAAACAAAAAATAGCAAAAAATCGGAGCAAGCGTGCGGCCATGCTCTGGTTGCGCCTGCAACAAGGTACCAGAGGTGAGGGAAGCCTTTAATGCTTCAATGGACGTCGGGATGGCTTCTAGGACGCGTGGCTACCCTTGATGGGGCAGGTTGAGGCAGATTTTGGCTATAAATAACAGCGTTTGAGCAACCCCTTTGCATCGAAAATTTTACTTCATGGATCGGGTGTTTGAGGCAGTGTTTGAGAGCTTGGTAAGTAGGGTTCTAATCCTTGCGTCGTGGGCAAGATTTCTGGAGCATTTGGTGGCCAACAGAGCAGAGGAGAAAGAGTATCAAGGATCGTAGAAAAATTGCACAACCGCCGGAGCCGTGCCTTCAAACTCCAAATCGAGGTATTTTCAGTTGTTTTTTTTTAAATTTTAAGGCTATTTTCGGGTTCGTGGGGTTGGATTTAGGGGGGAGAGAGGGTTTTTTCGAAGCTTGGAGAAGCCGGAGGGTCGCCGGCGGCATGGTAGTCGCCGGAGAAGACAACCCAGGTCAGGCGCGTGGCTGCATGCGCCCGTGCATGGGAGACGGCACGTGGCCTGCACACGCGTGCTAGGTGAAAAAGAAAAAGAAAAGAAAAGAAAATAAGAAAAAAATAAAATAAAACAGGAAAAGTTTTGCAAAAATTTTGAAAAAATTTCAGAAAATCTAGAATTTTGTTTATGCCTTATTTTGGGAAAAAAGTTTGGAAAATGCTAAATTAATTATTTATTTAAGTGATTTTGCTATTATGGAAATAAGGAAAAAATAGGAATTTAATCCGAAAAATTACAAGAAAATTTCAGAAGGCTAGAAATGTTATTTTAAGAATATTAGTGAAGAAAAATTGGGTTAAATGAGGGTTAGATATTTATCATGAATTCTTGAGGAAATAAGACTTAGAAATAAGGAGAAAATTGTGGAAATTATAAGAAAAATAGGAAATTGATATTCTAGAATAAATTTAATGTTTTAGGAACCCTTGGGACCCGAGGATTGGGAAATAGCTCGTTGACACGTTTATCGAGGTCATCACGCTTATCGAGGTAGCTTGATTATGAAAAGTAAGTGTACTATTACAACTGTAGCACAGTTATAAATGTTTAGGTTTAAAATCGATCTTCGGGAATGTTTTCATCATATCGACATGCTCTTATATGTATCCATCACGTAGACTGCACACATGACATGCTATGAAATACATATGCACACGTTGATATCATTAATCACATGCATCGTGGCCGTAGAGAGTATGAACTAGCTTCAAGGATACCCCCATACACCTTAGCTTCAAAAGAGATGGCCGTAAAAATGGTAGGTAGCATGAAGGGTGTAGTTAACACTTACGATGAGTAAGACATTGCATACACACATGTTGAAACATCTTGTACCCTTACTTAGATGGTTCATCATCTAATTTGGGTTTTTTCCCTAGAATATTCAACGTTCCAATCGGGACTTGCAGTGATGGTACGAAAGTCGAAGATGTGTAACGACACGAGTCGTCAGTGAATGAGCAAGTGTACCATGTTATGTTTCATGTATTATGTACGTTTTAAATTATCTTTATAAGCTTATGTATCATGAGAACTTTGTAACAAGTACTATGTTCGGTTGTCTATGTATAAAATGCTACGATCAAATTTGATTTCAGCTTCCACTTTATAAGATTTTATTTATATTTAGTGTATAAATTATTTCGCCAAGCACTAGATAGGTCTAAGGGAATTTCGGGAATGATGTAATTTGGAAAAAAATAAATAAATAAGTTCCAAAATTTCCTAAGACATGAAACGCCCTGAGTAGGTTGGGACGTTACAATGTTCATTTGTTTTGTTATGGATACTAAACTCTAAAACTAGGGTGTTTTGATGTAACTTAAATATGATAATTTTATTTTCATAGATTGATTTTCTTTATTCATGCAAGTGTTTATTATTGTGCTTAATGCTATCAAATATTTAGCCAATATTTGATTGATATGTTGATATAGATTTAGACCAGAAAGAAAAATCTATAACTTGATCTAGATAATAAACACCACAAGAATATAATTGGAAGGGAAGTAAAAATTTGACTTGTGTGGTTAATTATCATTACATGAATAATTAAATTTGGATTGTCGACCATTTAAATTAAATTGGATTAATTAAGCGAAATCAAAATACCTTAATGCTCTCCAAATCTTGAAACTCTTCATATTTACTTTTTGTGTTATTATTTTATTTCCTTAAATTAATTCTCGTTAATTAATTGTTTAAATAACATTTGGGTTAATATAATTTTGGTAATTATTACCCGATTCTCTTGGGAACGATACTCTACTCACTACTCTATTACTTGTGCGATTCGTACACTTGCAGAAAATCGCCTTCAATATCCATTGGCGAGGAGAGCGGAATAGGAGTGCTAGCTCATTCTCCTTTTTGTGGCTTATGTATAGACGAAAAAGAATGATTTTTCAACTCTTGAAAAATCACAAAATAATACGTTAATTTGGGCAACCCCTAAAGGGATATTTATAGGGGAGCAAGGCCTCCTAAACCCTAATGGATATGGGTCGGCCCATTTATCCTAGTTCAACTAGTAATTAATTAAGTGTCACAAATCCAATTATAATTTTAAATAAAATATTTGATCCAAATCTAATTTAACCCAAATATAATATTTAATTTAATATTTGACTCAAATCTAATTTAGGCCAAATATAATAATTAATTTAATATTTGGCCCAAATACTTTATTTAGCACAAATATTAATTTAAACCCAAATATATATTATTTCTTATTTGTCACTCTAAAAAATAGAAAATTATTAAATTAGAAACTCATTTCTAATTTAATCAATTGTCATTTTGGGAAACTCTTTCATTTATGACGACCCTTGTCATATTGACGTCATTACGTCTATTTTTTCTTTATTCGTGAGAACCTACGACGGCATAACTTCTTATCGAAGTATTCCACTTAATCGTACGTCTGCTCTCCTGATTTAACCCAGGGACCGTAACTATTGCGACAGTAATTATTGTGTATGACTCATTAGGCTTCTAAATATATTGGCAATATGTCAGTATGAACATATAAGATAAGATTAACCTCTAACAAGGCGTCATGCTTACCCAATTATTCAAAAGGATTCATAATCCATAAACAACCTTTCACAAGCATAGTTATCGTGCAATTTGATCCTCTCGTCAATGTATCTTTTGTGATCTCAAGTCTGGAGATGTGTTGCTTGATTACGATCACATGAGTTTTCGTCGGTCCTCCGAATATCCTCTTTCAATAGAAAGTGAATCAATAACTCCTTATTGATCTTTTTCACTATGGCCATGGATTTAAAGTGAATATCCACTAAAAGCGCCTTAAATACATCATCCTCTATCAAGGGATAGACGAGTTTCATTTTGATTATACACCTATCTTCATAAGCCTCACGATATGTTCAACGATCTCCGACGTACAGCCTTTGTCTAGACCCATCGAAACGATGTCAAAACATATCAGTCTTCTTATGAGATGACCGTGATAACCTCAGGTTCAAAGATTAGTTACACTCATCTCGTATGAGAATTCTATCAACATATAACCAAAATGGATTCTCATTGCAAATCATGTCTAGTGACACGTTCTCCAATATTAGTCACCTATGTACTTATCTAGGCATCCCCATGCCTATAGGTGTGAGACCTCCATTACTATCACATAACAAAAACATAGCACACACTATAAGAATTTGAGGGTTTTACCCACGCATAAATTATCCACACATATTATATATAGGTATTTTGTAACGCCCCGCTCCCACTTATGGGTATTACTCGTGAACAATCACCCGAATTGTTCACCTGCCCGGCCTTTGGTGAAGGGTAGACCATATTTCAAGACGAAACGCCCTAGGTGAGAACTAAGCTCGTCCTTCCCTTTCCTGAAACCCAGGATTCACTAGTAGAATTGGGCTTTAGCCATATTGCATTGGTTATAAAGAAAATCTCATTCAGATGCCCAATTGCCATTTACTCAATTATTTTTAATTCTTTTCCCATTAAAGAATTTTTTAACGGGCTCCATAAAATCACTATTTAAATCAATCTATTGATTGATTACCAAATTTGGAGGAAAAACTCAATTTTTCAATTTTTCAAAATTTTGGCATTATTCCCAAAAATGCCCGAAATACCCCTTTATTTTGAAAATTCCTCCGGGGCCCAAAATCAATTTAAAAATGCCCCCTTAATTCCCAAAAATCCAAATTTAAAAAAAAAAATTGGCCAGCGGGGCCCGCTGGCGTGCCCGAGGCTCGCGCAGGCCCCGCTGGGCGCTGGCCGCGCATGCCGGGCGTGGCCGCAGCTGCGCACGCACGCCCGCCTGCGCGCATGGCAGCGCCCTCCCACGCGCGCGACCGCCCTGTGGCCTGCTGCTGCTGGCTGCCTCCCCCCTGCTACTCCTTCACTCCTTTTCCCTTTTCATTTTTTTTTCTTTGGACTTTTAAACCCATATTTTCCAGAAAAATAATTTAAATAAAATAATTCACTTTCATCCAAATTTTGTCTCTATTTTCCAACAAAATTATTTTATTTTACATCTTGGTTGCTTCCCACAACACACCCAACAATGAGGCTTCACCCAACCTAGGCTTCAACATGCCTTAAACCAATGCCTCATTTCAAAATAAAATCAAACCTTCAAAAGAGAAATACACTCATAACTTTGGCTTTAAAAAGCCATTATAAATCAAATAAGTTACATTTCTTAAATCAACACCACAACCTAGGCTTCCATAAGCCATAAATTTACAACAAAAAGTATAATACACCATGAGCTTCAACCACAAGCTTGCCACTTTTCCTTTTTCTCTTGACATAACACAACCTACAAGGGGAGGATAAAACCTCATGAGCCACAAAGCTCAGTAAGTGTGCACATGCAAAGTAAATACAAGCATAATAAGTCTATGTAATGGCAAATGCATGCAAGCATGGTTAGGTTATTCCATCCTCACAACCCAACATGGTTTGAGGCATCACCCACCACTTCTTTCCCACCCCCATGGCCATAGGTCTCATGTGTAAAGCATGCAAAGAGATACATAAAAATTTATGCAACCTACTTACAATGCAATGCAAGACCTCCACCACTTGGGGCCATCCCTTACCTCATTCTTGAACCTTTAAATCTTCACTTCAAGAGAGCTTCCATTTTCATTTTCTCCCATCTAAGATGGCATTCAAACAAGAACTCCCTTTACACTCAAGCATACTAAAATAAAGAGAAGAAAGAATGAGCTTACCTTGATTTCTTCTTCTTCTTCTTCACTTTTCCCTCCATAGAAGACTTCTTTCTCTCTCTTTCTTTTCTTCCCTCTTCATTTCTTTCTCCAAATGGCCAAAGGAAGAGAAGACTTCCTTACTTGCCATTTTATACTTGTTTTCCATATTTCAAGAATGCATCCTAGCCATTCACTAAAGGCACAATCCATGTGCTTAAGGGAAAACTAAATCTCACCCATCCATTTTAATAAAGAAGGCTTCTCTCTTGGAGAAAACACAAGAAGCACAATCCATGCCATTTGGTCTTCTTAGATCTCCACCCTTGATCTTGTCTTGAAATCCCAAAAATAGAATTTCTTTTCTATTTATTTAATTTGGTCATTTTCCCCCATCACATGAGAGACTACTTTGAATGACATAAACACTTTCTTTCTCATTTAATAAAATCTCCATATTTTCCAAACATTAATGGGTGACCATTTTTCCATTTTCTTTTTGCATTTATTTAAATCTTATATTTTCCAAGACATTAATGGTGACCATTTATCATTTTCTTTTGGATTTACTTTAATCCATATAATTATGCCTCTCATTAATGGTTGAAAGACCAAAATCATTTCTTTTGCATTTAATTTAATCTCTCCATTTATACTTGAACAAGACTTTGCCAAGTGTCACTCTAAGACACAAACTTAGCTTCCAAGCTTCCATCTCCACCATCCATGTGGCATCACCACAATTATCCATCAATTTAGGGAAAAATATAATTATTTTCATAAATAATTCAATATCCAATTTTCCTATTTTTCATAATTAATTTCCTCTATGGAATTAAATTCCAAAATTCTCAAAATACCCTTTGAGAATTTATTAATCCCATATATCTCCACATAAATATCAAATTGGGATTTTATTCACTTACACACCTAATTCCACATAGGAATTATTTTCAATTTACCAAAATACCATTTTTATTGGATTTCACTATCCAAATTATCAAAATACCCTTCTCATGGGTATTCTCAATCTTAAGGATCCATCACCTTCTGAAGGGTATTTTTGAAAGTTTTCTTACTTCCTTTGCTATTTTCTTAACACCGATTATACCGGGTGTTACATTCCACCCTCCTTAAAGGAATTTCGCCCTCGAAATTCGCTTTACCATAATCTCTTACCCAAGACAATCATATTCTCGGGCTACATGCAAAATTCTCCTGCTCGAGAATCCCACAACATACTCATTCCTTGCATTTACCTCGGGTTACACTTACCTTAAGGTTTCGCTTTAGGCTTTTGATCCTCCAACTCTTGAGGACATTCCACAACCGAACACCGCTTTGGCCTTCCACCAAACTGCACTACTGGTCGCTGGTCATGCTTACTGCAAGGATGTCCATCACCAGATGGATTTTTCTCTGCCTCGAAGCATCACTTTGCTGTCCACTTCTCATTTTCCCCATCTATCGAACAAACTCTCACTAATATTGCGTTACTGACCAGTCTACCACGATTTTACGCCGATCACACACGGCAACGTTTCACACTGCCAAACACACATGGCCACGATTTTATGTTGGTCCAACTAGCAACGTCTTAGCACTGATCATCCGCCGCAATGTCTCTTTTAGTGCCCACAAGACTCTGACACCCATTCACGATGACATAACGCCATTAATCACACGCATGCATAGCTTGAGTTGATCCTCATTGCAACCTCTCATTACCGATCAACTTATCGTGCTAGCACTACTTGGGAAGCATCTATTTGGCCTACCTTGCCAACTTCGACCATTTCATACATGGTCTTTTACCTTGACCATCCGACCCTCATTTATCGAGACGATTACGTAACATCGATAAACCTAACACCATGCAAGGTAATTACACATTTCGACCATACGTGCATTACCCGAGTCCAACTCGAGCTTGGCGATGCACGCACCATTACAATCTCACCTCGAGCTTAACCATGCTCGGGCCACATCCTTTTCCCAACCAGGAGTTCTTCGCATTAAGCACATCAAGATACTTACTAGCCGATATCACACGCTAGTAGGGGTCTCTTACCCATACAAGGGAACTCTTCACTGAGCAACCCCTCTTCAATTCTTTACCCCATTTTAGCTTTTTACAATCATGTCCCCATGCTAGGCCTTACCTTGGCTATTTACCCTACCACGAGTCCAGGATCCTACCATTGCGCTTAAGGTCGTGAAACCAGTAATCGGCCCTCGTCATCACCCACGGTGCGTGGCACAAGTGATTGGCTTATTACCATCTGCACAATCACTTATGCATCGCACCTATAGGATGACTCGTGCCTTTGGTCCTCACTACAATAAGCTATCATGGTTACACCCCCACTCTTGTAGCGGTCTTCTAGCCAAATTTACTCGCCCAGCTTCACTTTCATTGGGACTTTTCAAATCTCACCATTTCTCAACAGAGCCTCTTACTCTTGAGGCATGACACTTCCGGCCATCCTAAATCAGGTTCGTTCTCAATCCGCATTAGACACCTGATATAAACCATGCATAATGGTTCCCTTTGTCCTCCTCGGCAAGGACAACACCACGACAACAACGAATTTCTCCCTCATGGTCGTTGCATCTCAAATTTCATAGGCACCAGCCTTCTTGGTCATTCACACTCGGCTTCAAGATCCTACCATGCACCATGGTTACCCTTGACCTTCCTGACAACATCTTTTCCCTTACAGTGACGATGACATCACCATGTCATCTCAAAAGACTCGCTGCTCCTTGAATCTCACTGGTTATCACAATCAGCACGACCCCACTCTTAGGTCGCCTTCCTCATATCACTTTCTATACTTATAGCAGCTAGCTAAATCCCTGAGAGACTCTAGCTTCTCTCGGATTTCTTATACACTTTGCTACAACCAGCTCACATCACTCGGTGAGTAACCACATTGGCTCTAACGCCACCATAGCTTCACTAGCCAATTTCCTCTCACAACCATTAACCTTAGACACTAGGTTAATTCTCATCAATTGCCCACACTCGAAGGCATCCCTCTAGCTATTTCACTCACAGCCATTAGGTGATTTCATCACTTTAATACCATTCTTGAAAATCAATCTCGTCCCATAAGCTCTTCCTTCGAGCTCTCGTCATCCATTGGCGACATCTTAAATTCGCCTTCATCTTCCATCTAACCAACTTGATTAGCTCTAGCCGGATTGCCCGGCTTACAACCAACACAACCTTCCTCCAAGCACTATAGTTGCAATCTTCGACTACTGCTTCGATATAAACTCCATCCATTGGAAGTCACCCATGCCCTTCATGTGGAATTCACACTTCCACTTAATGCCTTAGGACTCATTTCCTTAATCAGGCGTTCACCATTACGCTGGCTTCTTCCCGGGTGATCTCTCCCTATAAGATTATAGTGCCTTAGGAAGTTCATCCCACACTGTTACCTCATGCTCAACTTCTCTTGGGAGAACATCTCAAGTTCTACCCTAACCACATTTCAACTCTACCGTTTATTACCCTTGCTACGGAGTAACACTCCTTCATCCGGCACAATTCTGCCCTGACCAACCATCTTTTATCACCTTGGATCTCTTTCTCAATATTCACCTGGTCTAACCACCAGGACCCACCGAACCTTTATATCAAAGACATACGCGACACCCAACAAGGCTTTACCCCACAATCCTCGAGCCTCATGCTCCATCATTGCCATCAGGTGCTACCACCTGGCAACTGATCATGTGTCATCAACCGGAAACCCTTCCAGAGCCACATGAGGATACTTTCTCATTTCGCATCGACATAACCAGGACTAACACCAGACTGTGCATTTGCGAGCCTTCGCGAATTTCGAACTGTGCCTTAGCCACGCGTTCAGCCTACCACAACTCACTTCACTGGATTAGAGATCCCTTTATTCGAAGCGTTCACACACTTCAATATTCCCATCTCATGGTTAGCTTCCAACTCGTAAGTCTCACCCTCCATGGCACTTACGTAACATTCTCGAGCCATTTACCGACTCCACCAATCAATCCTTTTTTTTGCATCACCGCAAGGTCACACAGGGTTCATCATCTCAATTTACTCGATCAACTTTGATCAAATTAACCACCACTACGTTAGCATCCTTTAACAATGAGCATCACCACACATCTTGTTATCACACCACAAGATATCACCCCCTCGATTCACAAATCTTCTTGCTGCCTTGACACTAAAAGCACTACCACCATACTTTAACCCTTACGAAATTTTAGGTCTGGCTCAGGCATAACCTACGGCATACCCCAAGTCTTCGGCATCTAATCGTCTCCACTACAGACGAGTTACTCCACGTAGAGGGCTGCAGTCCCTCCTGTGGACTAACTGTCTGTATCTAGTGGTCCTTAGCATTAGACCCGTCAACGATAGGCATCAACCGTAGCGTTATTCCCACGCTAGATCCGTTTCTTTTCCCAGGTTTCTTTCTCAAACATCTCATAGATCTTCTGTCCCTGACCATCTGCATAGTCACTGTGTTGTCCTGTGCTTTAGGCGAGCCAACACCTGGTCACCATCATCGTGTTACTCCCATACACTGGCCCAACACTAGTTCCCCATCGTGTCGCCCTGTGTTTCATAGAGTCAACACCCAATCATGTGTCACTCCCATACACTGTCCCAACACTGGTTTCCCATCGTATTGCCCTGTGCTTCGGAGAGTCAACACCCAATCATGTGTCACTCCCATACACTGGCCCAACACTGGTTCCCTATCGTATTGCCCTGTGCTTCAGAGAGTTAACACCCAATCATTATTACCGTGTTGCTCCCTTACACTGGCCCAACAACAGTTTCCAACAGCATGGCTCAGGTCCCACTCTGATCTGTTTCGCACCTCGTAATGTGACTTTCAACCTTTCAGTCACACCTCTGATATCGAACCCGATGACTACCATGCCACGCTCGCAGCCACTATTCTTACCAGGCGTCCTACTCGACAACAATCTATCAAATCCCTAACACGCTCCGCATTTCCTCCTTATGACTACTCTAGATGTCCTATCCCTTACGGAAGATTCTCGGTCTCACCAGACTAAATTTCCTAAGGTGCTGCTCCAGATCTTCGGCATCTGACCGTTACCTACAGTTCACTAAATTGCTCAGGCCCATGGGCCACTTGCCCTCAACGCTAGCCAACTCATTAGTCCTCTGCCACACGGTCTATAACACTAAATCTGTTACATCGAGCCTTACACCCTTAGCATCAAGGCTACTTAAAGCCTTCTCGAGCTACGATGGTTTCACCACCATCCTACCAAAGCCACCTTACTTGGTTATCCTTGCCTTGATAACCTCAAGCTCGTACCATGAGCCTCGCTCCTCAAGACTCTACATCTCGTACCGCTTAAGATACTCTCAAACCATTTCACATTTTGATGCCTCATGATCTTACCCCACAAGATCATGTCTCACGGCTCTCATTCAACATTTGAAAGCTCCAACCTTCCACAACAATGGATCCAAACCCATCATGATTCATTTCACCACCTAGCTAATCCCAAGAGCTTGGTTATCAATGAACTCTCAATCCACAACCAATATATTGAGCTTACCTCAAGCTCTGGCACCCATAACCATAGAGTACCCACCGTTACCCTCCGGGTAAATTGAGACCTCTCGTCTCTCCTTGCACACTCATGAACACATTCAGTCACTACGCCCAGCCTGTCCCTCTTGCATGCCTCGCTCAGGCTTCCATGACTTGGAACTAAAATTCGGGGCCTCCACATTGTTTACCATGCCCCTGCCTCCTGAGCACCCAAAGTTGGCATTTCTTACGCGTGTATAGCAGACGGATGTCCTATTGCCACAATTTACTACCCTCAGCCCACACACCGCTCATACCCTTCATTGGGTGACCTCTGCGTCTCCCATCAAGGGTCTCATAACCTTAGGCGTCATCTCGACCCCAGACATCATAATGAGGGTCTATTCACCTCTCATCTCTCGACTTTAGGCGTCTCGCCTGACCCCACGTGTCAATGAGAGTTTAGATTGGCCCATCATCCATCAATCACATGAATGGTTACTCGGCCTTTCCCAATTAAGACTTTCAATCCCATGGCTCCCACGCGCATATCTATGCAAGCCCAACTCCCTTATCCCAATCCTGGATTCCCCTGGATTCCAGCTTGACTCACTTGGGATTTCCATCTCATAAAAACACCCGCTAGGGTCCATTTGCCACACACCTATCCTTTCTTAGGATATATCCTGTTTCATCATGGAACCAACTAGGGTCCACTCATACCCTAGGCATATCCCCTCCAGGATCGTCATAACGATACAATCACATGGCACCATATGCATCCCTCATGCATAACGCACACCCAACTCCCCTCGGTGTCTTTCTGCAAGCCACCAATGTCGTGCCTACCCTAGCCATGACAGGCATATGCTTCACATGCTCGCTCCACCTAGAGCCTCACTGGAAGCAACCTTAGCTTACTCCCTTCCCAGAGCTCATCACACAACCTGTTGACTACTTCTTTGCTTGAGCTTCGAGCTAATTTCCACTTTAGCTCACTCTATTACAAGCACACAACCCTTAGCACACCTTCTCTAAGGGAACAACTTCATTTCCTCACACATGCTTGAACATCTCCCCAACACAGGAATAAGCCACTAACCCCCTTCCCGATTAGCTATACTTCGGGCTCTCCTTGTCCCATCATGATTTTTATCATGACTCGGCTTTGTGTCACCACACAAGCCTCAATAATTCAATCACAAGGAAATCTCATCCTTAAAATGCTTCACTTACTCCCAAATTTTCACATTCAGGTTCTCGATTCCAATACCCACACTTGGGCATTTGACTCTTCTTTGCTCGACCCGTATATCTTTTCCAGAATATCATCTCAAACCATGATATTTTCCTATTCCTATAGCAGGAATATCCGAGCATTCCATTCACATTGCCACAAGCTTCAATGCCTCGACCTAACTCCTAGGGTCCTCAGGTCACCTTTGGTCTTACTTCCAAGGCCTTCCAATCAACCTTCAACCACATTTCTCCAAGCATCCTCTACTTGATGCTCTAACCACGCTCTGATACCAAATTGTAACGACCCAATCGACCGATAGGAAGAACCAGAACAACTTACCCTGATGGGCCTACGCGAACTTTCCAGATGGGTCACCCATTCCTGGATTACCCCAGGTTAAGTACGCTTAACTCGGGAGTTCTTTGCCAACATTCATCACAAAAGGTATCCAGCTGGTGTTGTTTCCTTTCTTACACTATCCTCGATATATACTAACATCTCTGGGCTCCCGGGGTATTACATTCTTCCCCCCCTTAAGCACATGACGTCCTCGTCATGCGACCTTACAACCGATCCCAGATCTCCCCTCTTGCATGGCCGATGTGGGATTCGCCTAAGGTGCCTACATGCACCCCCCATAGGGGCCTACACACACCCCCTTCGGGACTCATCCTCCTCGCTGAGGTTTGCCCCACCACTACGCTTAGAGGCTCGGGAGTCGGCTCTGATACCAAACTGTAACACCCCACTCCCACTTACGGGTGTTACTCGTGAACAATCACCCGAATTGTCCACCTGTCCGGCCTTTGGTGAAGGGTAGACCATGTTTCAAGATAAAAAGCTCTAAGTGGGAACTAGGCTCGTCCTTCCCTTCCCTGAAGCCCAGGATTCACTAGCAGAATTGGGCTTTAGCCACACTGCATTGGCTATAAAGAAAATCTCATTCAAATGCCCAATCGCCATTTACTCAATTATTTTTAATTCTTTTCTCATTCAAGAATTTTTTTACCGGGCTCCATAAAATCACCATTTAAATCAATCCATTGATTGATTACCAAATTTGGAAGAAAAATTCAATTTTTCAATTTTTCAAAATTTTGGCATTATTCCCAAAAATGCCCGAAATACCCCTTTATTTTGAAAATTCCTCTCGGGCCCAAAATCAATTTAAAAATGCCTCCTTAATTCCCAAAAATCCAAATTTTTAAAAAACAATTGGCCGGCGGGACCCGCTGGCGTGCCCGAGGCTCGCGCGGGCCTCGCTGGGCGCTAGCCGCGCACGCCCGCGTGGCAACGCTCGCCCACACGCGGCTACCTGCGCGCGCGGCCACCCTGCGGCCTGCTGCTGCTGGCTACCTCCCCCCCTGCTGCTCCTTCACTCCTTTTCCCTTTTCATTTTTTTTTCTTTGGGCTTTTAAACCCATATTTTCCAGAAAAATAATTTAAATAAAATAATTCACTTTCATCCAAATTTTGTCTCTATTTTTCAACAAAATTATTTTATTTTACATCTTGGTTGCTTCCCACAACACACCCAACAATGAGGCTTCACCCAACCTAGGATTCAACATGCCTTAAACTAATGCCTCATTTCAAAATAAAATCAAACCTTCAAAAGAGAAATACACTCATAACTTTGGATTTAAAAAGCCATTATAAATCAAATAAGTTACATTTCTTAAATCAACACCACAACCTAGGCTTCCATAAGCCATAAATTTACAACAAAAAGTATAATACACCATGAGCTTCAACCACAAGCTTGCCACTTTTCCTTTTTCTCTTGACATAACACAACCTATAAGGGGAGGATAAAACCTCATGAGTCACAAAGCTCAGTAAGGGTGCACATGCAAAGTAAATACAAGCATAACAAGTCTATGTAATGGCAAATGCATGCAAGCATGGTTAGGTTATTCCATTCTCACAACCCAACATGGTTTGAGGCATCACCCACCACTTCTTTCCCACCCCCATGGCCATAGGTCTCATGTACAAGTAAAGCATGCAAAGAGATACATAAAAATTTATGCAACCTACTTACAATGCAATGCAAGGCCTCCACCACTTGGGGCCATCCCTTACCTCATTCTTGAACCTTTAAATCTTCACTTCAAGAGAGCTTCCATCTTCATTTTCTCCCATCTAAGATGGCATTCAAACAAGAACTCCCTTTACACTCAAGCATACTAAAATAAGGAGAAGAAAGAATGAGCTTACCTTGATTTCTTCTTCTTCTTCTTCACTTTTCCCTCCATGGAAGACTTCTTTCTCTCTCTTTCTTTCCTTCCCTCTTCATTTCTTTCTCCAAATGGCCAAAGAAAGAGAAGACTTCCTTACTTGCCATTTTATACTTGTTTTCCATATTTCAAGAATGCATCCTAGCCATTCACTAAAGGCACAATCCATGTGCTTAAGGGAAAACTAAATCTCACCCATCCATTTTAATAAACAAGGCTTCTCTCTTGGAGAAAACACAAGAAGCACAATCCATGCCATTTGGTCTTCTTAGATCTCCACCCTTGATCTTGTCTTGAAATCCCAAAAATAGAATTTCTTTTCTATTTATTTAATTTGGTCATTTTCCCCCATCACATGAGAGACTACTTTGAATGACATAAACACTTTCTTTCTCATTTAATAAAATCTCCATATTTTCCAAACATTAATAGGTGACCATTTTTCATTTTCTTTTTGTATTTATTTAAATCTCATATTTTCCAAGGCATTAATGGTGACCATTTATCATTTTCTTTTGGATTTACTTTAATCCATATAATTATGCCTCTCATTAAATGCTTGAAAGACCAAAATCACTTCTTTTGCATTTAATTTAATCTCTTCATTTATACTTGAACAAGACTTTGCCAAGTGTCACTCTAAGACACAAACTTGGCTTCCAAGCTTCCATCTCCACCATCCATGTGGCATCACCACAATTATCCACCAATTTAGGGAAAAATATAATTATTTTCATAAATAATTCAATATCCAATTTCTCTATTTTCCATAATTAATTTCCTCTATGGAATTAAATTCCAAAATTTCCAAAATACCCTTTGAGAATTTATTAATCCCATATATCTCCACATAAATACCAAATTGAGATTTTATTCACTTACACACCTAATTCTACATAGGAATTATTTTCAATTTACCAAAATACCCTTCTTATTAGACTTCACTATCCAAATTACCAAAATACCCTTCTCATGGGCATTCTCAATCTCAAGAATCCATCACCTTCTCAAGGGTATTTTTTGAAGTTTTCTTACTTCCTTTACTATTCTCTTAACACCGATTACTCCGGGTGTTACATATTTACCCGCACATAATAGTAATATGTGTGGGTAATTAAATTAGACAAACTTGTTACATCATCCACATTTATTATGTGGGTAAATTGATATACCTACACTTATTTTGGCGAAAAAAGTTATCTCCACTTTTAGAGATTGGTGGGCTATTTCTCAGTAAAATTTTAGTTGATATGACATTTATTTTGGATTATATTATCCACACATATTAATAAATGTTATGCATGTGTGTGGCAGTTTTTTAGATTTTATTGCCCACACATATTAATAAATATTACGTATGTGTGGGTAATTATTTATAAATTTACCCACACATAATGGTAATGTGTGGGTAATTAAATTAGACAAACTCGTTACATTATCCACATTTATTTTGTGTGGGTAAATTTATATACCCATAGTTATTTTGGGGGGGGGGGAATTTCTCTCTACTTTTAGAGATTAGTAGGATATTTTTCAGTAAAATTTTAACTGATGTGACATTTATTTTGGATTATATTACCCACACATACTAATAAATGTTATGCATGTGTGGATAATTGTTTATAAACTGACCCACACAAAATTATAAATGTTATATATGTGTAGGTATACACGTATTAGCTAATGTAACAATTTTTTGGATTTTATTGCCTACATATATTAATAAATGTTACGTATATGTGGATAATTATTTATAAACTTACTCACACATAATTACAAATGTTATATATGTGTGAGTATTCACGTGTCTATGATTTTATACTTAAATTCAAAACTATGTCGTTTTAATTTTTAAAATAATTTATTTTTTATTTTATTTACAAATAGAAATAATAAACCTAAAACTAAATCTCTACACTAAAATTCCGCCTTCCCTAAAATAGAATCCCTACTTGGTTTTTAATTTCTAAAATAACTCTTTTGCTCATTTGCTTATTTCTAAAATCCCTAAAACTTTAACAGATACATGATACCATTAATCTCATAAAAAGTTCCTATAGGAATAGAGACAAAATTGCGAAACTCTATATATTTTTCGGTCATTTGCAACGTTTCTCATGCCGGTTAGTTTTCAAGTCTATCTCGATCTCTTTTAACCTTATTTATGATCCCATCTCTTCTCTTCTCTTCTTTTTATTATCTTTGCTTTTTTGTATTTTGGGTTATATTTATAAATTTTTCTTATTGAATTTATTTTCGTTAATTCTAACAAGAAAAGAATTATTAAGATTTAATTAACACTATTATAAGAAATTCCTAATATAATTCTGTAAATGCACGAATATAATTATTAAACTATTATAATTAAGCATTAATTATTTATTGATAATACAATATATTAAAAATTACAAACATATTAAAAATAATACAATATATCAAACTAATTTATTATAATTATTAGATTTATTATATAATTAAATTTTTAAATAAATATTAATTTGATACAATAATTTAAATTATTTTATTATCATATTTTAGATTATTATCATATATTATAATTTAAATTATTTAATAATTTTTATAATTTAAATAATTTTATCAGTTATCATAATATTAAATTATTTTATTTTTATCAATTAAATAATTATTAATATTATTTTTATAAATTATTTTATTTTATATTTAATAACTAAATATTTCAACCAAAAAAAAATAAAAAAACTATTTCCCTCCCTAAATTTCCATTTCCCTTTGCCAAAACCCTAAGTCACCAATTGTTCCCTCTCTCTTTTTGGACTCCCGCTGTCGACTCGTCCGCCTTCATCTCCATCTTCGTCTCCAATTATCGTCGCCTCTAGTCATC
Organism: Diospyros lotus; assembly: GCF_014633365.1. Classification (NCBI taxonomy): domain Eukaryota; kingdom Viridiplantae; phylum Streptophyta; class Magnoliopsida; order Ericales; family Ebenaceae; genus Diospyros; species Diospyros lotus. The sequence goes on along the minus strand of NC_068348.1, from coordinate 15,105,678 downwards.
GTCCTCAGCTCCGATCATCCTTGTCGCATTCTGTTATTCGATCCTAAAAGCTGCCGGTATACTTTGTTTCCTTAAGTTAGATGATGAGAATCATGGAGGGCCAACTAACAATGATGTAATCAAATCAATCAATCCAATCAAGCATGTTGGAATTGGATGAATACTAATTCCTTTTTTACTAGGATTCTTATTTAACAAGATATTTACTTATTTCCTATATAGTTTAGGATTGAGTTAGTTTTATTATTCCAACTTATAGTTGGATTTGGATTAGCTTAGTTTTATTAATCCAACTTGTAGTTGGATTGGGTTACTTTTGTTATTCCTACTTCTATTTGGAGTGGGCTAAATAAAACCCATTAGATTTAGGATTTAGTTTATGACTAAGATTTGGATTTTTATTAGTTTTCAAGTAGAATTAGGATTTAATTATTTTGGCCTATTTAAAGGCTTTACCATTGTGAAAAAGAGGGAAAGGAGATTATGAATTGAATTTGAGAGATTTCTCTTTTCTATCTTGTTCTTGAATGAATATAGTTTCGAACTTATCAAATGAGTGATTTCTTTGTGGCGTTCAAATCCTGAACTTATCAAAGATCTGGGCAATCTTTGTGGCGTTCAACAACACAATTCTTGGTTTTTGTATTCGCATATCAACGGGTCTAGATTTTAACATAATCTAGGTTCTTGGTTCGTGAATCAACAGATCAAGAATTCTTTGCCTTATATCCGATTTTGGCTTTTCTGGAGTTCATTTCAATATTTCGTGGGTTCCTTTGGTTTCGTTCGATTGCGGGTTCACATCAGTTGCTATCAGAATTCCGGAGCACGTATCAGTTGGATATAAGGCAAAATCCAAAAGGGTGGGTTGTTGTTCGACTCCTACCTTTGAATAAAATTAATTACCTTAAAGATAGACACATAAAGGGGTCACACTCGCCAGCGTATGAGGTTTATGTAATACAGAATTTAAAACTAGTAAGTTCATGTCATATCTACAAAGAAGTCAATTATTAAAAGAAAAGTAAAGACGACGCATTAAAGTAAATTGTGAAGTACAGTGTGATATGGGGAAAATTGAGACAATGAATTAACACTGAAAATAAAACGTTTTGGGACAAGACAATTTCAGTGTCGATCCATTCATTCTCCAATCAAGCATAAAATCATAGTATCATCGGATTTGAAAATTAGATTACAAAAATTTACTATTGTCCCAAAAGGTGAATCTCTCACCCCCACACCCGGCCCGACAGAATGTGAGGGGGTTAATTATGGTAACTCAGTCGGCACAGTGGCTAGACCAGTGCTCACTACGCACAAGGAGCCCCCCTCATTTTGAGAGATTGCTCCCACACTGCCGCTGGCAAGACTCGATCCTTGGTCCTTATCCCAAACTTCACCTTGGAGGCACTTTGTGCCCCCAGCTATGACCAGCTGAGCTGCCCATGCGGGCTACAAAAAATTTACTATTGATTATACTTTTGGATGATGATGGTTTTATTTCTAACATCTTCCATACATGGCATGAGAAGATCTAACTTAAGCAATCATCATAAACCGAAATGCAAATATATTACACTTAGACTTGGCAATGGTACGATGGTATTTTCAATTTAGGCAACTCACATACTTGGCATGAAAGCTCCGAGTTAAGCATGTACCCCAATCCAAATCTAAATGTTTTGGTAAAAATTCTTAATCTAATTTCAAAAATCTCAACTAAGCAAGGAGTTCGGCTTGCTTGGGTTATTCATGGCATTGAACGCTGTTCTTGCTTTGCCCAAAACTTATTTAGCCACCCGTCTTCGTTTAAAAATTAATTGATAGAAATTAAATAACAATAAATTAAAGTTACAGAAATTAAAATGTTAAAGTTTAAATACTAAAATTAAATTGCAGAAATTAAAAGGCAGAATTTAAAAAACAAAAATTAATTACGATAAATTAAAATGGTAAGCATCAACAGAATTTAATAACAAATAGTAGATAACAGAAATTAAAAACATCAGAAATAAAGACAAAACAGAATGTAAAGTATTAATGTAAATCTAATACAGAAATTTATAACAGTATGTAAATAAAAACAAAAAAAAATAAAAAGAGACAGTAATAAAGTTGCTGAGCCGTATCATAATTTTGATTAAAAAGAGCCTAAATCTTAATACAGCAGCCAATAATAAAAACTAAAGAACAACAATCTTAAAGCTGAAAAAAAATAAATCTAATCGCTGTTACTGTGCGTAATTTAAAAGACCTCCCAGCTGTGCGACGCTCTTCTCCAGCGCATTGTGTCCGTCTTCTCCCAGCTGTGCGACGCCTTCTTGCTGTGCCGCTGCTCTGCCCCCTTATTTTCACTACCAAAAAAAAAAAGTTTTAACGAGGAGAAAAATGGTCGTTAAAAGTCAATTTCCTTTCGTTAAAGAGTTTTAATGACGGGAAAAATCCCGTCGTCACTCTTCGTTAAAGCTTCCACCGTTAAAAGTATTAACGATGAAAAAAAAGTACCGTCATTAATATAAGTAGTGAGGGACATAAGTTCCGTCGTTAAAACTCATAATAACAACAAATATTCCCATCGCTATAACAATGTGTGTGATCATTGATAATAATATATAACGATAGATACTCCTATCGTTATTGTAATATTTACTGGTCACTAAATATAATATCAACGATGGATATTCCCGTCGTTATTGCAATATTTACCTGTCACTAAACATAGTATCAACGATGAATAGTCCCGTTGTTATAGCTATATTTACCAATCACTAAAAATAATATCAATGATCAATATTTTCGTCATTATATATATATTTATCTGTCATTATTATTATTATTACAATTCTAATGATTATTTTTATTATTTTAAAGAATTTATTTTGTACCTATTAATTTTAGCAAGAGTGCCAAAGAGATACTAATAATAAAAATGTCATCACATTAATTTAGTAGAAAACAAGATATATACAAAAAACGATCATTAACATTCATTATATATTGATTGCAATCATCATAAGAGCTTCTATATCCTCAATCATAAAAAAATGAGAAAAAAAAAAAAACTATGAGTTTCATATTATTTTAATCTCTCCTTATAATAAAAATCAAAAAAATATTACAAGTATGGTTAGAATCCACGTATTATTCACAATTAATACCAAGAGTTTCCTGCTCGACTTGTATCTTCAAATACCTACAAATTGCAAAGAAACAAAATCATATTACTCATTATTTTCTAGCATTGTATGATGATCTAAACATAAATCTCATAAGTCATAATGTAATCAAATATAAAAGCAAAAACAAAATAGACTTCAATTCAAAAGCTAATATTTAACAACTTATAATGCCTAGTGCCCCTGTGATCAACTTCATATATATTTGATTACATCATCAATTCATTTTTCAAGCAATTTTGTTCACAACCAATATAATAATACTTACAGAAGTCAAGTTGATCTTTCAGTTTCAGGACATGAATGAGATATACCATTACCATCCATCAATATTAATTATTAATAATAATAATCAAAAGCAAACAGATTGATTGACAGAGAATTTGTTGAATTGAATCCAACATTTTAGAAGAGATGGCATCTTCTGATATTTGCAGCCGCAGCACGACCTTTAGCTATGGTAGCCAAACCAGGAGCAGCTTGCCTGAGAGCATTGCAGAACAAAGAATCTGTTCTTTGTTAGGGTAACAAAGAGCAAGAAAAGAGAAGAGGTAATCAAACTAGAAGTAAGTTGTTTTCAACTCACAATCCACTGAAGATGACATTAATTATTGTAGTGAACGCTTTGCCACCATTAGTGTCATGATGCCGAACAAGTATCCCTGCATACCAGAGGAGTAATGCCCAGTCACAGAACAACAATGCATGGGTAAAGCCAACACAAACTCCTTCAACAAAACCACTCTTCTTTCCCATATTAAGTGCTAAGTGACCTTGAGTATGTTTCAATTGCCCGGTCCTCTCCCACAAACAAGTAAACAATACAAATCTGTGAAATAACCTAGTCAAAACAAAAGAAAATTAGCAGTTTGCATGGACATCTCGATACCATTTTAGATGTATGTTCTTGGTTTATCTCTCACTTTAGATTGTTATATGCATTATGTTAGTGAATACATAATTCAATTTAGTGCTGCACAGTCTCAGTGAAAAACTGTTTTTTTGAATTCATGTTGCTGAGACCACGCAGTATGATGAAGGCTTGTGATTATTGTTGTAGAAGCAACAAAATCCCTTAATCCTATAGGCAAAAACAAATAGTATTACAGTAATTAACTGCAACTGAGAGTATGCAACTGGAATGGTATAAGAAGAAACTTTCCTTGTTATCAGAATTAATTTCAAGTTTGTAGGATGGGTATCAAATCTTAACTCTTTAAATTTGTAGAAGCTGCTGAACCAAGGTGAAAGGCATGTATTTTTACCTCTTCTACGACCTTCCCCACTTCAGCATAAGTAGCCTCACCTTTTTCTGATAAACTACACATGATAACAATATAAGTGCCTCCTGCAACAACTATCAATGGAACAACAGCCAAGGTGAGAAGTGTAAACCGCCATATCGAAGAAAATCCTACCGCAAACCCAACAACAAATTGGGAGAGATAACGCAAACCGTGGCCTATCTGGATCTAGATAGAGGTCCAAAAAATAATGAAGAGTATGCTATAAGTACTCTGGTTAAAATAGTAACAGTGAAATATCAGGCATAGCTTCCTTGCGTTTTTTCCCATATACCTTCTCACTAATGGCATCCTGAACCAATATTGCATCACTTGATATGTGAAAGATCAAATTTTTGTCCCTGGCGTCTGTATCAAAGAAACTAATATCCTTTTTTAGTACTGATTGCAGGTACTTCAATCGCAAGCGGGCAGTTTGCCTTTCTCCAGTCTGCATCTAGAACGCAACACCTAAATGTGCAATGGCACCAAAACGTGGTAATAGTTAAATCACCAAGAAATATAGATCAAATGGTCATTCTTAAGGTATGGCAGCCTAATGATTGTGAAGCGCATTTGCTTACCCATCCATGCTGATACAAACACAATAAGTCCAAGATAAACCAAGTAGAGAGCATGCTGCAAAAGGGCACAAAGAAGTAATTTTCATCAGCTTAGATGAAAATGCAATGGTACTGAATAGTAATGGGCAAGATGGTAAGAACAACGGGGCAAATATGAAAGAATGCACCTTGGAAACTTCTGAGGACAGCCTCTGAGGGAAGCTCCAAGAGCTTCCCTTGGAGCTTCCCTCAGAGGCTACTGTTTGTGTTTGAACAATCAAGGATTTGTGATTGAAGCTACTGTTTGAAGGATTGCCTTGGTTAAAGGAAGCTCCAAGAGCTTAGTATAGTCAAATTGACCAAACCTTTGGTCTTTCTTTTCGCTTGTAAATTCAATTACTATAGTGGATATGATTTCAGGAAAATGCAAAATTAAGGCAGCCTTTTATGTTAGGCATGGAAATATTGAGAATGCTATTTTTGTTGCATTTTAGGTTGATGATTTGTTGACCACATGAAAGTAAAAATTGGTTGAAGAACTCAAGAAAGACATGATGCAAATATGTGAGATGGAATATGATGAGGGATGAGGGCTGGGTTACGGATGAAGTTGAAACAGCGTTAGCGTATCTAAAAATGTTTGATTATGCATTTTCAAATAAATGGGCATAGAATTCGCGTACAGATTCCGGTTTCAGCCCATAATATATGCTTTTGAGGTAGATTGACGAAATGAATGCAACTAAGTTGCTTTGCGACTACCGATCATGTTTTTTGCCATCTGAATTTTCCTTTTATACTAAAATGCAATTTTTTAGTTATTCTATTGTCTTTTATTTCATGTTGTGCCTCGAATGTAAGGGCCCAGTCTTCTAATGCCCATATATTGTTACTAGCCAAAATAGTGCCATATACCCCCTTTTGAAGGATCATGCTAATTTGAGACAAATGCAACTAGTGATAGGACATTATACCATTACCCCCATTGGCTAATGTCTTAAGAGAACATTATACCATCACAACCATTCATTTTATTTTAACCAACTAATTAGCAATAGTCAATATAAACAAAGACAGCTTGTAGAAAATGTGTAGCAAGTGAGAGCAATTTTAATTCAAGGCAACAATTGATAGAAGAATTTTCAGTGTTCAGCATAATCTCAATATATATCAGATGGCTAAAGAATTTTCAGTGTTCAGCCTGTAGAAAATATGAAATTCTTTTTGGGTTGCCATTCTTTCTTATGATTGAGCTATGAGCATGAATGTAAGTAATTGTATACTGGCACCAGTTAAATGAACTCAAGGAAATTATAAGATGGAAAAAATAGCATATTAAACCTATAATACTTCTCAAATGTTGAATCAAACTTTAACCTTAAATAGTATCTCCCAAAATTATCTTTGTGTTATAATTTGCATCTTGAACGTGGTAAATGTTATGAAGTAAGATATGTTGAATTATCTGATGATGGTAAAATACCCGGTATGGGTAGATGGTGTTGTAAGTATGAATATGGAGGAATAAGAATTTAAGTGCATGTGGTTGGCAAATGCATACATGTATATGTTACATATATATATATTCTTACGCACCTATTATTTTGCGCGGAGGGAAAGGGTACTCCTAGAGCACCTGGCGCGGGACGAGATAGCCATAGCTCAGCAGGTTGGCTCCATATTTATTGTAAGGTTTTATTGAAATTATGCATTTTTGCATGCAATTGATTCATGGCTTGAGAGCCGGGGAGATTTATATTCATAATGGAATGATGCACTCATGTATGTATTGATTGATGGCTTGCGAGCCTGTGAGAATTGATAATGATATAGAAATTTTATGCACATTTGCATAATGATACATGGTGACATAATATATTAAGTTGAATCGATAAATTCATGAATTGTGAATCTTGTATATAATTGTCGAGTCATTGATTACTCTTCTTGGTGTCATCGTGTTCTTGAATCCTATATATTGTTAATTGTTTCTCGAACTTGTTGAGTCTTGTGGCTCACTTGATCTTCCTTGTCATTCTAGGTGAAGGAAAAAATGTCATTGGGGGCGAGTCTAGTAGGACTACAACCCAGGGATAGTGGTGTACAAAGACGCATCCTAACTTCAAAGATCCTAGCTAGTGATTTGGTGAGGTTATTAGTGATAAGGATTTGTGTTGTTTATTGGCATTGAGCCTTTTATTATTTTGTATAGCCATCGGGTCTAGAGTCATGAGATATTAAAAATGTAATTAAATCTTATTTAAATTTTCGCTGCTAGAAATGAAGTGAGTTGTTATTAGAGTTCAGTTTTGTTCTATATCATCTCTGTAATGACCTTTTTTCGAGTATCCTATGCTAAGCGAGAATATTCGGAAGCGGGCCTTACACAAATAGTTCATCACTCTTAGGGTCGGGTATAGGTTGGACCAGGTTATGACCTATGGTATCACTGGACGAAAGTTCCTCCCTAAGACATTGACCTACAGAATTTTGATTGGGTTGGGTTGGAAACTCACCAAGCTTGCTCACGCTCAAGGTTTGTGTAACCTTGGTCAATTGTTCTAAAATGTCACCTATGGCCCTAGTGGTTTGTTCTTGAAATTCGGCCATTTGCTTATTTAAAACTTTTTGACCTTACATAAACTCTTGAAGGGTATCCTCTAAAGATTTCTCATACGGAGACTGATAAACATTAGATGTAAACCTTTGCTCTAATTCAAATTGATGAGATGGTGGAGGAAAAGGTTCATAAAATTGAAATGTAGAATCATTGCTCCAATAGGAATTCAAATCATCATATAAGCTGGGATAAGTGTAAAAATTTGGATCGTAACCCGAAAAATAAGGATCATCTCCTTGACTCTGAAAAGAATGGAGCCTATCCTAGATATGGTGTGGATAAAAATAAAAAATTTTCCTATTCACAATTTTCTTCAAAATAGGTATTTTAGGACAAAAATCTGTTTTATGACTTGACGACTCACACACCAAACATCTAACCTCTATCTCATTAAAATTTTGAATGTTTCGTGTTTCTAGCAACTCCACCTTCTGAGTTAAATATTCCAACCTTGCACTATGATCATCATCCTCTTTGAGATCCTGATGGGAATGGCCGTGATTTTCAAAGGAATCTATAAGTGAAGACTGACTAGCACAAGGGTTGAAATTAAAATCATGGTGACTAACCGCAGGTGTAGTGTAGGATGGAATTGGTTGCTCGGGAGAGCACAAGTAGTCCTTAAGTGGTCTAGACTTGTTTTGCACATTGAGATCGTTATAATCATAGACATTTTCCCATACAGACATGTAATCAGAATAATGACACATCAATTAATATGGCAGTGAAAATTCAAAGGTAGATAGATATTTAATGATAGATGAAATCAAGTGGATGCTCAAGAATCCTACCTAACCTTAGTCTCATATATTAACAACACAATAATATTTTTTTTTTCACATTGGTTTATTTTCTTAATGACTTCCCCGACAACGGCGCTAAAATTCTGTTTGACTCCTACCCTTGCATAAAATTAATTACCTTAAAGACACACACACAAGGGGGTCACACTCGCCAGCGTACGAGGTTTATGTAGTACATAATTTAAAATTGGTAAGTTCAGGTCATATCCACAGAGAAGTCAATTATTAAGGGGGCGTTTGGTACGAGAGAAGTTTTTAAATTTCTGGGATTCACAATTCTTGAGAATGTTCTTGGAAATCTTTGATTACTAGGATTTGTGCAATTCTATATTTGGTTAGTTTTAAACATTTTCAACAATATTGGTTTAAATGCAACATTCTTGGAACTTTATGTTCTTTTTTTAAAATTACCCTTATTTGAATTTTTGTTTAAAAATGATAAACTCCTTCTACTGTATAAAATATTAGGACCCACAACATCTTTAGAAAGTCAAAAAAATGTTATTTTTTATACATCATGTATATATATGTGTGTGTGTATATATATAATATTTTATAATAAATAATATAAATATATATACATATATATAATATTTAATATAAATATATAATATATTTGTATGGTGTTATAAAAGGATAAATGATATTTTAGTCTTTTTCTTTGTTAAAAACATTTCTAAGTTCATGGAAAACTTGGATTCTCAACCCCCCAGAAATCTTTTTGTGAGAAAGTTACTTAAAAATAATTCCCAATAATACTATTTCTCAAAATTCTTTTTATAAAAAAATTATACCAAACATGGGAATATAGATTCCCAACCAAACATTCCTAAAAATCTTAAAATTTCTCTTGTACCAAACGCCTCTTAAAAGAAAAGTAAAGACAATGCATGAAAGTAAATTGTGAAGTAGTGTGGTGTGATATGAGGAAAATTGAGACAGTGAATTAACATTGAAAATAAAATGCCTTGGGATAAGACAATTTCAGTTTTGATCCATTCATTCCCCAAGCAAGCATAAAATCATAGTATCATCGGACATTGTATTTTCACTTAGACTTGACTATGGTATGACAGTATTTTCAATTTAGGCATGTATGACAATTCAAATTAAATGTTTTGGCAAAAATTCTTAATCTAATTTCAAAAATCTCAACTAAGCAATGAAGTTTGGCTTGCTTGGGTTATTCATGATATCAGACACTGTTCTTGACTTGGTCCAAGACTTACATAGTCACACGCCTTTATTTAAAAATTAATTGACAGAAATTAAATAACAAGAAATTAAAATGCTTAAATTTAAATACTAAAATTAAATTACAGAAATTAAAAGGCAGAATTTAAAGAATTAAAACTAATTACGATAAATTAAAATGGTAAGCATCAACAGATTTTAATAATAGCATATAGTAGATAACAGAAATTAAAAACATCAGAAATAAAGACAAAACAGAATGTAAAGTATTAATGTAAATCTAATACAGAAATTTATAACAGTATGTAAATAAAAACAAAAAAATAAAAAGAGACAGTAATAAAGTTGCTGAGCCGTATCATAATTTTGATTAAAAAGAGCATAAATCTTAATACAGCAGCTAATAATAAAAACTAAAGAACAACAATCTTAAAACTGAAAAAAAAAAAAAATCTAATCGCTGTTACTGTGCGTAATTTAAAAGACCTCCCAGCTATGCGAAGCTCTTCTCCAGCGCACTGTGTCCGTCTTCTCCCAGCTGTGCGACGCCTTCTTGCTGTGCTGCTGCTCCGCCCCCTTATTTTGGTGCAGAAAATGAAGAATGGGGGCTCTTTCAATTGCTGGACTTTCCATTGATTTGAGCCTCAAGTCCACGTACTGTTGCATCCCATGTAAATATATTAAGTTATATATGTATATATATATATATCTTTATAGCATGCACGCATATGTCTATGTATTATATAAATATGTATTATGTTTATATATATTGCAGATTTAATTTTTATTAAAAATTAAAGGGGGAGTATTCTTTTTTTTCTATTTTAATATTTTTTTTCTAAAATTTCCAATTCATCCCCAATTTCTCTTTAAATTTTATTTTCCTCTAAACCTGCATATATGATTACAAAATATTCCATTAAACCCAATTTTGAGACCAAAATAAGGGTATAATTTTAATAAAATTTTACAAAATTAACCGTGCACTTCTAGTTAAAACCTTGATTATATATTGACTCTACTCTGACGTCTGACAACAATTTGCCTAACGAATTGTGGTTGGAGTTGGCCACTACAGTGTTTTGATTGATTAATAGGCTCAAAGCTTGCTTTGGTTAAGCCCTCTCTTCTAACTATTGCAACTGCTCTTCATGATCTCTGCTGAATGATTACAAAACAACACTGAATGTAGCAAATTAATATGCAAGCTAATTACATTTGGTGTGGGTGTTAATTAATTGGTTGAACAACTTCAATCCTATGCTTTTCTTTTTGATGAGGCTGAAGGGAAATTATAAATAATTGGATACCCTGGATGGCATGTGAACCAACCCACTTCTTAAACAAAATCTTTAAGAAAATATAATATAGTGTAAATTGTAATGCTTATGTCTTCTTCATTTTGTTGTGAGCCAGTTGCCTTAGGGTATGAATTAAGTTGTTGACTTGGGTGGAAAGGACTTAATCCCATTAATTAGTACGTATTCACCAATTACTAACCATGCTTAATTTTAGTTAATAACCGAAGATTGTAATTATTAGGGAATTTAATGTTACCACGAATTTAATGTTCCTATTTAATGTTATGATATGTTTTGTAATGTTACTAGTTAGGAAATTTGCAATTGTTGAACTAACATTTTTTGTGCCAAGGAATATTTCACGTGATTAGGATTATGAAATTTATAGATCAAATAGTGGCCAAATTTTTTTTAACACATTTTATCTATATGTTGGCCTTCTTGATGACGAGACAATTTCATTTACAAATTTATGGATTCTTAATTGCCCTGCTCATTGTTAATGATTGTGTGTTCTAATGCATTTCACATATTAGTTTGTTTGATTAAGAAACAAATTGGACATGGATTAGATTAGATTAGATTGAGTCTGCTTGAACTTCTTTGTTTCTATCTTTTTAATTTGTAATTATTTATATTTTGAAATTATAAGTTATAGCTAATTATATACTTACATAATTCCTAAAAATTATTTTATTAAATTTGAAATTATTTTCATTAAAAATATTTAAGTAAATTATTACAGGTATTTATTCAACATATAAAATAGATATTTTTATTAAATGATATATTCAATTTTTGTTTTTTTTTACAATTTTGAAAATATACACAATCTTTTGAGGCTGGGAATTAGTGCCTGCCACCCCAACAGAGCCCTATTTTGTGGCCCATAGCCTCTTAATATGTAATAACCGTTGGTGTGGTAAGGTCAACAAATACCACATCAATAAATTCTAGTTATCAACCATTAATTCTAAGGTCATATGTGCATGATGAGGAGCTTGAGGCGTCTTGTAGTGGGGTCCAATTGGCAATTTGTGTGCTTGAATTTTATCATTATTATCCATGAGAGTTCGTTATAAAGTAGTCTTAATTTTGATTGTGCATGCATGCATTAAGCAAATGGTGTGATGAATCCATGGGAAAAGCTTAGGTTGCGTTCTCTTTGCTGTTTTCAAGTCATTTTTAGTTTTCAGTTTTCTAAAATAATGAAAATGCGTTCTTTTTGCTGTTTTTAAAAATACATTTTTGAAAAAAAAAAAAAAAAAAATTTATAAAGAAAACTGAAAACAACAAAAAGTTGTTTTGAGTGTTTTCATTCAAAACAAACTCTAAACTCAAAATACATCTATTTATTTATTTATTCATATTTCATTATTCTAATGGAAAAAAAATATTACAAAATTCATTAACTTTAAAATGTATATATTTTTTAATAATATATTAACATTAAATATTTATAATTTACTTAATAATCAAGTTTATTGAATAAAATATCATTAAAAAAATATTTTCAAAATTTCAAAGAGAACGCGTTTTCTAATTTTCTGTTTTGAAAAATAGTTTTTCAAAATGACAAAGAGAACGCGTTTTCAATTTTCTAAAAACAAATTATCAAAACAGAAAACTGAAAATGAATTCAAAACTCAAAACTGAAAATTGAAAAGCAAAGAGAACGCAGCCTTAGTATTTGTAAACACCCCGCTTGAATATCCCAACCATCCGGATTAACTGAACGGGAGCGTTTACGATAGAGAAAAGAATAAAACACAAAACGGGAAATTACCCTGGCATGCATATATAAGAAATAAAACAGCGAAAGCAAAACTATATACATGCACGCACACGAGCACCCTATTGGAACAACAGTCACATAGCATCTAAATACATACAGACACCTGTGCCAACAAATAAAAAATACAAGAAACGACCCGATACAGTAAAAAATAAAGGGACCAATATCCCATCAAAACATAAGAGACAACGAGGGAAAGCTGACTGTACACCATACCGACACGGCTGCTAGGCACTGCGATCCTTGCCCTTGACTTTAGCTTTACCTTTATTTAGAATGATGGAAAGCAAAGTGAGTCGCAAGACTCGGCAAGTTTATAAGAAAAAGAAGGCTATAAGTTAAATAGAAGAAGTGAACTCCCCCAAACATAGACCCACACATACACACAAGCCATGAGACACTACAACACAATAGTAAAGCATAATGAATGCACATACCGGTTCTTGGGGCGCACACAAGACACCCGGCACCCAAGTCACATACCAACCTGCCGCTGCCCTATAAGGCAACATAAGTCTTCAACAAACCTATGTGCACTTCTTTGGGTCAGTGCTCCCGACACCCGAGCCTCTAAATAACCGAGCCCTAGGCTTCCTCGAAACAATACTCCCATCCGAGACTGTTGAACACAAAGTAACCATGCAATGCGAATATAAAATGTAAGGCGTAGTAAGCATCAACTAGATACACTGACGCCCATACATCCAGGCATCAGACAGATGCTTCGCCCACATAGTAAACCACATGCGATGCATATGCCCGTGCCAGGTGCAACTAACAATACTAGGATGTCCGTGACCAAGCATAAACAAAACATAAAACCCCAACATGCAGCCAGTACCCATGTGCATATCAAACTATGCAATAGAAATAGAATATATCAAGTCATGCAGTAACCACATAACGACAGAGCTAGTCAGCAGTGCTTGGCACCGGTCGACGATTAGTGGCTAGGAGTATCCGGCTGACAGCCTAAGAAAGACCGCACAATAGTCACTCCAATGTTACTATATAGCTGACCCTAGCCCTCACTGCCCAACAGCTCTAGCCTACTAGCAGCTAAGAATCCATAATTATACTCGAACATCTAAGAACCTAATCCCTAAGTCAGTTCGGTATCATTCCCATAGGCATGGGGGTGGCACAAACCCCTGTAGGTAATGCACAAATAAAATCCTCGAACCTAATTTATTAAATTTAATTTACATCAAACGGCTCATAATTCCATAATTAATAAATGGACCAAAACTAACAAAGGGAGGGTAAATAAATTCACAATGGAAGGAACTTCTTGGAGGGGGTAGGAAACTTACCTCGTAGAAGAGATCCTTGGGCTTTTCTTGACCAAATGCAGTAAAAATTATACAAATTGGAACATCGCATAATTTGCCAAAATTAATAAAATTGGGCTCTAAATGAAATTCCAATCGTAAGAAATTATTAATACTAGCTTCTCTACTTACCAGGTTAATTAAATCTTCAATTAAACTTGATTTAATCCCTAATTTCTCCCATTTTCCTCCATTTCCAGCTTTGGCTTGAGCTTCTTCTTCACTAAAATTAATCCTCTCTGTTTGTTGCGTGAAATCGGCCAGAAATAGGCCTTAAATTGGCCAAAACGAGCGGCCAGGACACGGCCACATGGCGTCCGTTGGGAGGCCACTGCCTCATGTCAAAATGGCACCATTTTGAGCGCTTGAGGCTGATTAAAAATCAGCCATTTCCTCAGCCTCGCGCACGCACCCCCGCGGTCTCGATCCCGCACCCAGCACGTCCCCGACCACCCACTCCATCCACCTCTTTCATACATATAATGCACTCAATTTTATTTATGTAATATCCGGTATTAAATAATAAGAGAATTTTTGAAGATATGGGTCAAAAATGATATTTAGCAAAGTTTCGGGCCTAAGTGCGATATTCAAAACTTAAACGAAAGAGGAAGGACTAAGTTAAGATGAGCCAATTGACGAGAAATGGCACAATTAGACGATATTTGATAAAAATCAGGGATTTTCAAAGGTTTGAAGTCAAAAACACGCAATTAGGAGAGTTCGGGCAAAAGTGCAGATTTTGCAAAATATCAGAGGGAGGTCGAATCGATGAATTTTTCAGAAATTCCAAAAGGAAATGGAAAATATAGAACTTGAGGGCCGTTGTGGAAGTGTTAGAAAGTCTAGGGGTATCTAAGAAAGGGAGGAAATTCAATTAAAAGAAGGCTGGGGGCTAAAATGCAATTTTTGCATTGGTGTGAAACCGACCGGCCGCCGGCGGTCGCTTCTGGGGCATCAGGCAGGTTTCCCGGAGGCTCTAGGCTAGCCTTCAGACGATGATGGTCTCGTTAGGAGCTTCCATTGGCCGGAAAATGGTGTGATTTGATCGGAAATCATGGCCAAAAGATTTCTGATTTGGCTGGATCTTTTGGGGGCTTAGGCTCTTGATTTGGTGCTTCTTAATTGGTTTAGAAGCTAGATCTAGGGTTAAGGGGATAAGGGCAACCGATCTATGGTGGAAAATCGGGTCGAGAGAGGGTATAAATAGACGTCGAGAGGCCGAGGGTTTTCTTCAAAATCGAGAGAAATTCAGGGCATTCGGGCTTGAATCGAGGCACAAGGATAAGGGGCTTTTGTTCTTAGTGTTCTAAGGATCGATTCTGGAAATTTTGGGGGCGTTTGGTGTAGAAATGGAGGGGTTTTAGAAGCTTGGCCGGAAAAATGAATCGCTGCCGCCGCGACCTGCAACTCACTTTTAAACCTACCTCCGGCCACTTTTTCCCACGAACAAGGGCACCATTGAGGTCGCCTTGAAGAGCTCTACAAGCCCCTATAAGAATTTAGGGCATTGGACGTCGCCGGAATCGGGGAAGACGACCGGAAAAGAAGACTGTGCGGCGGCGCATGGCTCCCACTCGCGGGACCTCTGGGTGGCGCGTGAGGTACGATTTTTATGTGTTTTTAATTTCATAATTTAGGTAAAATTATTCTAGGAATTATCATGGAAACATATTTTGTGAAAATTGATGTTAGGTATTTTTAATGAATTTCTGAAGGTAGAAATGTTTGAAAATTAAATAAAAATAGAGAAAATTGTGAAAAAATAGAAATGTTGATTCCAAAGGTCTTAAATGGTGAAATAGGAATCAATTGGGTCATTGGAAGAAGAATTACACAATTTTTGAGGTGTGGCATGTTTTTCGAGGCAAAATCTGGACTTTTCCGAATTGAGGTGAGTGGTTTGATTCCAGCTTTTCCTTGTCTTGGAAGTATTTTTAGGTGCTTGTGGTGGGTTCTAGTGAGCGGTTATACCCTCCTAGACATAGATTGTTTTACAAGGCTTTTACTGATGATCATTGTGTCGATATTTGCTACATTGCATTAACTGTTTTATTTTAAAATGTTGGTGCATGGCGTGTAAATTTTCATATCATTTGGGGTCAAGTTTAATTGCATCGTTGGGTCCGTATGGGGCGCGATGGGGTCTACCTGAGATTGGGACAATGTTAATCCAGGTGAACGGGTGTCACACTGGGGCACTCGAGGGAATAATGTTAAACCAGGTGAACGGGTGTCACGACGGTGCACTCGAGGGATTAACGTTGGACCAGGTGAACGTGTGCCACAGTGGGGCATTCGAGGGATTAAGTATGTCAAGGTGATATCTCGAGTTAGACGTGTCCTGCATGTTGTCGTATAGTATGCCATGCTCGTATGTCTTTCATGCATTGTATAACTGTTTCATACCTTCACTTAGATGGTTTATCATCTAACATGGGTTATGCCCCTGGAACATTCAACGTTCCAGTCAGGGACAGCAGCGAGGTCGAGGACACGACCGATGAGCCAGTGGTGTTTGTTTGATAGTTGTTGTTGTTGTATTATTTTGGAAGCATTGATGTTATATATCGCTTGACGATGTTGTAATAATTTTGATGTTGTATTCATATGACGGTATGGGAACATTTTGGTGTGTAACACATGATAGGCCACGTCATTTTGATTAATTAAGTATTCAGCTGTGTTTATATTGTCTCGTTCGGTTAAGATTTGTTATTATTAACTAAACGAGTAAAACTGGAACTCTCGGGGGTATATATCTGCATGTGGAGATTGTTCTTAAGATCACCGCGGGTGCTGGCTGTAGTTTTACGATGAGTGTTTCATCTACATGTGAAGATTGTGCTCACAGGCGCCGCGAGTAACAGGCTTGAAAAAAAAAAAAAAAAGAGAAACCCCGGGAATTTCCTTATAGTGACACGCCTGTATAGGGCGGGGTGTTAAAATTTAAGGGGACCCTTAGTCCCTTTTTCAAAAATCGCACCTCAGCCCTTTCCCCCCCCCCCCCCCCCCAAACTTCCAAAATACTCACACACACCCCTACTTATTATTTACATTAACACTCGAAACTTCTGAAAAACTCTCAATTTAATTTATTTCAAATTTTCCTTATTTTCATAAATATTTTAAAATAAAATAATTAATTACCTTAATTTCCTATTTCCTCAAAACAACATAAATTATTATTATTAATATCAACAAGATATATTAATATCCCCTTTAAATTAAATTAACACAATAAACAAATAATTAAATTAAATTACGATTTACGGGTCACTACAAATTCTCCTCTGCTTAAAAGAATTTTGCCCTCGAAATTCGTACCTGGCTAAGCAAATAAGTGAGAGTGAAGTCGCCTAATATCCTCCTCTAGCTCCCAAGTAGCCTCCTCAAGGGTATGTCGTTGCCACTGAATCTTTACATAGGGAATTGTACGATTGTGAGGCATTTTTTCTTTTTGATCCACAATACTAGCTAGCAACTCAGTGTATGACGCGTCCTCTTGCACTACGAGCGGGTGATAATTGATAACATGACTGGGATCTGCCACATACTTGCGAAGCATAGAAACATGAAAGACATCGTGCACATGAGCTGGCTGAGGGCTTAAAGCCAATCGGTAAGCCAACGATCTGACTCGCTCTAGTATCTCGAACGGTCCCACATAACGAGGTCTAAGCTTGCCAGATACTCCAAAGCGTTGAACACCCCTCATCGGCATGACTCGAAGGAAAACATGGTCACCCACAGCAAACTCCAAATCCCGATGTCGTCTGTTTGTGTAACTCTTCTAACGGTCTTAAGCTTCCTTTATCCTAGCTCGAATCAACTGGATCTTCTCTGTCGTTTGCTCCACCAACTCCGGTCTAAGCAATGCTCGCTCTCTAATCTCAGTCCAGCAAAACGGTGATTTACACGATCGCCCGTACAATGCCTCAAAAGGTGCCATCCCGATACTGGCTTGGAAGCTATTATTGCAGGCAAACTCCACTAGTGACAGATGGTCATCCCAGCTCCCATGGGAATCTAAGACACAGGCGTAGAGCATGTCCTCCAAAGTCTGTATGGTCCGCTCTGACTGCCCGTCAGTCTGAGAGTGGAAGGCTGTACTGAAAGTCAACTAGGTCCCTATAGCACTCTATAACGCCTCCCAAAATCCTGAGGTGAACCGAGGATCCCTGTCTGATACAATATTGGCTGGTACTCTGTGCAGTCTTACCACCTTATCAATGTATAACTTGGCCAGTCGATGAATATGATAGGTCTTCTTGACGGGTTGGAAGTGACTGATTTAGTCAATTGGTCGATAATCACCCATATCAAATCAAATCCCCGGCTGGATCGCCATGATCTTGTGACAAAATCCATAGCTATGCGTTCCCATTTCCACTCTAGAACATCTAATGGTCGTAATAGTCCCGCAGGTCTCTGATGCTCAGCTTTGACTTGTTGGCACACCAAACATTGCGATACAAGTTTTACTACGCTGTTCTTCATGTCGCTCCACCAATATTAACGTCGCAAGCCCTGATACATCTTCTTCGCTCCAGGATGTATAGTATAGGGAGAACGATGAGCTTCTTCCAAGATCCTCTGCCTGATGTCCCTGTCATTCGGCACACAAATCCGTCCACGGAACAATAGCAAACTGTTGTCCCTTTGGTTATACCCTAATGGTCCAAACCTCTCCATGTCAACCATGATCTCACCAAGCTCCACATCCTGTCGCTGTAGATCCCGAATCTCATCCTCTAGATTTGAATGGATACTTATGGCAGCATAATATAGGGTAGGATTATCCGGTGCCACTGAGATGGTAAGGTCACTCATTTTCTCCAGTAAGAACCACTCTTGCACCATCATAGATGCAACAGATGCTCCACGGTGACTTAAGGCGTCTGCTACCACATTAGCTTTACCTGGGTGATAGAGGATTTCACAGTCATAATCTTTGAGCAGCTCCAACCAACGGCGTTGTCTCATATTAAGTTCCTTCTGTGAAAAGAGGTACTTAAGGCTCTTATGATCAGTGTATATCTGGACTCTCTTACCATAAAGATAATGCCTCCAAATCTTCAAAGAAAACACTATAGCTACTAACTCCAGATCATGGGTAGGATAATTCTCTTCGTGCCTCTTCAACTGTCTGAACACATAAGCATTCACTCGGCCATCCTGCATCAAAACGCACCCTAGCCCTGCATATGAAGCATCATTGTATACAATAAATAACTCACCATTCTTGGGTATCGTCAGTACTGGCGCTGAAGTCAAACGCCGCTTCAATTCCTGAAAGGATCTTTCACATGACTCGTCCCAAATAAATCTGATGCCTTTCCTTGTCAACTTTGTCATCGGTGATGCCAATCGTGTAAAGCCTTCTATAAACCGTCGATAATACCCAGCAAGACCAAGAAAACTTCGAATCTCTATCACTGTCATCGGTCTCGGCCAATCCATCACGGCTTTGGTCTTCTCTAGATCTACTAAAATACCCTCACCTGAGACCACGTGTCCCAAGAATACAACTAGGGTCTTCCAAAACTCACATTTAGAGAACTTTGCATACAACTGCTCCTCCTTGAGCTTTTGCAGAACCATACTCAGATGCACCTTGTGTATCTCAGGGCTCGGTGAATAGACTAGGATGTCGTCAATAGAAGTTATTACAAAGGAATCCAAATATTCCTTAAGCACCCGATTCATCAAGTCCATAAACACTACAGGGGCATTGGTCAGCCCAAATGGCATGACCACAAACTCATAATGCCTGTAACGTGTACGAAACGCTGTCTTCACAATATCCTCATCTTTGACCCGCACCTGATGATAACTTGACCGCAAGTCTATCTTGGAGAACATCGATGCGCCACGCAACTGATCCAGTAAATCATCCACACAGGGTAAGGGGTACTTATTCTTAATTGTTACCTAATTAAGCTGTCAGTAATCGATACACAGTCACATAGACCCATCCTTCTTACGCACAAATAATACTGGGGTTCCCCATAGCGATGTGCTCGGTCGAATAAAACCTCTATCCAAAAGATCTTGCAGCTGTACCTTGAGTTCCTTTAGTTCATTAGCAGCCATTCGATAAGGAGTTTTGAAAATGGGTTGCATACCTAGTATTAGATCAACTACAAAATCAATCTCCTGGTGCGACGGTAGTCCTGGCAACTCATCTGGGAACACGTTTGGAAAGTCTCGCACCACAGGGTAGGCAATCAACTCTTTCTTCTCCCCAGCTACCACGGTCATAAATGCAAAATAGGCTTCACACCCTCGTCATATAAGCCTCTCATCTTACATAACTGATATCATTAACGTAGTCACCACTGGCTTCACCCCGGTATATAACAACTGGTCTCCTTGGGTACTCAAATGAAATCACCTTCCGCCAACAGTCAACTTGAGTATAATGCCGTGAGAGCCAATCCATACCCAATAGCAAATCAAAATCCTGAATAGCCAGAACAATAAGATCCCCTAAAAATACCTAATTATGAATCCCTATCTCACAATCCCAGGCCATCTCACTCCCTAACAATACCATCCCTCCCGGTGTTGTAACTGACAAATCATATGACAACGGGCTGAAAGTAAAGCAAGATTGCTATGGGGCAAGCAGCGTAGTTCAAAATTTTGAACCTTACCCCGATCCCGGCGATTGGATCAACGTCGAAATTAAATTATTCACAAACAAATAAAGAAATCTAACCTTTAGATTATCGAGTCGTTCTCGGATTCGAGCCGTCCATGCGTCCGGCCTCTAACTCGTGATACGTGGCACGCGTCCGTTGGCAAGGAGAGCGGAATAAGAGTGCTAGCTCCTTCTCCTTTGCGCGGCTTGTGTATGGACGGTAAAAGAATCAATTTTCAACTCTTGAAAACCAACAAAATAAAAGTGGCTTAATTTGGGCATCCCATAAAGGGCTATATATAGGGAGGCAACCTCCTAGGGTTTCCCAAACCCTAATGGATATGGATTGGGCTAGCCCATTAATCCTAGTCCAACTAGAGATTAAAGTGGCCCAAATCCATTTATAAAATATTTGGCCCAAATCTAATTTAAGCCCAAATATTTAATATTTAATATTTGGCCCAAATCTAATTTAGCCCAAATATAATATTTATTATTTAATATTTGACCCAAATCTAATTTAGCCCAAATATTTAATTTAATTTAATATTTGGCCCAAATACTTTATTTAGCCCAAGTATTAAATTAAGCCCAAATTATTAAATTAGAAACTTCTTTTCTAATTTAATCATTAAGTTAGAAACTACTTTCTAATTTAATCAATTGCTATTTTTAGGAAACTCTTTCCATTATGACGACTCCTCGTCATATCGACGTCATTACGTCTATTTGTTCTTTTTCAATGAGAACCTACGACGGCAAAACTTCTTGCCGAAGTGTCCCACTTAACCATACGTCCACTCTCCTGGTTTAAGCCAGGGACCGTGCCTATTGCGTATGACTCATTAGGCTTCCGAATATGTTGGCAATGTGTCGGTACAAACACATAAGACAAGATTGGCCTCTAGGAAGGCATCATGCCTACCCAATTATTCAGAAGGATTCATAATCCGCAAATAACCTTTCACGAGCATAGTTACCGTGTAATTCGATCCTCTCGTCAATGTATCCTATGTGATCTCAAGTTGGCAATGTGTTGCTTGATTATGATCACATAAATCTTTCTTCGGTTATCCGGATATCTTCACTTAATAGAAAGTGAATCAATAACTCCTTATTGATCTCTTTCACCATGGCCATGGATTTAAAGTGAATATCCACCGAAGGCGCCTTAGATACATCATCCTCTATCAAGGGATAGACGAGTCCCATCTTGGTTATGCACCCATCTCCATAAGCCTCACAATATGCCCAACGATCGCCCACGTGCAGCCTTTATCTAGGCCCATCGAAACGATGTCAAAGCATATCGGTCTTCTTATGAGATGACCATGACAACCTCAGGTCCAAGGATTAGTTACACCCATCTCGTATGAGAATTCCATCAACATATAACCAAAATGGATTCTCATGGAGAGTCATGTCCAGTGATACGTTCTCCAACATTGGTCACCTATGTACTTGTCTAGGCATTCTCATGCCTATGGGTGTGAGACCCCCATTGCTATCACATAGCAAAAACATAGCACATACAAGTCTTACCGCAATTGTCAATGTCCATTCTTGACATTGCTACGACTTGGGACGTTTAATGATGTCTAGAAACTGTGATGCATCATCTCACATCTTTATAGATTATTCACAGTATACATCATATGAACTTCTATCTAGTTTCATTCGATTATTACAATAATAACAAGAAACTAATAGAATGACTTCTTGTGAATTTGAATAACTCCTTATTCAAATAATAACATGATTACAATTGTCAGTGTACAACATGCCCAATCTGATTGGGTCTAGAGCACCTACACTAACACGGGCTACACGGGATCGGGATCTTATACAATATATGGGGTGCTATAAAAGAGTGTGTAAAACCTGTATCAAATAAAGCACGCACATCGTGACCATGGAGAGAAAGGATACCTTGCACCGTGTCGCTGCCGTCAGCCACCTCAGCTGCTGTCACTGCAAATGCCTTTCCTTGCATCTATGGCCTATCTGTGGGCCCTGGGCGTTGTGCTGCCTGTAGGGGTAGTGGTGCTGCTGGTCCCGGTGCCCTCGGTGTAGTCTGCATCTGAGCTGGCCTGGGTCCTTCTCCTCCAGTAGGCAGTCCTCTTATCTGCGTTGGCTATGTGCACATATTTGCCTGATGGCCTCTCTGTCCACAATGAAAACAAATGATGTCCTGACCTATAGCTGGTCTAGGTCCTTATGGACAATCCCCCTCAAATGCCCTGGCTGACCACATCGGTAGCACACATCCTGGCGCACATCACGACACTGTCCTTGATGCCTCTGTCCACACTACCTGCACGGTGGAAATCCCTTTGAACTCTTGCTAGAGCCTGCGTCCCACTTCCTCTTCTTGCTGTTGCCTGAATGCCGGCCATAACATGGTGAATCTCAGCTCATAACCCCCTCTGGAACTTGCTAACTTTACGTGACTCAAGGGTCACCAACTCCGGGGCATAACGTGATAAAGCCATAAACTCTGTCTCGTACTAAGTGATAGTCTTGTTCCCCTATTGCAATTCAATAAACTCAAATACTTTCTGCTCTCGGACCCAAGAAGGAATGTAAGTCTCATTGAATGCTACCACAAACTGTGCCCATGTCGGTCCCCTACCACCAAATAGTTACCTGGTAGTCTCCCATCAGCGGTCGGCATCTCCTCGTAGAAGAAAAGTCCTTAGATGTGCCTCTACACAACCTATTGATCTCAGGTGCTTCTCTACTGCCAACAACCAGTCCTCTACCTCTGTCGCGTCTGCACCTCCTCTAAACTCTGGCGGGCGTAGTGCCATGAAATCCTTAAGTAGTATAGCACTAGAACTATCGTCTGCCCCTGGGGTACCTGAGTGGGATACCTGGGCCTTATTGTTCCCGCCATCATGATTACGCTCCTGATGTAACTACGATGCCGCCAATACATCCACGACCCATAAAATACCTACCAACGTATCTTGTATATTTGGAGGCCCTGGCTTTCACTCACCTCTTGCACCTGCCACTGGTGCCTCAAGAGTAGGGATAAGATGTCCTCGACCTCTCACTGGCGGTCGACCACGACCTTGTTTATGGCGTGCATCCATGATTCGTACATAACTAAGATTAATTAGAATGCATTTCGAAATTAAAGACACGACCTAACACCCAAACTCTACCTAACAACCTTGGTGTATAGTTACTCGTCCCCTAAAACTGGCTCAACGAGGCTCTGATACCAACAATGTAAGCAGCCCCGCCCAAATATCCCAACCACTTGGACTAATCGAACGGGAGCGCTTATGATAGGGAAAAGAATGAAACACAAGACGGGAAATTACCCTGGCATGCATACATAAGAAATAAAACAACAAAAACAAAACTATATACATGCAGGCACATGAGTACCCCGCTGGAATAACGGTCACATAGCATAGAAATACATACAGACACCTGTGCCAACAAATAGAAAGTGCAAGGAACGACCTGACACAGTAAAAAATAACGGGACCAACATCCCATCAAAACATCAGAGACAATGGGGGAAAGCTGACTGTACACCATACAGACATGACTGCTAGGCACTGCGATCCTCACCCTCGACTTTAGCTTTACCTTTACCTGGAATGATGGAAAGCAAGGTGAGTCACAAGACTCAACAAGTTTATAAGAAAAAGAAGGCTATAAGTTAAATAGAAGAAGTGAACTCCCCCAAACATAGACCCACACATACACACAAGCCATGAGACACTACAACATAATAGTAAAGCATAATGAAAGTACATACCGGTCCTTGGGGCCTACACAAGACACCCGGCACTCAAGTCCCATACCAACCTGTCATTGCCCTGTAAGGCAACATAAGTCTTCAACAAACCGGTGCGCACTTCCTCGGGTCGGTGCTCCCAACACCCGAGCCTCTGAATAACTGAGCCCTAGGCTCCCTCGGAACGGTACGCCCGCTCAAGACTGTTGAACACAAAGTAACCATGCAATGCGCATATACATCTAAGCATCAGGTAGATGCTTCGCCCACATAGTAAACCACACGTGATGGATATGTCTATGCCAGATACAACTAACAATACTAGGATGTCCATGACCAAGCATAAACAGAACATGAAACCCCAACATGCAGCTCATACCCATGTACATACTAAACCATGCAATAGAAATAGAATATATTAAGTCATGCAGTAATCACATAATGACAGAGGTAGTCAACAGTGCTTGGCACCAGTCGACGGTCAGTGACTATGAGTATTAGGCTGACGGCTTAAGAAAGACCGTACAATAGTCACTCAAATGTCACTATATAGCCGACCCTTGCCCCTACTGCCCAACAACTCTAGCCTATTAACAGCCAAGAATCCATAATTATAGCCGAACATCTAAGAACCTAATCCGTAAGTGAGTTCGGCATCATTCCCATAGGCATGGGGGTGGCACAAACCCCCGTAGGCAATCCACAGATAAAATCCTCGAAGCTAGTTTATTAAATTTAATTTACGTCAAACGGCTCATAATTCCATAATTAATAAATGGACCGAAACGAATGAATGGAGAGTAAATAAATTCACAGTGGAAGGAACTTCGTAGAGGGGATAGGAAACTTGCCTTGTAGAAGAGATCCTTGGCCTTTTCTTGACCAAACGCGGTAAGCATTATACAAACTGTAACATCGCATAATTTGCCAAAATTAATAAAATTAGGCTCTAAATGAAATTCCAACAGTAAGAAATTATTAATACTAGCTTCTCTACTTACCAGGCTAATTAAATCTTCAATTAAACTTGATTTAATCCCCAATTTCTCCCATTTTCCCCATTTCCAGCGTTAGCTCGAGCTTCTTCTTCACTGAAATTAATCCCCTCTGCTTCCTGCATGAAATCGGCCAGAAATGGGTCTTAAATTGGCCAAAATGAGCGGCCAGGATGCAACCGCTAGGAGGCCACTGCCTCATGCCAAAACGACGTCGTTTCGGGCGCTTGAGGCTGATTAAAAATCAGCCATTTCCCCAACCTCACACGCGCACCCCCGCGGTCTCTATCCCGCGCTTGTAGCCTCCCATGCAGGCCTGTAACCACGCGCGCCATCCACCTCCTTCATACATATAATGCACTCAATTTTATTTAAGGGGACCCTTGGTCCCTCTTTTAGAAATTGCACCTCAGCCCCCCCGCTAAACTTCCAAAATACTCACACACACCCTCACTTATTATTTACACTAACACCCGAAACTTCTGAAAAACTCCCAATTTAATTTATTTCAATTTTTCCTTATTTTCATAAATATTTCAAAATAAAATAATTAATTACCTTAATTTCCTATTTCCTCAAAACAACATATATTATTATTATTAATATCAACAAGATATATTAATATCCCCTTTAAATTAAATTAACACAATAAACTAATAATTAAATTAAATTACGATTTACGGGTTGCTACAGTATTAATCAAACAATTAATCCCATCATATTTCTAGAAAAGTCTAGGAGGAGGTTTCCACTTTACAGGCTAATATTTCACATTGCAACTATTGTGTACTAGGTTCATAGAAACAATATAGGTTTAACTAACATTCCTTTTTGTTAACGGTTATATATTTACTTACTTAATATGTCTCGATGTGTTACTTTTGTGTAGAGCGTGAAAAGATATAGAGTATGGATCGTGAATGGGTAAAGAACTTGAATAGGGTATCTCCTCAGTATGTGGCAGGGATAGAAGAATTTATAATTGTCGCAAAACAGAGTTTGAATTTTGTGGGGTTAACTCTATGCCCATGCTTCAACTGTGCTAATAGGAGGTTGCAAAGCATAGATGTCATTAGAGCTCATTTGATTAGAAAGGGAATTGATGACTCGAACACACGATGGGTGTACCATGGTGAGAAAGAACTTGAGGAAGAAAAAGGTTTGGGTAACGAGGAATTCTTCAATGAGCAATTTGATGGATTGGGAGAAGGATTGCATGATGCAGTTGGTGTTGACCTTTTTAACATTTGGCCTACGAGTGACTTTGTTGGAAATGAACGACCAGCTGTTAAAGAGGCCCGTTATGAGAAGCTATATGAAGCTTTAAATAATCCTGTATATAATGGATGTGAAAACTTCTCTACTTTGACCTTTGTTGTGAAGCTGATGAACATAAAAGTGATGAACAAGTGGAGTGATAATTCATTTGAGATGATGTTAGTAATGCCCCACTTTCTCGGGAGAGTTATAAATTGGACAATTTTGGGATAATAATTTTTTTCTTTCAAACTTAAAGCTAAATCACATTATTCCTCAAATCTATCCCAAAATTTCCAATCATTTTTCTCGAAAGAGAATCATTATACACATCAAATGTGGAAGCAATGATCGAACCTGATATCTTATCATTAATCGAAATTTAGTTCTTACATCATAGTTCCTCAACATAACTTAATACAAAGCATAAGTTCTCAACTAACATTAACCTTGAATAGGGTTATACATCCTCTTTCTTTCAAAACATCTAGAATTCAAAGTAGCGTAGAACTTAAATACATGGGCTATATAACATACATTTCATTCATCATTCAATTCATAATGTACTTTGCTAAGTGTTATTTCATGCCTCATTCATCCTCGTACCTGCTACAATTTCATTCTGGAACGTTTGAATATTCCAGGGGCAAAGCCCAAGTTAGATGATGAATCATCTAAGTAATGGCACAAAATATTTTATCCTGCATGTATGCAATGTCTTACTTCTTCGTAGGGGTCAACTGCACCCTTTCATGCTACTCACATTTTTTACAGCCACCTTTTTCAAAGCCGGGGTGTATGGGAGCACCCTTAATAAAGCAGCGGTGCTAGTTCGTACTCCCAACGGGCAACATGCGCATGATCAATGATATCAATGTGTATTTATGCATTTCATAGTCATGTCATGTATGTAGTTTACGTGATGGATACATATCAGAGCATGTCAATATGACGAAATCATCCTCGAGGATAAGGGTTTGAAACATAAATCACCTACAAACCAAGCATTTTTCATAAAACTAAATCTAGTTGGGAAGTACCACTTACCTTTTCAAGCTTATTGGGTTACCTCGATATTTGTGCCTTGCCTCAAAATACATGTATCGCCTCGATTTGCATGCCAACCTCAAAATTCGCACAAGTCATTTCAACTTTAAGCCTCAAAACATCCTTAACTTAGCCTCTTAGATTTTCTCAGTATGCATGCCATATCCTCAAAATGCGTGCAAATCCTCAATTCTCCCGCACCACATCGATTCTCGCACACTACCTCGATTCTTGTGCACCACCATGATTCTCGTGCACCTCCTCAATTCTCGACCACCGTCTCAATTTTTTCTACACCGGCTTAATTTTTGTGCTCGACCTCGAAATGCGTGCCCAGATAATTTTTTTGCCAAAATCTCTGGAATATTACTAAATCTCCAAATCCTATTTTTTTTAGGATTTTTCTCTAATTTTTTTTCCTTTTCTTTTCTTTTGTTCATCCTTTCTTTTTCTTCTTTCTTCTTCTTCCCTCATCTATTTCTTCTTCTTCTTCATGAAGCCCCTACGCACGCCAACTAGCTTCGCCCAACAGCCGCCCACGCTCCATCCAATCTTCGCTGACTGCTTCAATGGTCTGCTTCGCAGTCCCCGGCCTCTTGCCATTGCGGCCTGCTCTGCCGTGGCCGCTGTCTGCGGCCATGGCCGCTCCTAGCTGTTACAACAGCAGCTTCACGGCTCCATGGCCGCTCCTCTGGCCATCTTCGCCACTTTCGAGTGCTTTGAGGACTTCCATCGAGCTCTACAACTGCCTCGCACGAACACACGCATCGCCAATCAAGCTGCCTCGCTCACCCACTGCTACTGCGATTTCTATGAACTACCATGGTCGCGGCTATGGCTACCGCAGATGCGGCAGCCCATTTCGATCGCCTCCGCCCACGTCGGAAGCCTTTTGGGCCTCCACTTAGCCCGCCGCACCTTACTTCCATGAGTTCTACCTTCTCTCTCTCTTTCTCTGCTCTCGGCCATGCTCAGCGGTTGTTTCCACTTCTTCTCCTCATTTGCTTGCCCTCCCTCTCAATTCTCATCCTATTTATAGCCAACCCAATGCCCCAAACCTGCCATGGCCATCACCTATTGCGTGAAGAACACCCAACTCACTTTCAGCTTGCAGGGCATGGCTCGAAGATTGCAGGGCATGCCATTTCTCTTGTGCGCACGCATTGCATATATATATACATATATAACGCTATATTGTACATTGTATATAAGAAATTACATCTTTAAACTCCAATTTTCATCTCAATTTCACTTAGGCAATTCCATAATTATAATTATACACTCAAACATCAAATTAATTTGCATTTCAATACCGAAAACGCAAAATTAATAATCCAAGATTACTCAATAATGACAATTTTACCCCAGTGTCCTCATCGGGCTATCGTTTCATCCCGAAACCATTGAGGGGTTGCTCATTACGAAAAATTGAAGCCCCCTCAAACTTCAGTTGACTTCTTGGGAGTCTTCTACAACGATTCAGTTTTGCAGCCTAAATAGCAGCTGCATTTTAGCTGTACCAAAAACTGTTCCCAACTCGATTTCTTTCGATACCATAAATCCTATATTAGGATGCTCATCAATTCCGTATCATTTTCTTTAGACAATTTCATTTTGAGGCTTTCCCTGCAATCAATTCGGTACTTATAACTGCTATCAAGCAAATTTTCAACATTTTAAACTTGCTTAAATTACGTGGCAACCTGACGAAAATATGGGTTCTAACATTTTTCCCTCGTTACAAAAATTTCGTCCTCAAAATTTGCCATATGTTCAAAATTCTATCCTCAAAATTAACATCTAACTAATAGAATAACTAGGGAAGATCCTATCTCATTACCTTATCTAAAATAACCCTGCTAAAGCTCTTTACAACAATCTCATCTCTAGGATAACTATACCGTCTATAATCGTCTCTTAATCACCAGACCTCTAGCACGTATATCTTATTCGAAACTTAAGAATACCATCACTCATAAAAATCAGAACTCTTGGGCTGGCCATACTCATTAATCCCTAGACAAGTACACTTGTCAACCATGCATGCCTTTCAAATTTCTCTTTGAAAACTCACAACCGCATACCCCGTCCTTGGGCCACGAGTCTCAACTCGAGCTCCTATCCAAGTTAGTACACATATCATCGTAGTGAGCTTGCAACTCCCATATCCACATCATCAATTTTGAATTTGCTTTTCACTAAGTCATCCAATTGATATCCTTAATCACGACACTTCTCTAATTCTGATTTCCTACGACGTCATTTATCTTGAACTAATCAATCATGCTTTGATAATCTTCCAACCTTAGCACAAAAGTCCTTGATCTCGATACATCTTAGCTTTTATCAAATCTATCCTCAAAGAAATATTTTTATGTCATCAAACTATTTCACGTACCCTTGGATCCTCTCACAAATACACGTCGTCATATCGTCGAAACTAGCTATGCCTCACCTTAGGTCATCTCAAACTTAGTCATTGCTTAATCTTTACTTAAGCTAATCTATTCGAGATTTATGTTGTTTCCTCATTCGTATAGGTATTCATCACCCGATATAATCTCAAGTTTTGCCAATTGACCATAATCATCTTCTAATCATGTCATGTAACTATTTCCTCAAGAAAACTTTATTAATAGATTCTATTTGTCTCCAAAACTTCCTTCTGTAACTTAACTTTTAATGTCGATCGAAATCTAACGTTGTCTTCCAAGTCTAGCAATACTAATATCCTTGCATCACTTACTCCTTTGTTACTTGGTCGCCAAACTAATACCTATTCATCCATATGCCCATAACTTAAATAACTCCTCACACTTTTCGAAGTGATCCTCAAATAAAATTTTATATCATCAGATTAATCATTTGATCCTCAAATTAATCCTTGAGTAATAATGTTTCATGCCAACTAACTTTAATCATGCTCGATCCTTAAGGCACCATCTCATACCAATTGACTATAATCATACTTTACCATAAAGAAATCACCTTATTACTTTCCTCGTATTGGACCATCGGCTCTTTTGACTCCCAGTCAACTGTAGCACAAGTTCACTTGCCAACTCGCAATCTCTAGACTTGCTCCCTGACTCTAATGTCTAATCGTCTTGACAATAGTGCTATCAACTTTATTTGTACTATTCTAGCCTCTTAGTCCACACATAGCTCAGCATCCAATAATCTCAAGCCATTATTGGAAAATTCAGACTCATCATTTAAGAAATAGTCCCAATAAATCTTTCGAGAATATATCCTGCTATTTTCCAATTTTTCTTATGGTTTTTTCATTGACTGCAAGTGCCTATATCAATAGGCTCCTTATTTCCATAATTTGCTGACATCACTCAGATATACATCTCCCAATTTGCCTACCAGGGCTACTTAGACTAACTATCTAGCCACACGAGAGTTTCATTCTTTAAAATCGAAAATCTCGGGTTTCTAATTGATCTAAGTCTATAGCTTTTCCTACTGCGACCCGTCATCTTGGCACATTTGCCATCACTTGATTCTCTTAATCACGTCTAAGATTTGCACAATCTTCAAGATGACAATCCATAATTATACTGCCAGTTAGAGTAGACAAGCACATACGTCACCTACGGTACTCCAATGCTCCCAATCAAGTTTCATTCTTTGTACAACAGTTATGTGGACAATTAGCGACTTCCTTGCTTATGCTTACTTGTCTAGGTGGAGCACTACGGGTAAATTGTCATGTCCAATATGCCTTGAGGATACTTGTTCCAAATGAATTCTAGGAAAACAATGTTATACAGGGCACATATGCTTCTTAATTAAAATCCACATGTGGCAAAGGAGTACGAAGTATGACAGAAAACCAAAAAGAAGGGGACCACCTTGTCAATTTTTCGGTGATGATATTTTGTTGGAGTTAGAGGAGGTACCTATATGCACCCCTGGTAAAGCACCTAATAATGATGATAGAAAGCATAAACGTGGTGTTGATGAGTTGAATTGGTTAAAAAAGAGTATACTGTTTGAACTACCATATTGGTTAAAGCTATTGATGCGTCATAATCTTGATGTCATGCATATTGAAAAAAATGTTTGTGATAATATTGTTGGGACCTTGTTGAATGATCCCATGAAGTCGAAGGATACTGTGAAGGCACATTTAGACTTGGAAGATCTTAACATTCGTAAAGAATTATGGTTGAAGGAGCGAAATGGAAAATTTGAGAAACCACATGCAAATTACACGTTGAGTAAATCAGATTGTGAGGGGGTTTGTTACTTTATCAAGTCAGTATGCTAGATGGGTATGCTTCAAACATCAGTTGATGTGTGACAGACTCTCATATGCTTGGAGGGATGAAAACACACGAGTGTCATATATTGCTCCAAAAAATACCACCAGTGGCCATTCTCCCATACTTAGACAAGAAAATACATGCCATGTTGATTGAATTTTTCCAATTCTTTCAAAAATTAAGTGTCAAGACTCTATATGTCAACAAACTTGAGAATATGAAGACAGGGATTGTTATCATACTATGCAAACTTGAAAAGATATTTCCTTTAGCATTCTTTGCAATCATGGTTCACTTATGCGCGCATTTACCTGAACAAGCATTGTGGGGTGGACCAGTTAGTCCGAGATGGATGCTTGGCATTGAACGTCGCATGGGTACATACAAGGGATACTTTTGTAACTTTGCACACCATAATGGTTCCATTACTGAAGCATATGTTGTTGATGAGGCTGTGACATTTCTATCTCGATGTTTGCATGATATTGAGATGAGATTCACGTGTTTAGAACGTAATTGGGATGTACCTAGTACACAACATAAGTTGGAGTTATTCAACAATAAGGTTTGTACGATGGGGGCCTCTAAATTTGATAAGCTAGGGGTTTATGGCCATGTGGTGCAATGGTACCTTTTGAATAATTGTAGAGATGAACTTGATGGTTAGATAAAGTGAGTTCAGCACATATAAAATATTTTTAAAATGTGATTAATGGTTCATTCTAAAATAAGTACTAACCTTTTGTTTCATTATAGTGAGCATAAAGAGGTATTGCGTTTGAAAAATGTACGGGAAGAAGATTTTGAAGCTATACAAAAACATGATTTTCCTTCTTGGTTCAAGAACAAGTTAAAATCTTCTGTATATATATATATTTTGTAATTCATCTTAAATTATTATCTCTCATATTAACTATCTACATATGGCTAATGTTAGAGTCAATGGCGATCCTAAAGCAACTGATGATTTGTACTCATTATCACAATATGCGGATGATTGTTAGACAATTTGGCACAATTGCATTATCAATGGCATTAGATTTCGTTGCAAAGAACGTGACGATAAGTTCAAGACACAATGTAGTGGAGTTTGTACAAGGGGTGATTATGAAAGTGGCGATATAACATATTATTGTGTTTTACTTGAAATTTTAGAATTGGATTTCATCTATCAACGTATGGTATTCATGTTTCATTGCAAATGGTATAATACTGATCCAAAAGGAAAAAGAATAGTGGTTAATAATAATTTAACGTCACTTGATATTATATCTAATTGGTATGCTAAAGATCCATTTATTTTGGCCACACAAGCTTAACAAGTTTTTTATTTGAATGACTGAAGTCGGGGGAAGAATTGGATGGTTGTACAAAAGGTAAATCATTGGAACATATATGATATAGTTGAGCATGATGTTGATGAAAAGAGGGTGAACAATGATATCTTTCAAGAGGAAGAATCTAGTGAGTTATCGCCTTTTTAGCCAACGGAAGAGGTAGTCGACATATCTTTATTGGTTCAACAAAATGAAGAACCAATAACTCTGCCTCATGAGTTGGTGGTTAAACTACGTAATGAACAAACATTTCTTAATGATCGAGAACCATAGTTGTTAAAGGCGCGCCTAGGCGCCAGTTCAGCTCCTCGCCTAGGCCGAGGCTAGGCGATTTCAGCGAGGCCATCACCTTGCATGGTGAGGCGTCAATGCTAGAGGTGTGCCTTATGAAACTTAGGTTTTAATTAAAACTTGGGCAACCCAATTCCTCCTCTCTTCTCGGTTCCAACATGTATACATTACAACATATTTACATTTCTTTAGTTTAAGTAAATGACCATTTACTTTAATACATAAATGTAAATAAGAAAGTACCCCCCATTTGGATTCAATAAAAATATCTAAAAATTCAAAATCCATAACAATAAGAAAATAAAATTTTGGTTTTAGTACAAACTCGGGATTTAGCAATTTTACCACCCCCAAAATACATACCTACTATTTCTTAAAAAATTCATTAAAAATCATTTTAACAACAATGAATATTAGCTATCAAATTACTGGGAGATAGTTTTTTGAAATGAAAACATTTTCTTATATGTCTCCTTATAATGCGCTAATCTTCCAGGCTTAGAAAAATAGCATTTTTCAAAATGAAAACATTTTCTTGATTGTGGACTTGTAATGTTTATATGTTTGTTTAGAACTTTGCATGATGATTGGTACTTGTTTGAGTTTGAGACTTTAAGTTTGAACTTTGATGATGTATCTAGTTTAGAATTTGCATGATGAATGAATCAACTTTGATGTTGTTAGTTTAGAATTTGAAGATAATGAATCATTAATGATATGCATGTGTTATTATTGATAATTTGATAGTTTTTTTTTATGATTTTACAAGATTTTGAGTTTCTTTTCTAAAAGGTGAGTCTCGCGCCTTAGGCTCTAGGACCCTTTGCGCCTCGCCCCTTTCAGAATTATGGTACAATCAGTCATTAAGGTTTCAGAACT
Organism: Diospyros lotus; assembly: GCF_014633365.1. NCBI lineage: Eukaryota > Viridiplantae > Streptophyta > Magnoliopsida > Ericales > Ebenaceae > Diospyros > Diospyros lotus. Next base: position 15,071,126 of record NC_068348.1, on the reverse strand, counting down.
TGCCATATGGTCAGATGCACCTGTGTCTAGCACCCACACATTTTTCAGAAGTCTATTTGAATTTGAGGAATAGAATAGAGAGTTACCTTGTAATGCTATAGATGTTGGGGGCTGAGTAGCAATACCTTGATTGAGTAGCCTATACACGGTCTGAATTTGTTCCTCAGAAAGATTCAAGTTGGTACCAGTTTTAGGTTTTGTAGGAGTTTCACCAACATATGTTGATCTTGGTATTTCCTTCCTGTTTTTTACCTTCCAATTAGCTGGTTTTCCATGGATCTTCTAGCATGTCTCCTTCATGTGGTGTGGTTTCTTAAAAAGATCACACCACAATTTGTTCTTTCCTTGATCTTTTAGAAAGATCTCCCCCTGCCTAGCAGTGGCCAGTGCTGAGTTTTGATGGTTTAGGATAAGATCAGGGTGTTAAAGCATGACTTTACGCATGTTTTCTTCCCTCTTGACTTATGCAAAAACATCTTTAAGGGCTGGTAGGGGTTTTGAACCCAAAATCCTTCCCTTGTCCTCATCGAAATCAGTGTCAAGCCCATATAGAAAATAAAAAATCCTATCCTTTTCTACCATATTACTGTACTTTTGGCTATCCACAGGAGATTCCTAGCTAATAGAGTGAAATAGGTCAATTTCTTGCCACAATTCTACCAAAATTTTGAAATATTTGGTAACACTCAGATTACTGTGTTTGGTAAACGTTATAGATGACCCGATTTCAAAGCATTGGGATGAGTTTTCAAGTTTGAGTATATCTCCTAGATTGAATCCCATATCTCTTTTGCTATTTTGCAGAAGAGATAAGTCTTGCCAATTCTAGGCTCCATTGAGTTTATCAACCATGCCATGATTGTCGAGTTCATTGCCTCCCATACGCCACAGGTGGCTGCATCTGTTAGTGGAGTATGAGTAAATCCTGTCAAATATCCTGACTTTCCCTTCCCTTTAATCGCCAACATCATAGATTGAAACCATTGAAATTACTCCCATTTAGTTTATGTGGAGTGATTTGCAGAAGGTGATTATCAATAGTGACGACAAGAAAATTTTGTTGAGAAGGAGAAGGAAGAGTGCTCAAAAAGCTGGTAGTGGAAGCTTTTATTAGGGTAGGGTCAGGTTATGGGTCGGCCATGGTTGGAACAAACAAAAATTGAAAAACAGGCAGAGACTTGTTATGATTGTAAAGCAGGCTCTGAGACCATGAAACAAGCCTTAGAAAACCGTGAATGCTTGCCTACATTGATATTGAGAGAGCTTGAAAATATATGCAGGTTATATCCTAATCTTTCTCCAATAAAGTAGGAAAAGATTTAGGTAATCTATCCCCTAAAAATTAGAATGAACTATCTCCTAAATTTTAGGAGATAAAACAAAAATAAAAATACAAATTTATAACAATATCTACAACTTGAAAAGTAATTAAACAACTTTAGGATAATCTATTTTTAATCTATGCCTGAGCGTCTATAAGCTCCCACTTGGAATTTCAATCTCATCCAACACTCTTTCTCTTATTGTTCTCCCTCTTTTTCTCTCTCAATCTCCCTTCCCTCAATCTCCATTGGTTTCTGGGAAATTCGTCCAAAATACTAACTGTCAAATCCGATGATCTGACAATTACTTCTCTCACCTCACCCTCCCATAGTAGAATGAACTCAATAATCTTCTGATTCACTAAGTTAAAGTATTTATGACCTCCATCATAAAGATCACCTTTTTCACTAAATCCATTCTACTTAGCTCTAATCCCTATCTTCTTTCTAGTCTTCTCCCTAGCAACCACACACTTCAAAAGTGAAATGACCATTTTTTTTTTCCTTTCTAACTAACCAGAAACATATAAATTTGGTAAAATATAAGGGTGAGCAATTGGATTTCAGTCAATTATTATCCAGAATGGTTTATTTAGCTTTTTCAAAAAATTCGGTTTGGTTTGGTCGAGTTGGGTTGCATTTTGAATAAATTCAGTTAATTTGGTTTTGTTACTAAAGGGAGTTGTGAAGATAGTTAAAGTCTAGCTTGCATGGAAACATACATAAAAAAAAAGGAAGTGGGGAAACGACATTTTTCAAAAAAGTAGGAAATGGAAACACAGGGGAAACACGTAAATAAAAAAAATTTATAGAGGCCTTTTTGTAAATATAATTTTTAATATAGAAAATTATAAAAAATAGTTATTCAATCTAAAAATAAATATAAATTCCATAATGCAGTCAAACAAACGTAAATATAAGTTCTATCATCCATGAACCAAGACCTACTAATTAAAAACAAACAATAAATTTAAAAAAAAAGAAAATAATCAAACATAATACAATTTATAAAAGTTCCTCCACTTCATCATTCTATTTCTCTTTGATCTCTTGGACATCAACCAAGTTCACACTTCAATTCATTCCCAGATTAAAGCCTAGCAACTTGAATCAGTACAATTAAGAGGAACAGGGAAGACAGAGAGATGACAAAGTCATTAAAAGCATAGCAGTTGATGGGTTGCAATGGATAACACATAGTTTTGAAAGGCGCGAGGTGCGCCTTTGCGAAGCGAGACGCACCTTTTAGAAAAGAAACTCAAAATCTTGTAAAATCTTAAAAAACAAATCAAATTATCAATAATAACACATGCATATCATTAATGATTCATTATCTTCAAATTCTAAACTAACAACATCAAAGTTGATTCATTTATCATGCAAATTCTAAACTAGAAACATCATCAAAGTTCAAACTTAAAGTCTCAAACTCAAACAAGTACCAATCATCATGAAAAGTTCTAAACAAACATATAAACACTACAAGTCCACAATCAAGAAAATGTTTTCATTTTGAAAAATGCTATTTTTTTAAGTCTGGAAGATTAGTGCATTATAAGAAGACATATAAGAAAATATTTTCATTTTGAAAAACTATCTCCCAGTATTTTAATAGCTAATATTCATTGTTGTTAAGATAATTTTTAATGAATTTTTCAAGAAATAGTAGGTATGTATTTTGGGGGTGGTAAAATCGCTAAATCATGAGTTTGTACTAAAACTAAAATTCTATTTTCTTATTGTTATGGATTTTGATTTTTTATATATTCTTATTGAATCCAAATGGGGGTTACTTTCTTATTTACATTTATGTATTAAAGTAAATGAAAGGTAAAATATACATAAAAGAAATATAAATATGTTGTAATGTATACATGCTGGAACCGAGAAGAAGTGAGGAATTGGGTTGTCTAGGTTTTAATTAAAACCTAAGTTTCATGAGGCGCGCTTCTTGCCTTGACGCCTCACCATGCAAGGCGAGGGCCTCACTGAAATCACCTCGCCTCGGCCCAGGCGAGCCCCCAAATTGGTGCCTTAAGGCGCCTTGCGCCTAGGCTCGCCTTTAACAACTATGGGATAACAGAGTCAGCTCAGCTAAATGTTAAGCATCTATTGGGTTGAAATGAGAGTGGACACATCCCTTTAACTGTCATTAGATAAATTTAACTTTCAAATTAAGGAAACCAATAATAATTCAGTTTGTAATAATTTTGAATGAGTTTATTTGACCAAACAGAGGCAGCCTAAAAGTTAGGGTGACATGAATCAACAACCATAGTAAAAAAAGGTTCCTATCACTCTGAAAGATTATAATCACACAATCAAATTATCACAATGAAAGAAAAATCATTAGCTTATGGACAGGAATCAGACCTTTTCAAGACAAGATGAAGCAATAGGAGAATCACCAGAAATAAGACTAAGAAACAAACAAAAGAAGAAAAATAAAAGAAATCATACCCCTTTAAGCTGAATCGATAGCGACACCGAGCAATTGGAGTTTGTGTCTATGAATTGACGGCGACAAGGGGTAGCGATGATTCAGCTTGAAGCAACACTCACATGAAAATCAATAAATATATGTATGCTTCTTGTTTGTGGGTCGACTACTTTGATAGGAAATGGAAATCATAAATCTTTTGGAAAACAAAATCAAAAGAAAGGAATGATAAAAGGAAAGCAAAAGTTAGGAAATAGCTAAAGAAAGGCACTTAGAAGTGATCGAATTATAGAACTATAAACAGATCTTACACAAATGAAGCAAGCTTGGGGAGAAATCTGAGAAGAGCGTAGTTCTGATCGAATCTCAAGGAGAAATTAAATCTGTTAGGGCTTTGTGTTCAAAGGGGAAAAATGGAAAAGAGGAATTTATAGATATTGTGAATGGCAATTTTGTAAATAAATATACTTTTATGAATATTTTAATAATATATTGATAAAATTTTGTTTTTTTAACCATTTTCTTTACTAGAAATAGAAAACCAAATGCTATGTAAAATAAACAATCTGACCAAACCGAATTAATAAAAATTGATTAACTCAGTTAAGAAATTTGATTTTACTCACCTTTACAAATTATCCAAATATTAGACTATCTCTTTGTGTTAAGTAAATAGAAAACTTTACATAAAAATAACTTTTATCCTATCTTTGTAAAGCACATAACCTCATGCATGTGAACCTTTTTTTCTATCCACAATAGGTTAGTAAGAATGTTAGAAAATCATTTTAAAAAGGCCTTTAAATTATTAAGAAACTTAGTCATTAGTCTTTTAATTAAAATTTTGTCATATTTTGCCTTTCAATCATTTGATTTTGTTCTTTTTAATCATTCGATTAATTAAGAGTTAACTATTGAATTAAAAATAACACGTAAAATGAAACGTTGATTTATTTTTTTAGGCTAAATACATAAAAAGGTCCTTAAACTACTAAAAAATGTGACATTTACCCCTTCAACTAAAATTTTGACACATTCCCTTATTCAATCATTTGTTTTCGTTTCCTTTAATTCTCCAGTTAACTAAGAGTTAATGATTGCGTTGTTGCTAAAATACAACAATCTATTTTCTTTTTTCGTGGGAGAATACATTTGTGCGTGGTTGATCGCGGTAGTCTTGCTTAGGCCTCGTGAGCATTTTGAGAGTTTTTGTCACCAACACGAGCTGAGAGTCTCATCACTAATGCGTTGTGAGTCTCGTCACTGTGTGCTGAGAGTTTGATGAAGGAGTGGGTCTGATGATCAGGTGGGTCTGGTGATTAGGTGCCCCAAGATAACCGAGTGGCTCCTGACGACTGAGTGGCCCTTGATGACCAAGTGGCCTTGATGAATGAGTAACCCTTAATAATCGAGTAGTCTGCAAGATGAGAGCACAGTTAGGGCCCGAGTGGGGGTCCCCGCGCAAACCCTTTGATGCCTAAGTCAATTTTCGAGAGCAAAATTGAAAAATTGTGTTAAGGGGCCCAAGAATGCATACCTTATGTCGGAGGCGTGGCCTCCTATTTATAAAGAAGGGAGAGGGGAGACGTGTGGCAATCGCGGAAAGAGTCTTGCGGTCTCTTCCATAGATTTTGTAGCCCATCCGAGAGTCTCGAAGCCCATCCACAAGGTCACAAATGATACCCACTCGGTCATGACCAAGTAGGTCTTTTCCCACTTAGCTTCAACGTCTTTTTTTGTGCTTCCTCTTGGTTCGGTCTTGAGTGGTTCCCATGCCTCAAATTCAAGCCACATTTTCACCTTAATGCAACCCATATCTCTAAGAACTAAAAACATAAAAGTTGTAGATAATTCTCTTATCTTTCCATAGGATTTTAAATCACCTCAATCGGAGCTCAAACACTAGAGTTATGCCGGAAAAACCAAAGTAGTGTCACACCCACTCGATCATGACGGAGTGGATCCTCCCTAGTTGGTCTTAGCTGATTTCCACCTTGATGTGTTTAGTATTTCTTAAAACTCAGAACACAAAAGTTGTAGATAATTCTCTTAGCTTTCTATAGTATTTTGAATCACCTCAATTGGAGCTTGAACAAGAGCGTTATACCTAAAAAACTGAAGTAGTGTCACACCCACTTGGTCATGACTTAGTGGGTCCTCCCTGCTTGGTCTCGGCTTGACCTCTTACTCCTTTGGCTTGTTTCCTTGATCTCCTGCAAACCATAGGCCCGTTAGGATTCATGTCCATATCTCGCAACTCTTTTAGGTCTCGTGAGGCTCCAAGTTTGCAGGGCATATCAATTCCTCCCTACTCTTTTGACCGGGAGTTCTTGGTGGAAGAGTATCTTATCCTGTAAAGTTTTGAACATTACATCTCTTTTAGGAACTTCATCTTCTACACATCCTCTTAGGCTTGTTCACATACCATGCCTTTAAATATTTGGACTCTGGTGCTTTTCAATTCCTTTGCCAAAGTAAGAGGTAGATATACTAGTAAGTTCACTTTCCGTAGATGTCGAACTATGCACTGGACAATTAGTGTGATTCTTCTCCCAGTTATTGCATTATGGGTAGGACAATAGGCTTGCATTTTTTTTCCCTTGTTGTTGGGCTGTGAGTAGGATAATGGGTTTGAGTTCATTTTCCCCTCATTGCATAGCTATATGCGGGGCAACGAGGTCGAATAGGTTTTTTCCTAGTTGTTGGGTCTTGACCAAGGCAACGAGTTTGAATCTATTTTTCCCTCGTTGCTGGGCTAAAAGTAGGACAACGGGCCTGAGTTTATTTTCCCCTCCTTATTGGGCTGTAAGCAGGGCAAAAGGCTTGAGATTATTTTTCCTCGTTGTCGAGTTGTAAGCGGGACAACGGGCTTGAGTATGTTTTCCCCTCGTTGCCAGGCCGTGAGTAAGGCAACGGGCTTGAATATGTTTTCCCCTCATTGTCGGGTTGTGAGCGGGGCAACGGGCTTGAGTTTATTTTTCCCTCGATGCCGGGCTGTAAGCAAGGCAATGGGTTTGGTTTAGTTTTTCCCTCATTGTTGAGCTGTAAGCGAGACAACAGGCTTGAGATTATTTTTCCCATGTTGTTGGGCTGTAAGCGGGACAACGGGCTTGAGACTATTTTTCCCTCGTTGTCGGGCCGTGAGCAGGGGAACGGGTTTGAATTTGTTTTCATTTCTTGGAAGCAAAACATAGACAACACACTTTTTATAAAGCAATGCATAATGAAAATGTTGACATTTTTTTTTAATGGCTTAGTAAATGAGTGAGTACATCCACTATTTCATTTTGGGGTCTTATTGTTGTCTTTGATCATGAAATACACGGATCATTCACAATTTCAAACAATTTAGTTTCTCAATCTTTAACATAATCTCTCTTGAATGTGTCTGAATTTTGCTCCTAGTTTTCTCTTTGAGGGCATTAATAGTAGCTGACGGCCTTCTCCTAAGGCCCTTTCGTGGCTTGTCTTGGCAACGGATAAAATCTCTTCGCTCTTTTTCCTTTTTGTGGATGACACGTACCAAGTGCATTCCTTTTTTTGATCCTCCCCGAACCTGTCCCACCCCTGCAAGTGTGGGGAACTTCATCAATAAGTAGTAAGAGAACACTACGACCCTCATATCATTGAGTAGTGGGCGACCCAAAATCATGTAGTATGCTGCTGAAGGGGCTTTGACCACCATAAAGTTCTCCTGTCGAGTCACGCTTTGGGGGTCTATGCCCAATGTGATTGGTAATTGAATGGACCTTGCCACTAGGACAGCCTCCCTGATGAAGCTGTATAGGGGGGATGACACTTTCCTTAATCGATCATGAGATATATGCATTTTTTTAAAACAGTTCTAGTAGATCAGATTAAAAGAACTGCCAGTATCCACCAAAATTCTACTGATGGGGTGTTTGGCAACAACTACAGAAATTATCATTGGATTATCATGCAGGCGTATTTTATCACCTTTATCAGTAGGAGTGAATGTAATTGGCTCCTCATCACCTCTAACCTCCATTATTGAATTAACCTGGTAGGCCTGACGGGCATATGCCTTTCGTGAGGCTGAAGTGTCTCTAACCAAGGTTTCACCTCCTAAAATAACATGGATGGGTTGGTTTGTTATCTAGAGGGGGGTTTTGCCTGCGATCCCTCCATTTCTCTTGTTGTCTTGGGTTTTTCCTTTCTTGCCCCTCATGCCTATCTTCTCTTTGTCGGGGTTTAATACCTTCTTCTTCTTCATTCCATACATATCTCTGCAGATGCCCTTCTCGGACTAGTATTTCAATCTGATTTTTCAATTCTCAGCACTGGTTAGTTGAATGACCACGTGTCCTATGATATCTACAATATTCTTCCCTATTTTTTTCTGATGGGATGGTCAACCTTTTTCGGGAGTCTAATGAGACTTGACCCTTTGATGGTTGCAAGTATAGCCAACCGAGGTTGGAGTAGTTAGGTGTAATGGTGGAACTGGGGCCGAGGTATATCTTGAAAGTAAAGCAAGATCGATATGGGGTAAACAGCGTAGTTCAAAATTTTAAACTTACCCCGATCTCGACGATTGGATTAACGTCGAAATTAAATCATTCACAAACAAATAAATAAATCTAACCTTTAGATTATCGAGTCGTTCACGGATTCGAGCCGTCCAAGCGTCTGGCCTCTAACTCGTGATACGCGGCACGCGTCCGTTGGCAAGGAGAGCGGAATAGGAGTGCTAGCTCCTTCCCCTTTGCGCGGCTTGTGTATGGATGGTAAAAGAATGCCCACGTTTCAAATCGATGCCAAAAGAAACGGGAGGAGTGAACGGCAATACGTTTTTCAACTCTTGAAAAACGACACCAAAAATTCTCTCTTTTTCTCTATATTTTTGGGCAACCCATAAAGGAATATTTATAAGGAAATATCCTAGGGTTTCTAAAACCCTAATGGATTGGGCTAGCCTATTAATTCTAATTTAATTAGAATCTTAAGTGAGCTTATTCTAGTCCAACTAGAAATATAATTAAATGGCACAAATCCTTTTATAGGTTTAAATAAAATATTTTGGCCCAAATTTAATTCAAGCCTAAATATATTTTATTTAATATTTAGCCCAAATCTAATTTGGTCCAAATATAATATTTAATATTTGGCCCAAATCTAATTTAGTCCAAATATAATATTTATTTTAATATTTGGCCCAAATCTAATTTAGTCCAAATATTAATTTAAACCCAAATATATTTTATTTCCTATTTGCCACTCCAACAAATAGAAAATTATTAAATTAGAAACTCCTTCCTAATTTAATCAATTGCCATTTTAGGAAACTCTTTCCATTATGACGACTCCTCGTCATATCGACGTCATTATGTCTATTTGTTTTTTTTCCGTGAGAACCTACGACGACACAACTTCTTGCCAAAGTGTCTCACTTATCCATACTTCCACTTTCCTAGTTTAAGTCAGGGACCGTGCCTATTGTGTATGACTCATTAGGCTTCCGAATATGTTGGCAATGTGTCGGTACAAACACATAAGACAAGATTGGCCTCTAGTAAGGCATCATGCCTACCCAATTATTCAGAAGGATTCATAATCCGCAAATAACCTTTCACGAGCATGGTTACCGTGTAATACGATCCTCTCGTCAATGTATCTTATGTGATCTCAAGTATGGCGATGTGTTGCTTGATAATGATCACATGAATTTTCTTCGGTCTTCCGAATATCTTCACTTAATTAGAAAGTAAATCAATAACTCCTTATTGATCTCTTTCACCATGGCCATGGATTTAAAGTGAATATCCACCGAAGGCGCCTTAGATACATCATCCTCTATCAAGGGATAGACGAGTCCTATCTTGGCTATGCACCCATCTCCATAAGCCTCACGATATACCTAATGATCGCCCACATCTAGCCTTTGTCTAGGACCATCGAAACGATGTCAAAGTATACTGGTCTTCTTATGAGATGACCATGACAACCTCAGGTCCAATGATTAGTTACACCCATCTCGTATGAGAATTCCATCAACATATAACCAAAATGGATTCTCATAGTGAGTCATGTCTAGTGACACGTTCTCCAACATTGGTCACCTATGTACTTGTCTAGGCATCCCCATGCCTATGGGTGTGAGACCCCTATTGCTATCACATAGCAAAAACATAGCACATACAAGTCTTACTGCAATTATCAATGTCCATTCTTGACATTGCTACGACTTGGGACGTTTAATGATGTCTAGAAACTGTGATGCATCATCTCACATCTTTATAGATTATTCACAGTATACATCATATGGACTTCTATCTAGTTTCATTCGGTTATTACAATAATAATAAGAAACTAATAGAATGACTTCTTGTAAATTTGAACAACTCCTTATTCAAATAATAAACATGATTATAATTGTCAGTGTACAACATGCCCAATCTGATTGGGTCTAGAGCACCCACACTAACATATCTGATCCTTTAACCCATTTGGAGTCTTCTTCAACATCACGTTCCTTCCTTTCTCACTCTCTGTCCTCATTTCTACCTACAACTCTCATAACTTTCGTATAGAGCACATATTTATTTGCTCTAGCAAACAAATCTGCTAGGGATGTTGGTGGGTCCAAAGATAATGATTCTTATTGGGGAGTTAGCCATGTTCCGTGTAACATAGCGACACTGCCATTACAATTGGCAAATCATGAACTTCGAGGGTGGCATTCCAAAATCTATCCACATACTAACACAGAGTTTCTTTGTTCCCCTGTCGAATACTGAGTAAGTATGTGGCATCCTTTTTTCTTCGACTATTAATCATAAACGCCTTAACAAATTCGATTTTAAGATGATTGAATGAAGAGATGAGACCTCAGGTAAACTGTTGAACCATGTTTGGGTATGCCTGACAGAGTTAAGGAGAAGGCCCGACACATTATGTCATCATCCCATTTGTGCAATATCATCAATGACTCATAGTTTTGAATGTGATCATAGGGATCATCCTTGTCGGAATGGGGGGTGATTTGAGGCATCTTGAATTTTTTGGGCGGTGGCATCTCCAATATATCTGTGGTAAATGGACATTTTCTGCGTTGTTGCTCCTTCGTGGTTGGGATCAATTTCTTTCATTCAAGTACTTCTTCAACTACCCTTTTCATGTCATCTCGTATACTTGCTACTACTTGGTTATTCGGTTTTGTTAGCGTATTAGCCACAGTTTCATGGTACCTTCGTCTTTGCGGGCTCCTAGCCCTATTCTCCATTCTTGGGTTCCCATTTCTTTTGGGCACAATGTGAGGATTACTTCTTGGTGGTGGTGATTTCAGCCTACCTTCTCGGCGATGAGAGGACCAAGAATGAGAATTAGGAGTGGCTTCTTGATAGGAATCATCTCTTGCATCAGGATGAGATTCAGGTTGCGGCATAGATTCTGGCATAAACTTTCTCAAGGTGTCGGGCAGTGTCCCTCTAGGAATCATGCCTTGGAGTATCCCAACCATGTCTCGAAGTGCCTGCATACCCTCGACATGTTGTTGTCTTAATGCTTCATACTCATCCCATAGGACCATGCGCGGTGGCAGTCGCGAAGTCCCGGCTTGATTGATGGGGTATGCTTGTGAGCTGATGTTAAACGGAGGTGGGGCTGGTTGGTACCCCACTTGCAGATTCGGGGATGCAGAGCGGGCACCTCCATGTGGCTGAGAGTTGGGAGGAGGAGGAGGTGCTCCTTGCGGGTGAGAGTCTAGGATAGAGGGATGCGCTCCCTGAGGGTGAGAGTCCCGATGAGGCAGGTGCGTGTAATGACCCGCTCCCACTTACGGGTGCCACTGGTAAATAATCTATTGGATTACTCACCCGAAAAACCACAACTGAAGGATTAGACTATGTTTCAATAGGAAACGCCCTAGGTGGGAACTAGGCTTCGTCCTTCCCTTCGCTCCACTCAGGAATCGGTCTCAATTCAAACAAGAAAAACTCAGCGGACCGAGACCTGAAACCCGAGTGAGCTTCACCTCTCTTCAGCTCGCCCCATAGCAAGCTAGAGGTGACTCAGGCACAAAGCTAGCATAACAAACACTTCGCTGAGTATTGGGGATTTATGAGAACATACCTCGCTAATCTTTACTCGGTCTGAAACTCGGCTTCTCCAACTAAGCCATAAACAACGAATAATCTCACAATCATTTATCACACTATGATGATTACAACAATTGAACACATCTAGTGCTCAATAATGCTTACATTCAATCACATAAATACATGAATGAAAATACAGGAGAGTACACATCCACACATCTTGGGCAATGATGCTAGTCGCTACAACAGCCTCCCGGTGCCATCCCTGCTTGCCTCTAGACTCGCAACATCTACACATGCGGTAAAACCTCATGAGTCATAAAGACTCAGTAAGGGTGCAATGCATGTAAATATGAATATAACCATGTTTATGTATGCCAATGCATGCAAATGAGGCTAGGCCATCTCATCCTCACGACCCTCCAAGGTTTGAGGCATTAACCTATCAGCCCTCACAACACTAGTCCTCCTTGTGGCCACAGGTCCACTAGATCTCGCATCATGCAAGTGTTAACCACTACATGCAATGCAACATAAAAATATTATCAAACATATTTACCAACTTGCAAGGCCACCTCCACATGGGGCCATCCCTTACCTGGCTCGAAGCCTCATCTGCTACAGGCGAGAATTCCAGCCCGAACTCCGAACTTTTCTAGGATCACCACTTTCCCGGTCGAACCTAGATGCAAACACACACAAACCTAACTCCATTAACATCCGGCATTCAACCAATGCCCTCAACTACATCGTATACCGCAAAACCCCTGATAACAACTCAACAAAAACAACCCCAGCCAAGGCATAAACCAATCAACTAATCAAATTTCATTATCTCACATAATGAAAATATTTTGAAAAGAATTAAATTAATTACCTTGATTAATTTAGAGAAGAAAACCGATCAGACGCCCACACTGGCGTTGGCTCTCGAGCTACCATTTGCACCTAAAATCTCATTTTGGAGCTTCCGACACGCTCCTCAAGCCTCGATTTAATTTTTTGGATTTTTTCCTATTTTTCCAGATTTTCTTTTTATTTTATTTTTTTTTATTTCCTTTCTCTTCTTCCCTGGCTTCTCCCGCGCGGCCACTGTTCCTGCTTCTTCTTCGCCCAGCCGTCCTGCGTGCGCGCCACCCGCCGGTAGCCACCGCTCGCTCATGGCTATCACCAGCCACACCCCATGGTCGCGCCACCACCGACCTGCGCCGCGCCACCATCAGCCTGCACCGCCTCCACCGGGCTGGCCTTCTCCACCGAGCTCGCTGCAACGGCCATAACCTCCATGGCCGCTGCAACTGGCTGTTCCAGCGCCTCTGGCCGTTAACGCAGCCGCCTCAGCTCATTGCGACCTCGCCAGCCGCCTCCGCAAGCTCTGTCGCGCGCCACCGTTGCTACTACCCCATTGCCGTTGGTCGCGGCTGCTTCCACTGCGTCTGCCATGGCCACCCTCGATTGGCCATCACCGCCTCTCTCTTGCGATCTTATTTTCTCTTGGCTGCTCACTACTCTCGGCCCTCGATCTCTCAGCCTCTCTTGGCCATGAGCTCTCCTGAGCCCTCCTGACTCTTTCAGCCTCACTCTATTTTTTAAATTTCCAGAGACACACATGAGGAAGCTTCAAGAAAGCTTCCTCTCCCCTTTTACACGCACACACGGATATACATATATATAATACATAAATTATATTATTTCCCCCAAATTTCACATTAATCTCAATTAAGGAATTTTTATTTAAACTTGAGATTTTTAATAATAACACTTGGACCCTCCAAGGCTTAATTTAATTATCATCAAGCCTCTCCCAACTCAATTTATTCAAAAATTAATATCCCATTATTAGTCGAGATTATCGATTTCGTCCTTGCGCCTGCACGGGACCTTTATTCGATCCGAAAACGCTTCAAGGTTGCCTTACTCAGAACACCGAACCACCCCTAGGGTCCCCTCAATTTCCAGGAGGTCTCCTCCGACTATTCGGTATTGGCACCCACTCGGGCTTATACAGAATTTATTCCAAAAATTATTCCTGATCGGGCTGCTTCAAAGGTCATAAACCTCACCTCGAGATGCTCTCCAATCTCATACCCTCTTCCTTGAACATCCAAGTCCCGAGACACTCCCAGCCTCCAATTTGGCAATTCTTAATAATTAATTATTCGAAACCGACTCTTGGACTTCCCGGACCACCCGGGGTCCTGTCCAAAATAATTAAAATTTATTTATTTTCAATACCATGTAATACCGGGTATTACAGTGCGCTCCCTATTGTTAAGAGTTCCATGGAGGTAGACGTGTTTCTATGCCTTGAGAGAGAGTTTATCGGTGTCCACAAGTGTTTACCATTCTTAAGTTGACTTCTTGTCCTTCTTCCCATAGACGATGTCAATTATTGTTGCCAAAATACAACAATCTATTTTTTTTTTTCATGGGAGAATACAATTTGTGTGTGGTTGATCGTGGCAGTCTCACTCAAGCCTCGTGAGAGTTTTGTCACCAAGACGTGCTGAGAGTCTCATCACCAATGTGATGTGAGTCTCGTCACCGTGTGCTGAGAGTCTGATGAACGAGTGGGTCTGGTGATCAGGTGCCTCAAGATAACCGAGTGTCCCTAGATAGCCGAGTGCCCTAAGATAACCGAGTGGCTGTGATGAACGAGTGGCTCTTGATGACTAAATGGCCCTTGATGACTGAGTGGCCTTGATAAAATAGTCGCCCTTGATAACCAAGTGTTCTACAAGATGAGAGCACCGTTAAGGCGCAGGTAGGGGTCCCTGTGTAAACCCTCTGATGCCTAAGTTAGTTCTCGAGAGCAAAGTGCAAAATTGTGTTGAGGGGCCCAAGAGTGCGTACCTTATGTCGGAGGCGTGGCCTTCTATTATAGAAGAGGGAGAGGGGAGATGTGTGGTAATCGCGGCAAGAATCTCGCTGCCCATTTCATAGATTTCGAGGCCCATCCGAGAGTCTTAGAGCCCATCCGCAAGGGCGCAAATAATACCTACTCGGTCATGACCGAGTGGGTCTTTTCCTACTTGGCTTCAATGCCTTCTTTTGTGCTTCCTCTTGGTTCGGTCTTGAGTGGTTCCCATGCCTCAATTTAAAGCCACATTTCCACCTTAATGAATCCCATATCTCTCAAAACTAAAAACACCAAAGTTGTAGATAATTCTCTTAGCTTTCCATAGGATTTTTAATCACCTCAATTAGAGCTTATATGCGAGAGTTATGCTCGAAAAACCAAAGTAGTGTCACACCCACTCGGGCATGACGGAGTGGGTCCTCCCTAGTTGGTCTCAGCTGATTTTAGCCTTGATGCGGTCGATATCTCTCAAAACTTGAAACATGAAAGTTGTAGATAATTCTCTTGGATTTCTATAGGATTTTGAATCATTTCAATCAGATCCTGAACAAGAGCGTTATGCCTAAAAAATCAAAGTAGTGTCACACCCACTCGATCATGACCGAGTGGGTCCTCCCTGCTTGGTCTCGGCTCGACCTCTCACTCCTTCAGCTTGTTTCCTTGATCTCTTGCGACCCATAGGCCCTTTGGGCTTTGTGTCCATGTCTCGTGACTCTTTTAGGTCCCATGACGCTCCAAGTTTGCAGGGCATATCAAATTGAATTAAAAATGATAGGTAAAACGAAACCATATAACATTAATTTTGACCAAAAAAAAAAAATTGCTTAATGGAATTGTAAAAAAAATTGATAGTTGTATAAAGTTTGGTTCCTTGAAGAAATTAACCTATAATTGTACACAATATATTGACAATTTGAGTATGTAAATAGTGGTAAAAGAAAACGAAATTTGTTAAAATTAATCTGATGTGTTATAGAGGTTTTGTCTTACTTATTACCGTTAATTTAGCCGTTAATTCTTAGTTAACTGAAAAACTAAAGAGAACGAAAACAAATGATTGAATGAGGGAATATACCAAAATTTTAGTTGAGGGTCACATTTTTTAATAGTTTAGATTAATAGTTTAGATACCACTTATGTATTCAGTTTAAAAAATTGAATCTGATGTGTAATAAAGATTTTGTCTTATGTGTTACCGTGCCATTAAAGGGAGCAAAAATAAATGGCTAAAGGATGAAATGTGGCAAAATTTTAGTTGAATGACTAAAAGCCACATTTCTTAATAGTCTAAGGATCCCATATGTATTAAACCTTTAAAAAGTATTTCCTTTTTTTATCAAGTATAATACTATCAGCAGAAAATATTTATTAAGATGTTTGAATCTATAAACTTAAATTTAATCATGAAAATGCCTAGCGAAAAGATTATAATGAAATTCCATCATGAAAATTATCATTTTCATTTTCTATAGAAGCATACACTAATGAAACCTCGATTGTGATGTAGCACACTTGAATCACCAGACATCCAAGAAGGAGGTGAATTATGTGACTTTAAAAACATTTGAAGCTTTTCAATTTGAGGGAAAATAAAAATATGAAATAATAAAATAATAATTTAATCAAAAAATTAAATAATGCTAAAGGAAATAACAACAAAAAATAAATGAGGTACAAGGTTTATAGTGGTTGGACACTAGCCTATATCCATTCTCCCAATAATTCTATTGCGATATGGAACCACATAGATTAATCTCCACCTCACAATTGGATGGTTCAGCGCATTAATAAATTTCGCATACTAATACACAAGACAACTGTGATAGTTCAACAATAAGGATTATCTACACTATCATAGCTAAACGATATGACTATTATCCATAATGCCATGTGGTCAGTCATTGGTGTCACATTCAATGCATTATTCTCCAATAATCACCCACAAGTTTACTAGAGACATTCCTATGTCATATGGCATGTGATTCACCACCCTCATCATCTGTAACTTATACTGATCAAGGTAGTAAACTCTGTGCTAGTCCATAATTGACTAATCAGAGTCCTCATCCAATTAATCTAGGAATCAGGACTTATTTAAGAAATCCTATTACCAGGGAATCCTGTCACATGGTCTTAACATCTAATTAAGAATAAGACTCTCAAACAGGAGATCTAGGAACTCATTCATATAGAAACTAGAGAGTTTATGTATGATGATAAATATTCATTTTATTAATATGTACAAAGATACACCAAATGTATTTATTACAAGCCTATTAGAGGTCATCTAAATCTAACATTAGGACACACATCACTAACAGTGATCTTTTTTTTATTCATCCTATTAGTAAAGTGATTGTAAGGGTTATGCCTCATCTTGAGAAAAATGTATGTAAGGTTGTTGCTTTGTCTATAAAAGAACAGATTACTCCTTAAACTGTAAAAGCAGAGGTTCCAACTCAACATTGAAAAGTTGAGGTTTTAGTTTATCCCTTAAAAAATGAGATTTCAATTGAACTTGAAAAATCTATGTAAGAGTTATAATTGATCCCTTAATAGCTATCAGTTTAGTGAAGTATTTAAATCCTTAATGTGAAGTCAATATAGTGGATGTAAGCATTTTGGCTAAACCACTATAAATGCCGTGTTTGATGCCTATTTCTTATTTTTATATGTTCTTGATTTTTACAAGTTATGCATCTTCATTTCACAACTCAAGGATTGTTTTCATATCATAAGTGTAAATATTTTCTATTCAAATATTAGTCTTGAAATTATAAATGTTCATCATTATTTATTTCTATATTCTTAGCAACAATTTCCAAAAGAAATAAAAACACTTAAAAGAGCCTTTATACATGAATTTGAAAATTAGTAAACATTTGAAAATCCCCAATGCTACCCCCTGTTGGGTGTACACTCCTACAATTACTAATAGTTTCCACAAAATTTTAATAAAAGAGTCTTGAAGCATTCATTTTAAAGTCAAATGTCAAAGTCTATTATCAAAATTGTTGACTATATATTTTAGATTGTCGATTGGTTCTTATGTTTTCACTTTTATATAATCTTTAAAGTAAAAACTCTTGGCTAGTTTTTATAAATTGTCAACTATTTGTTTTGCATGCTCTTAGTCACTTATTGTCGATTGTTACTACTTCATTTCTAGTAACTATCAATCAATCTAGTTAAAGTTTTAAAAAACAATTGATCGATTATTCAAATCAATCAATTGATTTTATCAAATAAATTCTAATGGCTAACAATACTTGATCTCTACACGTTAGATTTCTCAATCCTTTTGTCTTTAATGGCTATATCTTCAAGAAGGGATGACAATGTATATATAGAAAAAAATTTAAAGCTTGAGGAGTGAGATTGACTATTGGGCTTTCAAGTTTCACATTATACATTCTCAAGTTTTCTTGTGCTTCATCTTTTACTCTCATTTTCAGTCAAGGCTATTGTAACACCCCACTTTCTCATGTGTGTTATAACTTAGGAAATTATGGGCCATATATATATATATTTTTGAAACAATCTCAACATAACACAAAATTCCCAAAATTTTTGTTTACTCAGCTAACATGAGATTTATACAACATATAAGCTAGGCTGGGTACTTAATTGATAGCGGAAGACAAGAATCGAATCTAAACTTTAACATTAACCATAAAATAAGGTTATATATTATCATCTTTCAAAATGTTCAGAATTCAAAGTAGCAGAACTTAAATACATAGACTTCATAAACATATAACCGATACAATATGCACTTGCTAAGTGCCATTACATGTTTCTTCCATGCTTGCTTCTGCTACATCTTCATCTAAAACATTTGAATATTCCAAGGACAAAGTCCAATTAGATGTTGAACTATCTAAGTAAAGGTACAAGATTCATATTTCGTGGATGTATGCAAAATGAAAAATGTCCTCATTCATTTGTTAAGCCAATGAGGCATTAACCATAGTTTAGTGTTATTCCCTATTTTACAACCTCCTTTCCAGGCCTAAGTGTTGTATAACACTAGTGGTAGAGCAGAGATGCTTGTCCGTACTCTCAAACACATGCAATGTATGACCAATAATATCATCGTGAACATATGGATATTTCATCATAATGACATGTGAATGCAAACTATGTGATGTATACATATCAAGGTATGTTAATATGTCAAATAGATTGTGAAGTGCACTTGCATATACGAATCATATTGATTTTTAGGGTAGGTTATTCCCAAACATTTGTAGACCAAATTTTTATAAAATAGGCTAAGTTTGGATAGAATCACTTACGATAATAACAGATCCACTCACTTCGACATATCTCAAAATATCTTGATTCTCATGCCATACTTATAATGTACTCAATTCGGAACCTCAACTTACCCTAGCCATCATATTTATTCAAGGATATCAATATTTAATTTTTCATAATTTTCTCATAATTTTCTTCTTATTTTTCCCACGATAATTCCAAAATAAATACCTTCTCAAACATTTTTCTAAATTTTCCAACACCATAATTTATAAAATAATTTTTTAAAATATAAAAATAAAATTCAAAAAATACTTAGGTCTCACACGCCCTGCACGTGTGCTGCATGTGAAGGTTGGCGCGTGCACCTCACGCGTCGGTTGTCCTTTTTGACTCTTGTCACTAGCGTTTGCTGGTTTTTGCTCCTACTTTGTTTTATACCTCAAGTCGATCACAATGGTATGTTTGGATAGTCAAAACAATGGTCGGAAGTACCCTAACTAGACGTTTAAACCCTCGATTCTGACAGCTTGTGTAACACCCCGCTTTCTCGGAGGGCGTGTCACTATGCTGGGGCCCATCATATACATGCATATTCTCTCTCTTAAATACATTCCTCAAACCTCAAATACCGTATTTCAAAGAGAAACCTCCCCCAACATATTATTATAAATGCGGAAGCAATAATCGAAACTTAATATAGTAGATAATCAATTCACTATATTTAAAACATAAGAATCCGTACCATTACATCATATCTTCAAAAGCTTTAATACATGGAGACTCGTATCCCGAGATAACATCTAAATACCCTAGATGTAATCAAATGATACCTCATACATACATAGCCATTCTCAACCTATTTGAAACATATCTGGATCTTCATGAACAGACAGAATATCAGAACCTGAATCTGTCGGTGATGCCATCACGTGCCGTCATATCTCAACCTGCTCATTTCCTAAGCTGTAAGTCTCAATTGGAACGTTGAATGTTCCAGGTGCATAACCCATTAGAAGACGAAACTTCTAGTGAGGGTCCAAAAACATATATATGAATGCATGATGTAATAACATGAACAACATTTTTCCTAGTGTAACTTCCCTAGCCCACAAGCCCGGCACGGAATCCTAGGCAAATCCTGAACCTCTCCAGGATAAGCCTAATGTTATTCCATCATCGCCCTTGAAAAATTACGGCTACACTCTGGGGGCGACATCCTATTCCCATGCACAAATATCAATATGACAATAATATCGTATCATGCAAATATCACGACTTTTCATGCAATATGACAAAATGAACATTGCATTCATAAATATCATGCATATATAACAATCATATCATAAATATAAGTTCTTGGGAGAAAACCACTCACCTTTGCCCAAAGATCAAGACACCTCAAAAAGTGCGCATCGCCTCGATTTTCGTGCCAACTCTCAAAAGTTGCACCAATCACTTTTCCTCGATCACCTCAATCATAAAAAGCATATTTAATCACTAAATATCTCAATACTCCATTTCTTTCATTTTTCCTTTCTAAAAATCCCAATAAATACCCTCGGGTCTATTTCCTCAAATCTCTTTCCATAACAATTCATAAAATCCTATTAACTTCAAAGGAAAAATACTAAACTTACCCGGATGTTGCGTTTTCACGCAAAACGAGGCTGGTCGGTGTGAAAACAGAGACAACAAGAAGACAAACATCAAAACTTTTTCCATAAACCCCCATAAAACATTTTTTCAAGATTTTTGTAGATTTTTCCCAAGCCCCACATGCGCTAGGGCAAGTGGCGGCGTGTGAAGGACCGCGTGTGCTAGTCGTCTTCTCCGGCGATGGCCTTGCCGGCGTTCTGGCATTTCGATGCCATCTTGATCTCCTTCCACAGTCGATCATCATGGCATATCTTAGAGCTTGAAAGAAGCTCGGGAAAGCCCTCAACGGACCGGCCAAAGCTTTGGCTTGGCCGTCCGCCTCCTTCTCCAGCGAAGCATTGAAACACCCTCAAACCAGCAGGAAAATGCCTTTAAATTTCCAGAAAGCATCCTCACACTATGGGCAACAAAAGCCCCTTAATCTTGACTCTCAATTTGTTCAAAATCACGGTCGATTTGAAGCTCCAACTTCTCCAACTTTTAGCCACCATGGATGCCTATTTATAGGCGAAATCGAGCGACCAAATGCCCTTGACCACCTTACCCGACCCCTTGGGAGTCTCTACCTCCCCTAGATCAGCCTTGAAGCACCCTCGTGTTAGTGTAGGTGCTCTAGACCCAATCAGATTGGGCATGTTGTACACTGACAATTGTCATCATGTTTATTATTGAATAAGGAGTTATTCAATTTCACAAGAAGTCATTCTATTAGTTTCTTGTTATTATTGTAATAACCGAATGAAACTAGATAGAAGTCCCTATGATGTATACTGTGATTAATCTATAAAGATGTGGGATGATGCATCACAGTTTCTAGACATCATTAAACGTCCCAAGTCATAGCAATGTCAAGAATGGACATTGATAATTGCGGTAAGACTTGTATGTGCTATGTTTTTGCCATGTGATAGTAATGAGGGTCTCACACCCATAGGTATGGGGATGCCTAGACAAGTACATAGGTGACCAATGTTGGAGAACCTGTTACTAGACATGACTCGCCATGAGAATCCATTTTGGTTATATGTTGATGGAATTCTCATACGAGATGGGTGTAACTAATCCTTAGACCTGAGGTTGTCATGGTCATCTCATAAGAAGACCAGTATGCTTTGACATCGTTTCAATGGGCCTAGATAAAGGTTGCACGTGGGCGATCATTGGGCATATCATGAGGCTTATGGAGATGGGTGCATAGCCAAGATGGGACTCATCTATCCCTTGATAGAGGATGATGTATCTAAGGCGCCATCGATGGATATTCACTTTAAATCCATGGCCATGGTGAAAGAGATCAATAAAGAGTTATTGATTCACTTTCTATTAAGTGAAGATATCCAAATGACCGAAGAAAAACTTATGTGATCATAATCAAGCAACACATTGCCAACTTGAGATCACATAGGATACATTGACGAGAGGATCGTATTACATGGTAACCATGTACGTGAAAGGTTATTTGTGGATTATGAATCCTTCTAAATAATTGGGTAGGCATGATGCCTTGCTAGAGGGCAATCTTGTTTTATGTGTTTGTACAAACACAATGCCAACAGATTCGGAAGCTTAATGAGTCATATGCAATAGGCATGGTCCCTGGCTTAAACCAGGAGAGTGGACGTATGGTTAAGTGGGACACTTCAGTAAGAAGTTATGTCATCGTAGGTTCTCATGAAAAAAGAATAAAGGGACGTAATGACGTCGATATGACAAGGGTCGTCATAATGGAAAGAGTTTCCTAAAATAGAAATTGATTAAATTAGGAAGGAGTTTCTAATTTAATAATTTTCTATTTGTTGGAGTGACAAATAGGAAATAAAATATATTTAGGCTTAAGTTAATATTTGGACTAAATTAGATTTGGGTCAAATATTAAAATAAATATTATATTCGGACTAAATTGGATTTGAGTCAAATATTAAATATTATATTTAGACCAAATTAGATTTGGACTAAATATTAAATATTATATTTGGGATTGAATTAAATTTGGGCCAAAATATTTTATTTAAACCTATAAAAGGATTTGAGCCATTTAATTATATTTCTAGTTGGACTACAATAAGCCCACTTAAGATTCTAATTAAATTAGAATTAATGGGCTAGCCCAATCCATTAGGGTTTTAGAAACCCTAGGATATTTCTATATAAATATCCTTTTATAGGTTGCCCATAATAGTAGTGAGTTTTAGTGTCATTTTTCAAGAGTTGAAAAACGTATTGCCATTCACTCTTCCGGGTTTCTTTTTGGCATCAATACGAAACGAGGGCATTATTTTTTCCGTCCATACACAAGCCGCGAAAAGGAGAAGGAGCTAGCACTCCTATTCCGCTTTCCTTGCCAACGGACGCGTGCCGCGTATCACGAGTTAGAGGCCGGACGCTTGGACGGCTCGAATTCGCGAACGACTCGATAATCTAAAGGTTAGATTTATTTATTTGTTTGTGAATGATTTAATTTCGACGTTGATCCAATCGCTGGGATCGGGGTAAGGTTAAAAAATTTTGAACTACGCTGCTTACCCCGTAGCGATCTTGCTTTACTTTCACCTCGTCCTGCCACAATACCAAGTTGCAGGCGTCCGACCATTCGGCCAACCTTCTTAGTCGATTTTCTCAATTTCTGACCACCCTCGTGGCCGTTATCGGCCAAGCCTTTTACCAAAAGGCATCCCTAGCCACCCCTCGTGCAATCCCCGTGGTCCATTTCGGTGGTCACCGACCGGCCATGTTGCTGGTCGATTTTCATTCGCCAATCTTTTGCTTAATTGCACTTTGGCCCCTCCAAGTTTGGGCTTTCTCATTTTGGCCCATTTCACTTAGCCCCTTAACTTTCCATAATTGCTTTCAATACCCTTAAGTCCTAAAACATCCATTTAACCCCTGAAGATTTGAAAAAAACATCATTTTGACCTCCCTCGTGCAATTTCAGAAAACTACACTTAGGCCTGAATCTTCGTTTTGGCCCTAAACCCTTTCGTTTCTTCCTAAAACCACTGAAGGGTTGTTTTTCATGAAAAATTGAAGCCCCCTTAAGCTTCCGTTGACTTCCTAGAAGTTGTCTATAACAATTCGATTTTGCAGCCTAAATGACAACTGCATTTTAGCTGTACCAAAAATCATGCCTAATCCGATTTCTTTTGATGCCATAAATCATGCCTCGAAATACTCATCAAAGCCATATCATTTTCCTTTGGCATCTCGACTTCAGGGTACTCCCTACAATCGATTCAATCATTTATACAGTAATAAATTACCCTTATACCCTTAATTTACCTGAAAATTCCCTTTTTACCCCAAGATAAATTACTCTTGAGTCCTTTAGAATTTCTTGAGTATTACATTCACCCCTCCTTAAATAAATTTCGCTCTCAAAATTTTTATCTGACCGTTAAGGTAACTAAGACATAACATAGCTCATTACCTGAACATCTCAAATCAAATATCTATTTAATCCTTATCAAACACCTCGGTTTGCATTCCTTACACGTCCAATGCTTACAAGCATACCGTGTCATTTACATCATTTTCCTGTTGTGGCTCTTTATAGACGACCACATATCTTCCAACATTTTAGACACGCGCATACTACCCTGAAACTTTTGAGAATGCCCTCGAACATTTCAAAAATCATAACCCTTGGGCTAGCCACAATCATCATTTCATAGACAAGTACACTCGTTAACCACACATGCCTTCCGTATCTCGTTCACCAGATCTAGCTAAACAACTAGGCTAGTGCTAAAAACAGACGACCCTAGGACTAACCCTAATGCTTTTGGGCCCCTCTTGGTAGCCCTCAACGGTTAAAATCGGCGATGGGAGAGGCGGCCGGCAGCTGGCAGTGTTCACACTGCTAGATTTCCAAAAATTGCACTTTCACCCCTTCAAACTTCAAAATTACATTTGGGCCTTTCCATGCAACCTTTTGAGTTTTTGAAAATTCCACAATGAACCCCTGAATTTCCTCTTTCATATTTTATCCCTCAAGTTTTGTTTTACCACTTTCGGCTAAGTTTCAAAAATTACACAAAGGTCGAAAAATATGCTTTGATCGTGAATTCTTTTGTTTCATCCCGAAAATACTTTAGGGTTCTTCTATTTACAAAATCAAAGTCTTCTCAAGGTCTCGTTGACCTTTTAAAAGTCGCTTACGATCATTTAATTTTTCAAGCTGAATCATAGTTGTATCGAAAATTATTTTTATTTCAATTTCTTTCAACGTCATAAATCTCGCCTCGAGGCGCTCGTTAAAGACATACTCTTCTTTCTAGACATTTACATTTCGGGTTCTCTCTTCCATTGATTCTACTGTTTAAAATTATTAAACTATCTTCTAAATCTTTGAACTCGACTCTTATAATATCATGAAATATGAAATATTTCACACATTAACGATATATTACTTATTTTGACTTAGGGTATTATATTCTCCCCTCCTTACAAAAATTTTGTCCTCGAAATTTCTTAATCCTAAATCCATTTTATCTACTGATTCCTTGAACAAATATGGAAAATTACTTCTCATATCCTCTTCTCGCTCCCATGTTATCTCATCGCTTATCGAATTTTTCCACAGCACTTGCACTAGTGGTATAGACTTGTTCCTTTCGGTCCGGTATTTTGACTGGTCTTTCTAGGAAAGTGAGATTTTCTTGAATCTCGACAGCTTCAGATAGCATCACCTGAGAGAGATCTGGCTCATGTTTTTAGAGTTGAGACACATGACACACGTCATAGAGATTGGAGAGGGTCATGGGTAAAGCGAGCCGATAAGCAACTGGCCTATGATATCGTATGGTCCTATATACCTAGGACTTAACTTACCTTTCTTATTGTTTCGAGTTACCATTTTGAGGGGGGATATCTTTAGGTACACCTTGCCCCTGACTGGAAATTCCAAATTCCTTCGTCTAGTGTCAGCATAAGACTTCTGGCAACTCTAAGCTTCTTTGATTCTTTCTCAAATAGTTTTTATTTTCTTGGTTGTTTCTTGAACTATTTCTGGCCCCATGATTTGCTGTTCTCCTACCTCAGTCCAGCACACTGGAGATCTATATTTTTGTCCATTAAATACTTCATATGGAGCCATACCAATACTGCCATGATGGCTATTATTATAAGCAAATTCTACGATGATAAATGTTCCTCTTAGCTTCCCAAAAAATCTGTAGCACAAACTTTTAACATATCCTTTAAATTCTGAATAGTCATTTCTAACTATCCATTAGTCTGGGGATGATAAGTCATACTTAGCCTTAGTTCAGTACCTAAGCACTTTTGCAGACTTCTCCAAAACCTTAAGGTGAACCTTGGATCACGGTCAGAAACAATACTCATCGGTGCTCCATGAAGCTTGACAATTTTGTTGAGGTATTGCTAGGCAAGCTTATTGATAGGCTGACCTACCTTCATAGCTAGAAAATAGGCAGACTTAGTTAATCTGTTAACAATCACCCAAATATCATCGTTTCCTTTAGGGCTTTTTGGTAAACCAGTTACGAAATCCATTGTGATATGTTCCCATTTTCATTCTAGGATTTCTATTGGTTGCAAACTTATGTCCGGCTTCTGATGTTCAATCTTTATTCTATGGCATGTATCACATTGACTAACATATCTTGCAACACTTTTCTTCATTCTATGCCACCAATACGCGGATTTCAAATCTTTGTACATCTTGGTGCCTCCTGGGTGAATTGAATATTTAGATCGATGGGCTTCTTCCAAGATTACTTGCCTTAATTCTTTTACTTTAGGTACATATACTCTTCCCTGGAGCCAGAGTATGCTGTCTCTTAATTCAAATTCCAGTTTCTCTAACTAATCATGCTTATTAACCCATAATTTAACTCTGGGATCTTCAAAAAGTGCTTGTCGAATATGTTCTCTCAAGTCTAGCTAAATGGTGAGGTTGGCTACGTAGGTAAAGTTTCCTTTAGGAGTAACTCCTACCATCAATAAACTAAAAGCCTCAACTAATTTCCACTCGGATACTTTCATCCTAGTCATACCAATAGGTTCCTTTCTACTTAGGGCATTGACCACAACATTGGCTTTGCCAGGATGGTACTGGATGACACAATCATAGTCTTTCAAGAGCTCCATCCACTGATGCTGCCTCATGTTATGATCCTTCTGGGAGAAAACATACTATAAGCTCTTGTGATCGATGAAAATTTCAAACCTTTCGCCATACAAATGGTGTCTCCATACTTTAAAGGCGAATATTACTGTAGCTAATTCCAAGTCATGGGTCGGGTAATTTTGTTTGTCCTTCTTAAGTTGTCAGGATCCATAGGCAATTACTTTTCCATGTTGCATTAACACACCTCCCAACCCATTCCTTGAGGCATCCATATACACCATATAGCCTCCTGACCCATTTAGCATAGCTAAAATCGAAGCGGTTGTGAGTTTTTCCTTAAGAGTTTGGAAGCTTCTTTCACATCGATTATCCTAGTCAAACTTCACTCCTTTTTGAGTTAACTTTGTAAGGGGTGTAGCAATCTTAAATAATCTTTCAATGAATTTTTTGTAATATCTAGCTAACCCCATAAAACTTTTGATCTAAGTAATTGTTCTAGGTTGGTTCCAACTTCTTTCAACTGCTACGTTTGCTAGGTCAACCAATATTCCTTTGGCTGATATAACATGCCCCAAATATGCCACTTGACTTAACCAGAACTCACATTTAGAAAATTTCACATATAAATTATGCTCTCTAAATGTTTACAACACAGTCTTCAAATGATATTCGTGTTTCTCTTCAGAAAGTGAGTACACTTGTAACACCCCCTCTCTTAGAACTGCCCGAGAAGAGGTGCTACGGGGAAAATAAAATAAACTGGCTGATAAACTGAAATCTGATACCATAAATGATATCTCAATCAACTGAAATAAAAACTCTGAGTCAATATAGACTGAAAAGCATAAACTCTGTCTAAGGGACAATCCCTCAACTAAAATATAAAATAGATCTAAACTGAGAAAACACTATAAAACTCAACAGACTCCCAGACATCTTTTATCTTGAGCGGCTCCACGTACACACACTATTGAACACTGCTGCTAGGCCCCACATCTGATACTCCCCTGCTAGAACCTGGAGGGGTGAAGAGTACAAGGTGAGCTACAAAAGCTCAGCAAGTAATAAGCTGGAAAGAATACTGAAGCTGAATCGAAGAATATCGATACTGATAAATAACTGACTAAACTTGTACTGTGTAATCACTGTCTGATTGCATTCATAAAAATGTAATGCACATAAACTGTAAACTAAATGCAGGTATGCAACTTTGCCTCATAGGCCCACATAATCTGATAATACATACCTGTCTGATCTGAAACCTGCATACATAAAAACTGTAAGCACATACTATGGGCAAAGCCCCTAGCCCCCTGGTTGCCACCAGGCGAGCAACTCATAAACTGAGCTGAAACTGAAACTGATGGGATCCCCGCGGACAAGCCGCCTAGCGCGCATAATGCAATGCAATGCTCACATAAATGCTGGCACACGATATGTAGTGCTCCATATAAAGTCATGCTCAATGCTCATACCAAAATGTATGCACATAATCTCACAAAATAATGCTGATCATGTCAAAATAAAATAATATTGAACATGATATGATCTTCATCTATATATTGGAATACAAAGATTCTATGAATTATGATTTATGGTATGGGTATGATTAACTTGTCATGTTCTGGCTTATGAATTCAATGTTGGAAGGTATTGAATACATTGATTGAATTAAACTTGAATTAGGACTCACTGGAAGCTAAATTAGATTTCTGGAAAAGTCATCCGGATATCAGAAAGGATATCAGGATAAGAAGAAAGACATCCAGATATGAAGAAGGCTCATCTGGATACACTGACATTCAAAGAAGAAGCTATTCGGATATGCTGGGAAGTATTCAGATATGAACTAGGACATCCGGATATGATTTTGGTCCTCCGGATATCTCACTGATGCATTCAGATATAACTGGGGACTATTCGAATGAAAAATTCAACTTTTGAGGGAGGCATCCGGATATCAGGCGAGACATCTGGATATTATCTTTACCTTTTCGGATGTATAAACAAACCATCCGGATATCATACTCGAAGAACTCTAGATACATCTGGATACGATACAAGGTATCCAAATATTAGAACTTAGAGTAATAGAACTTGCAATCCAAAATGGATGAGGATTAATAGAACTTGCAATCCAAAATAGATGAGGATTAATGGAACTTGCAATCCAAAATGGATGAGGATTAATAGAACTTGCAATCCAAAATGGATAAGGATTAATAAAACTTGCAATCCAAAATGGATAAGGATTACTAGAACTTGAAATCTAAAAGGGATAAGGATTACTGGAACTTGCAATCCAAAATGGATAAGGATTACTGGAACTTGCAATCCAAAATGGATAAGGATTAATAGAATTTGCAATCCAAAATGGATAAGGATTACTGGAACTTGCAATCCAAAATGGATGAGGATTAATAGAACTTGCAATCCAAAATGGATGAGGATTAATAGAACTTGCAATCCAAAATAGATCAGGATTAATAAAACTTGCAATCCAAAATGGATAAGGATTTATAGAACTTGCAATCCAAAATGGATAAGGATTTATAGAACTTGTAATCCAAAATGGATAAGGATTAATAGAACTTGCAATCCAAAATGGATCAGGATTAATAAAACTTGCTCATAACTTCACTGTTATACGCATATATATATATACGTCTCTGCTTATTGATATAAAATCTGAGAACTCAATGAAGAACTGGAATAATCTGAAAAACTGATAGGAACCTGTAATGGAAGGGATTACAGGAAGAATACTTACCTGATAGAACTCTTTGATCGAACCCTGGAGCGATCCTGAAGACTCTAGCAAGCCTCTGCTATCTCTTGGCCTTTATGTTCTTCACACGGCGTGAAGAAAAGCTAAGCTAATGGGCTCTATATATAGACATAAAGTCCTAGATCTCTTTCCTTTTATAACTTGGAATCCCTCTCTCAATTGAACTTGGAGACTCTCAAGACCTTCTCCTATTAGGACTAGGAGACTCTTAATCCAAATCCATCTCATACATGGATTCTCATTCTTCTTTAAATACATAGTCCCACTTAATTAATAATAATACAAAAATTATTATTAAAACTCTCAAATAATAATAAAACTCCAAAATTACCTTCATGCCATTGCATTTAATTTCTACAAAATAAATGTCATTTAAATGCTATTTAAATACTATTCTCTCAATTAAGAATCTAAATTGCCACCTTGGCAAATTCTTTTAACTCCAACATTAAAAAGAAATAAATGCTATTCTTTTCCTTTAAAATCTCTAAATTGCCACATTAAATAATTAATTGGCAAAATCTCTTAATCAATGCTTCAATAATTAATTAAATAATTCCTGAATAAATACTGGGCCCTCTAATGGGTCGTTACAACACTAATATGTCGTCTATAAATCCGATCACAAATTCGTCTAGAAATGGCTTAAAAAATTGGTTCATTAAATCCATAAATGTTGTTGGGGCATTGGTTAACCCAAAAGGCATAACCAGAAATTCATAATGACCATAACGAGATTGAAAAGCTGATTTAGGTACATGTTTTGCCTTAATGTTTAGTTAATGGTACCTCGATCTCAGGTCAATTTTTGAAAAGCCTTGACCCCTTGCAATTGATCAAACAATTCCTCAATTTTGGGAAGTAGATATTTATTCTTAATGGTTACTTTATTTAGTTACTGGTAGTCTATACACATCCTTAAACTCCTATCATTCTTCTTAACAAAGAGAATTGACACTCTCCAGGGGGACATACTTGGTATGATAAATCCCTTGTCTAACAAATTTTGAAGTTGAACTTTTAGCTCCCTTAATTCTGTTAGAGCCATTTTATAAGGGGGTATAGAAATTGGATTTGGTCCTAGCACAACCTCTATAGAAAACTAAATTTCCCACTATGGAGGTAATCTAGGCAATTTCTCGGGAAACACATCCCCAAATTCATTGACCACTGGCACTTCTCCTATTATTAAATGATCTTATTTCCTCTCTTGAACATGTGCTAGATACCCATAATCTCCTTTTCACAATAATTTATCTTCTTTTAAAGCAGAGATCCATCTCTTTTCATTTGCCCTTCTTTGCCCTCAAAATTTAAAAATTGAGTCTCCATCCCTGAGACTAATTATTTTAGCTTTATAATCCATCGTGACATTGTATCTTTCTAGAAAATCCATCCCTAGAATCACATCAAAATCTTGGATTTCAAGGAGAATTAGGTCCACCAAGAACTCGAATTCTCCTATTTGAATTTTCTTACCTTGGTACCCTAAGGAGGTTTCTAGAGATTTTCCCATAGGGGTGGCTATAATCATTCAAAAATTCAAATTCTCAGGTTCTTCTCCTAGCACTTTGGCTAATGCATGTGAAATAAATGAATGAGTAGCTCCTGAGTCTATTAAGACATGCACAGGAAAATCAGAAATAAACATGGTACCTTGAATGATGGTTGGATTATCTGCTGTGTCTTGTCGAGTTAGGTTGAATATCTTTCCTTGTTGGTCTCTCGAATTTCCCGCCGGCCGCTGAGGCCATCCCATCTACCTTGGGTTTCGACAATCTCTTTCCAAATGTCTTGGTTGATTACAGTTGAAGCAAGTAGGTTTCTTCTTAGGGAAATTCTAATTGAAGTGTCATTCCTCTCTGCAATTGTAGCAGCTTCTCGTTCCTTGTTTGCATGGCTTCCTAGAGTGCTGCTTGCTGCATTTTGGGTAGGGTTTACTGGGCTTAAATTGGGATTTCTTGGGATCCAATTTCTTTCCTTTATCCCATTTATTGTTATTTGCTTGATGGCTTGCCCCTTGGATAGCCTCAATCCGTTGTTCTACGAGTGTTTACCATATGAAAATTATGGTTTCCTATTAGATCACGAAAATTCACTAGAAATTTAACTTAAACAACTTATCATTATCTCAAGTAGTGAAGTATATTTCTCTTAGGATCCCAAAAATGCCAAGATTACAACACTACTTGCTATAACATTTAACAAAAGGTTAATATAAACTACTAAGTGTCCTTTCACTTAGGACTAGCAGACTTCCAAATCCATGCGTTAGCTTCATCTTCAGATTCAAAAGTAGGTCCCTCGTGGTCACTCTGTGATTCCTCTGAATCTATTTCATCATCCGAGCTGATATACTCGAAATCGAGAGGATTGTTCCCAATCTCAATTTCAACCATATTTTCTTCTTCTTCAACTTCACTTGGGTCCTCCTCTTCTGGTTCTTCTATGGGTTCCTCTTCTATTACCTCTTCATATAATTTGTCTAACTGTTAAAGAATTCTTTCACAAAAATAGAAAAATAGATTGAAGTCTTCATTCTGCTGAACCCACTTGATAAAGGTTTTTAGTTCCCTATCAAGGACACCAATTAGAAAATCCATCTAAAAATGAGCCAGGTTGGGCCATTGGTGATAGCTGGGCAGTACATCTCTTATAATATCTTTCATTTTTTCTAAATATCCAAAAATATCCTCATTTGGGTCTGGTTCCCTAGTGGCAATTTTGTTTACCCAATGATCTACTAACAATTGCTCGGAGAAATTCCCAACCATCTTGCCATTTCATCATAAAATCCCATTAGAAGTTTTTATCAAGAAACCTCAAATTCCATGGTTCTAATCTCTTAAGGCTTTTACTAGGTCACTAGGGTACAATGAGTTATTCTCCACTAGGTTTTCTACTTAGTTCACTCTAATACCAATTGTAACACCCCACTTTCTTAGGTGTGTTATAACTTAGGAAATTTTGGGCTATATATATATATTTTTGAAACAATCTCAACATAACACAAAATTTCCATTTACTTAGCTAACATGATATTCATACAACATATAAGCTAGGTTGGGTACTTAATCGATAGCGGAAGACAAGAATCGAACCTAAGCTTTACAAAGTCCAATTAGATGCTGAACCATCTAAGTAACAGTACAAGATTCATATTTCAAGCATGTATACAAAATGAAAAATTTTCTTATTCTTTTGTTTGAGCCGACGAGGCATTAACCACACTTTAGTGCTACTCCCCATTTTATAACCTCCTTACCATGCTGAGGTGTTGTACAACACTCGTGATAGAGCAATGATGCCTATCTGTACTCTCAAACACATGCAATGCATGACCAATAATATCATCGTGAACATATGCATATTTCATCACCATGACATGTGAATGCAAACTACGTGATGTATACATATCAAGGCATGTCAATATGTCAAATAGATTGTGAAGCGTACTTGCATATATGAATCAAACTGATTTATAGGGCAGGCTATTTCCAAACATTTGTAGACCAAATTTTATAAAATAGGCTAAGTTTGGATATAACCACTTATGATAATACAAGTTTTAAATAGAACCACTCACCTCAATGTATCTCAGAATATCTTAATTTTCATGTTAGGCTTCTAATGTACTTAATTTAGAACATCAACGTACCTTGGCCATCATATTTATTCAATGATATCAATATTTATTTTTTCATAGTTTTCTTCTATTTTCTTCCTATTTTTCCCTCAATAATTCCAAAATAAATACTTCCTCAAACATTTTTCCAAATTTCCACCACCATAATTCATAAAATATTTTTTTAAAAATATTAAAATAAAATTCAAAAATTACCTCGATCTCCCGCGCCTTATGCGTGTACTATGTGTAAAGGCTGGCACATGCACGTCATGCGCCAGTTGTCTTCTTTGACTCCAGCAACCGGTGTTTGCTATTTTTTGCTCCTATTTTGTTTTATACCTCAAGTCGATCACAATGGTATGCTTGGATTCTTGAAACAATGGCCAGAAGTACCCCAATTGGACGTTTAAACCCTTAGTTCTGGGGGCCTCTTGTGTTTTTTAGTGACCCTCAAAAACACCCTCAAATCTACACGAAAGCTCACCAAACTCTCCAAAAAAATTCTAAAAAACACAAGGAACAAAAGCCCTTTATCGTCAACCCTCGATTCAACCTCTAAAGCCTCGAATTTGAGTTTGAACTTGATGAAAACCCTCGGTCATCGACGCCTTATTTATACTCAATTTTGAGCCTTGCAATGACCATTGCTGTCAATTCCGAGGTCTTAAATACCTCAACCTGCCTTAGATCAACCCAAAACCTCCATCATTAGCCTCAAAGATCAACTTACAAAGGTTAATTTTTTTTGGCCATCTCACAGCCGCAAATCCAATGAAATCAGCTGTCAACGTGGCTGATTCTTCACCATGGGCATGCCTTGATGACCTTAGGACTAGCCTTGATGCTTTTGAGCCCCTCTTGGTAGCCCCTAACAATTGAAATCAGTGATGAGAGGTGTAACACCCCCTCTCCTAGAACTGCCTAGGAAGAGGTGCTACGGGAAAATAAAATAAAACTAACTGATAACTAAAATCTGATACCAATAATGAATATCTCAATCAACTGGAATAAAGCTCTGAGTCATCAAGACCAAAAACCATAATTGCATCTAAGGGAAAACCCCTAAACTGGAAATAAAAATAAACTCAAACTGATAAACACTATAAAACTAACAACTCCCAGACATCTTTTGTCTTGAGCGGCTCCACATACACACAATACTGAACACTGCTACTAGGCCGCACATCTGGTACTCCCCCGCTAGGACCTAGAATGGTGAAGAGTACAAGGTGAGCTACAAAGCTCAGCAAGTAATAAACTGGAAAGAATAATTGGAGCTGAATCAAAAAATATCGATACTGATAAAATACTTACTGAACTTGTACTGAGAGATATAGTAATTACTGGATTGCATTTACAAGATGTAATGCACATAAACTGTAAACTAAATGCAGGTTTGCAACTTTGGCACATAGGCTCACATAACTGTAATACATACCTGGCTAATCTGAATCCTGCAAACATAAAAACTGTAAGCACATATTGTGGGCAATATGCCCTTAGCCCCCTGGTCGACATCAGGCGAGCATCTCATAACTGAGATATAACTAAACTGATACTAGTGGGATCCCCGCGGACAAGCCGCCTAGTGTGCATAATGCAATGCTCATATAAGTGCTGGCACACGATACGTAGTGCTCCATATAAAGTCATGCTCAATGCTCATACAAATGTGTATGCACAATAATCTCACAAAATAATGCTAACCATGTCATAATTAACTACTAAACATGGTATATGATTTTTACCAGCCATATTGAGATACAAAGATTCTGAAATTTCTGAGTATAGGCATGGCATATTGGATTTATCATATCTTGGCATAAAAATTCAATATTTGAATAATTGAATATTTATATTAAACTTAAGACTTGCATCAAGAATTTATTGGAAGCCATTTGGATGCCATATGATACTATTCGGATGATTGAGGAAGTATAAGGAGCAATTCGAATGAAGCAGCCCATTCGAATGAAAAAAATGGACTACAGCAACCTCATTCGAATGGCAGAAACTCATTCGAATGACAGAGGCTCTTTCGAATGATAGATGATATAACAAAGGCTATTCGGATCTGATCAAGGACTTATTCGAATGACTCACAAATTCATTCGAATGAATTTGACAATTTTCCAACTTTTGAACTGGTAAAAAGCGACTCATTCGAATGCAACAGTACCCTCATTCGAATGAATTAATGGGATACTCACGGGTCATTCGAATGACAGAGAGACTCATTCGAATGCTAGACTATACAAAGCAATAACTGATTCAAATCTTCAAGGACTCATTCGAATGACAAGAAAACTCATTCGAATGATAGTCTCAAAACTTCAAAAACACATACGAATGATACGATAACACATGACTCATTCGAATGACAAAGGACTCATTCGAATGACTGATACATTATAAGGGAAAAACTTACGATAACACTGAAAACTCATTCGGATGCCTCAAAACTTATTTGAATGACACAAGACTCATTCGAATGATTGGAATCTAATCAGAAATAAAACTCACGATAACAGAGACGATATCTTGAATTACAAACTTAACATTACTACACCATTTCGAAAGAAATCTTGAGAAAACAAATCCCAATTGATTCCAAACAAACTTATGAATGATTCAACAATAAAATTGATAAGAATCGCTAGAAGTAATCATGCATGACTGCTGTGAACTCACTGTACGCATGTAAATATATATATAAACATGCACTGAACTGATATAACTCAAGAATCTGATATAAAAACTCATCTGAGACCTGTAAGAATGGATTACAGGGGAAGGATACTTGCCTCAGACTCTCTGATCGAACCTTTGAATGATCTTGAAGGCTCTTGTAAGACACTGCTTTCTCTCGGCTCCTTTGTTTTTCACACGGCGTGAAGACAATGTGGCTAATGAGACTATATATATATACATATGCTTATGAGGAGCCCTAATGCCCATCTCCCTCTCCCACTATATCTAGGAGACTTTAATCCCAATCCTCTCACGGATGGATTTCCCTTTCTCATAATAACTTTTATTAATTAATTAAATTAATAACAACTTCTTAAATGACCCTCAAGTCCTTGCATTTAATTTCAACACTAAATAAATATAATTAAATGCTATTTACTCAATAAAAATCTAAATTTCCATATTAAATAATTAAATGGAAAATCCCCTTAATTAATTACTTAAATAATTAATTAACTAATTCTAAATAAATATTAGGCCCTCTAACGGGTCGTTACAGGAGGGGTAGCCAGCAGCTGGCAATGTTGACACCGTCAAATTTTCAAAAATTGCACTTTCGCCCCTTTTAAACTTCAAAACTACATTTAGGCCTTTCCATGCAACCCTTTGATTTTTTGAAAATTCCACAACGAACCCCTAAATTTTCTCTTTCACATTTTATCCCCTAAGTTTCATTTTACCACTTTCATCCGAGTTTCATAAATTATACTTAGGCCCGAAAATATGCTTTGATCGTGAATTCTTTTGTTTCATCCTAGAAATACTTTAGGATTGTTCTACTTACAAAATCAAAGTCTTCTCAAGGTTTTGTTGACTTTTCAGAAGTCCCTTATGATCATTCGATTTTTCGGGTTGAATCGTAGCTGTACCGAAAACTATCTTTATTTTTTATTTCTTTTAGCATTAAAAATCTTATATCGAGACACTCGTTAAAGACATACTTTTCTCTTTAGACATTTACATTTCAGTTACTCCCTTCCATTGATTCGACTATTTAAAATTGTTGTGCCATAGAATTCCCGAGCATTCACCTAAGGGTATTTTGGTCATTAGGCACGTGGGGGTATTTTGGTCATTAGGCCAAGGTAGGCAAACCCCAAAAATGGTCCCAAGCAGAGACTCATTTTCCAAGAAGAAACCATGGTCAAATAGCCAAAGAATCAATATGAGGGCCATAGTATAGAGGACCCAAACTTAGGGGAGGAGTGAAAGTGTAATATAAGAAAAGGCTAAGGGTATAAAAGGAGGAAGAAGACAAACGAGAAGGGGCCACTGTTCATGGGCTTCCTCCCTCCTTCCTCCCTTAGGGAGGCTTAAGGCCTCTCGGGAAGAAGCCTTCCCGAGAGGTTTTCTCTCCATGGGATGTCTTCCAACGAGCTCCATTTTGCCCTATGTCCTCCGAGCTTGTATATCAATGTAACCAATGAATATATGTATATATAACATATGGCTTGTACATTTACCAATGGCCAGAAATATAACTATATGGTTTAGTATTTCTATAATACATTCAGATGCTCATTTAGAGTGATTGGCCTTCTAGATGCATAGTGGGTCCCACTCTTATGGCTTTATCCCCTCATAGCCTTCCATTATAATCTCTTATGCTGGATACTCGCTAAGCACGCATGTGCCTGATGTTCTACCCTTGTGCTTAGTTTTGATGATGAAAAACATATGTTATTAAATCCCTAAGTCATGAATCAAGGTGGTGGTTTTCAACAAAATCAATTTCAAGTGCATTGTTAAAATGAAAACCAAAAAGATTTATGATTTTCTATTTTAGTTAGAGATTTGCAAAGTCAAGTTTTTAGTCTTAAAAGAATCTCCTAAAATGATTTTCAAATTAGCTTTGAAGTCGTTGGTCAACATAGAGCTAAAATTGTTCTAAGGCAAAAGACCAACTAGAACATGTTTTTGAAAGTGTGTTCATTTTAGAAAGTGTTCATTTTAGAAAACTGTCTCCTAGTATTTTGATATCTAATATCTCTTAGTAATGAAATGGTTTTGATGAATGTCTATATAAAAATCAATTTCTATCATGTGGATTATATGAATGAGAAAATGAATTTTTAGTATATAAGCTTTGAAGCAAGATATGAAAACTTATAGAAGAAATATTGAGTATGGTTGAGAGTGATTTAAAAACTTGCTTGTTGAGAGTGATTTGTTTCAAAATATACTTTTGATAATCTCAACTTGCTTTCAAGATAATCAAAATGAGGTTTTAAAAGAATCGAATAAGGATGTATTGAAAATTCAAGATTTTCTATAGAATAGTCGACTATCAGGATCATTCTGTCGACTATGCTTCAAAATAGTCGACTATTTTTGATGTTCTGTCGACTATTTTAGCATCTGTCGACTATCGAGTAAAATTAGTCGACTATGCCTTTTGATCTGTCGACTATTTTTGTTCATAAGTTTCAAAAATTTCTTCATATCTCAGCATCTGTCGACTATTGGAATGTGTCTGTCGACTATTGAAATTTTGTGTTATAAAATAGTCGACTATTCGTTTTGTCTGTCGACTATTTCTTGTTTTAGTTGTAAAAATAGTCAACTATATATTTCTTCTGTCGACTATTTCTTTGTGCAGAAAGTTTCAACGGCTATTTTTTCAAATCCCAACTGCTCCAAACGGCTATATTTCTCTTCAACTTCGTGGGACACTTATATATACATGTCATAGATGATCAAGAGAAGACTAATGGACGGAAACGAGATGATCTAGAATTTGGAAATCATTTTATTTGAGCTTACAGTGTTCTCTGTACTTTCAATTTTATATTTTTCTATGCAAGGCTTCGTTCTATCATTGTAAATCTATTCTTAAGCCTAGTTTTCATTGTGAGAGAACTTGTGACTAAGAGTGTTAACTCTTAGCTTCTCTCTTTCATTTGTATCGTTGTTATTTTCCTAGCTTGTGTAGCTAGAGGGCCCATTTGAGTGGGAGGTTGTAATTCCTAGTCTCGGACTAGAGGACCTACTTGGTTTAAGTAGGGGGTTTTAGTGGATGGTTTGAAAAATCCTTAGTGAGGAGCTAAGGTAGTGGATTAGGCTTGGGTTAAGCCGAACCACTATAAATCATTTGTGTTCTTCTCTTGTGCTTGTGGTTTTATTTCATTTATTATTTCAAGCAATTCAATAATCCCCACTTGCATCGAATTTTCCATCAAAAGGATTTCAAAGTTTTAAATCAAGTTTTTAAAATCACCAATTCACCCCCCCTCTTGGTGTGTGCCATAGAACCTACCTGTTCTAACAGTGCCATGCGCACACACATGGGGACCCAAGGCCTGTCAATTAGCAATACTCACGTGGCATTATATCATGGGCCGCAATAGTTATTAGTGTAGGTGCTCTAGACCCAATCAGATTGGGCGTGTTGTACACTGACAATTGTAATCATGTTTATTATTTGAATAAGGAGTTGTTCAAATTCACAAAAAGTCATTCTATTAGTTTCTTGTTATTATTGTACTTACTGAATGAAACTAGAT
The DNA here is from genome assembly GCF_014633365.1 of Diospyros lotus. Taxonomy (NCBI): domain Eukaryota; kingdom Viridiplantae; phylum Streptophyta; class Magnoliopsida; order Ericales; family Ebenaceae; genus Diospyros; species Diospyros lotus. The sequence continues at coordinate 15,031,770 of NC_068348.1, read as the reverse complement.
AGAAGTCTATATGATGTATGCTGTGATTAATCTATAAAGATGTGAGATAATGCATCACAGTGTCTAGACATCATTAAACGTCTCAAGTCCTAGCAATGTCAAGAATGGACATTGATAATTCGGTAAGACTTGTATGTGCTATGTTTTTGCTATGTGATAGCAATGGGGGTCTCACACCCATAGGCATGGGGATGCCTAGACAAGTACATAGGTGATCAATGTTGGAGAACGTGTCACTGGACATGACTCGCCATGAGAATCCATTTTGGTTATATGTTGATTGAATTCTCATACAAGATGGGTGTAACTAATCCTTGGACCTGAAGTTGTCATGGTTATCTCATAAGAAGACTGGTATGCTTTGACATCGTTTCGATGGGCCTAGATAAAGGCTGCATGTGGGCGATCGTTGGGTATATCGTGAGGCTTATGGAGATGGGTGCATAGCCAAGATGGGACTCGTCTATCCCTTGATAGAGGATGATGTATCTAAGGTGCCTTCGGTGGATATTCACTTTAAATCCATGGCCATGGTGAAAGAGATCAATAAGGAGTTATTGATTCACTTTCTATTAAGTGAAGATATCCAGAAGAGCGAAGAAAACTTATGTGATCGTAATGAAGCAACACATCGCCAACTTGAGATCACATAGGATACATTGACGAGATGATCGTACTACACGGTAACCATGATGCCTTGCTAGAGGCCAATCTTGTCTTATGTGTTCATATCGACACATTGCCAACATATTCGAAAGCCTAATGAGTCATACGCAATAGGCACGGTCCCTACCTTAAACCAAGAGAGTGGACATATGGTTAAGTGGGGCACTTCGGCAAAAAGTTGTGTTGTCGTAGGTTCTCACAGAAAAAGAACAAATAGACGTAATGATGTCGATATGATGAGGAGTTGTCATAATGGAAAGTGTTTCCTAAAATGAAATTTGTTTAAATTAGAAAGGAGTTTCTAATTTAATAATTTTCTATTTGTTGGAGTGGCAAATATGAAATAAAGTATATATTTGGGCTTAAGTTAATATTTGGATTAAATTGGATTTGGGCCAAATATTAAATTAAATATTATATTTGGACTAAATTGGATTTGGGCCAAATATTAAATATTATATTTGGACCAAATTAGATTTGGGCTAAATATTAAATATTATATTTGGGCCAAAATATTTTATTTAAACCTATAAAAGGATTTGAGCCATTTAATTATATTTCTAGTTGGACTAGAATAAGCCCACTTAAGATTCTAATTGAATTAGAATTAATGGGCTAGCCCAATCTATTAGGGTTTGAGAAACACTAGGATATTTCTCTATAAATATCCCTTTATGGGTTGCCCAATTGTGATGAGAGTTTTTGGTGTCATTTTTCAAAAGTTGAAGAACGTATTGCCGTTCACTCTTCTCCGTTTCTTTTCAACATCGATTTGAAACGTCGGCGTTCTTTTTCCGTCCATACACAAACCGCGAAAAGGAGAAGGAGCTAGCACTCCTATTCCGCTCTCTTTGCCAACGGATGCGTGCCGTATATCACGAGTTAGAGGCCGGACGCTTGGACTGCTCGAATCCGTGAATGACTCAAAAATCTAAAGGGTAGATTTATTTTATTTGTAAGTGAAAGATTTGATTTTGACGTTGATCCAATCGCTGGGATCGGGGTAAGGTTCAAAATTTTTGAACAACGTTGCTTGCCTGTAGCGATCTTGCTTTACTTTTAGTGGTATTAGAGCCATCGTCAAAATATTTCAATTCCTTACGTGCGGATTCGGTTATGTTGTTATTTGTGAAATAATTAAATAATTGTTTCGTTTGTATTTTTTTTGGATTGCAAAACGTTTTTGGTGAAAGGGAAAAAGTTTGTGTATGACATGAAAAAGCAAAAAACGGGGTTCGGGGTGCATACGGATGCACCGGGGCATCGAAAGATGCGGCCGAGTGGGGCCTGCGTGTGCTGGGCACGGCCTGAGGTGGCCTGGGCGCGCGCAGGGCCCGGACAGGCACGACCGCGAGCGCTGGGGCACTACCATGCATGGCCAAGCAGGCCCCCGCGTGCGCGCATGGCACGATCGGGTGCGGGCGTGACCCGTGACCCGCGCGCGACCTGCGAGTGCAACCTCCGTGTAGTCGCGGCCTACCCGTGCGACCCCAGTGGCCCACGCGCGCCCTTGCCCTACTACCTGCACGGCCCGCGGCCGTGCACTCTTGGCACGCCCAGCTCTCGCTAGGCACCGCCCAAGCACGCCCAATAGTCCTTGTGGCCTAGTAGCATGTGTGACATGCTGCTCGGCTGCCTCTCGGCCCCTCCTACTGCCTCGGGCTTTAGTTTGACCCTTCCCCGGGGTCCACGTGAAGCACCCAGGTTGACCATTCGGTGGCCCAGTGCGTTTCGTACCCTCAGGTGGGGCCCGACTAAATTGTTTGGCTATTTTTATTATTTTTATTCGATCCATGAGTGTATGACACCTATGGGCCGTGATTAAAAATAGGTCGGGGCCATTAATTGGGTTATTTATTAATTATTGGGCTGCTAGTGTATGTTTGACATGCATTGGTTGATCCAAGGCCTGTTGAGCCTTGTTAGTTAGACTAATGGATGGAGCCCAAGCCCAACACAATTAAAACAATTTTGTTTTTTCAAAATTATTCAAAATTTTAATTTATTGAAAGCATTTCATTAAGATCGAAATAGATGCGACAATTAATTAACATAATTGTGAATGAATCAATTAGATTGATTGCATGGGTGTATGGTATGGATCAAGTCGACCATTTATTTTATGTTGGGAATGAATGCTTGTAAATTTGATTTTTGAAATAGGGCTTGCGTGTCCTGCCTCTCTTATACTCTGATGTACATTCTCTTCTCATCTCACTCCCCCCGAATGTAACTCGGGGTTTCTGATTCTATGTAATGTATGTAGAATAGAATAGAGTAGTGATAGTTGTAGTTTGTATGAAGAGCAAGAGATGGAGCCAAATTGAAGACAAGATTCGAAGACCAACGAAGGCTTAGAGAATGTCCTTGAGAAGCAAGATGTGATTCTTCACCTAGGTTTAACCCGCTAGCTCCCCTTCTATGGCTCGAGGGGGCTAGTCGTAGTTATCCATACCATACACCGGTTTGAGTCGTTTATTATGCATGATTAATTTGATTAATTGCATGTGATGAGACCTAAGTAAATACATAATAAATCCCTCATTAATATTAAGCCAATTTGCCTTCCATCATTATGAAGCATTAGGTTTCTAGTTGGCACTTGATTTGTTGAGTCACTCAAGGTCATGTGTCACCTATGATTCCTATGTTTCATGGGCCATGAGATGTCCTTAAATGATGGGTCCAACTTAACTAGAAAGGTGGGGTTTGTTGAGTCACTCAAGGCCTTACTGAGTATAGAGGCAAAGATCGGGAGTCACATAAGATGTGCTTGACAAGGAGGTGTCAACCCAATGAATCTAGGAGTTTCATGGAGATGCAATTGGTAGCAAGTACCTACCTAATCGATCCTTGCACAATTTGTTGAGTCACTCAAGGTTGTGTGAGGGGAGATGGGATCCTAGCCCGCTAGGAAATCTTCCAACGGGATTTCTCGAGTTATGTCTTAAGGGTGGTGAACTTGTAGAAAATAGTGGGAGCAATCATAAAATGTTACTTCTTGCAATTTATGATTTCATAATTTAATATGATTATAATAATATCTCTATTCGGTTGTTGATCCAGAATGTCTGGAAACATGACGATAAGACCAATACTCGAGGACAATAATACCTTCAAAGGAACTAATTTCTATGATTGGATGATCATCTTGAGGATAATCCTCACGTATGATAAGATTCTCTATGCGATAGAGAGATCTCTTCTTGTGAAGCCACCAATTAAGGAAATAGTAGCACATTAGGCCTGAACGATGCATAAGGGTGATATGATCATCGCTTCGTATATTATCTTGGCTGTTATGACCCCGAAACATAGGTCACAACATAAGAGTTATGATGCCTGAGATCATGGCTAGGCTTAGGGATCATCTATTGAGAAGCATGTCATGGAGATGATACATTTTATCAATAGGTTGCTAGAGCTGACTTGGGTATGGATGACGAAACTTACCCTAGATTTGGTGCTATAATCCCTCCGTAATAGTTATGGAAAAGTGTAACACCCCGCTCCCACTTACGGGTGTTACTTGTAAACAATTACTTGAATTGTCCACCTGCTCGGCCTTAGGCGAAGGGTGGATTGTGTTTCAAGACGAAATGCCCTAGGTGAGAACTAGGCTCGTCCTTCCCTTCCCTTCCCTCAACCCCAGGATTCACTAGCAAAATTGGGCTTCAACCACACCGCATTTGGTTGGAAAGAAAACCACTTTAAGCTGCCCAATTGCCATTTTCTCATTTATTTTAAATTCTTTTTCTGACCAAGAATTTTTTTTTCGGGCTCCATAAATCATTGCTTAAATCAATTCATTGATTGATTACTAATTTTTGGAGGAAAAACTCAAATTTTCAATTTTCCAAAATTTCGGCATTTTCTCCAAAATGCCTGAAAAATCCCTTTATTTTGAAAATTTCTCCAGGGCCCAAAATCAATTAAGAAATGGCCCAAAATCCCCAAAAATCCAAATTTAAAAAAAAAATTTGGCCGGCGGAGCCCACGGAACGCCCCGGGGCCCGCGCGAGGCCCCGTTGGGGGTTGGCCGCAGCCGTCTACGCGCGTGGCAACGCCCGCCCGCGCACGGCCGCCTACGCGCGCTTACGGGCGCCACCAGTAAGTAATCGATCGGATTACTCACCCGACGAACCACAACTGAAGGGTTGGACTATGTTTCAACTGGAAACGCCCTAGGTGGGAACTAGGCTTCGTCTTTCCCTTCGCTCCTCTCAAGAATCGGTCCCAACTCAAACACAAAAAACTCAGCGGACCGAGACCCAAAACCCGAGTGAGCTTCACCTCTCTTCAGCTCGCCTCATAGCAAGCCAGAGGTGACCCAGGCCCAAAGCTAGCATAACAAACACTTCGCTGATTATTGGGGATTTATGAGAACATACCTCACTGATCTTTACTCGGTTCGAAACTCGGCTTTTCCAACTAAGCCATATATAACGAACAATCTTACAATCATTCATCACACTAAGATGATTACAATAATTAAATTCCTTTATGGAATTAATTCCAAAATTACCAAAATATCCTTTGTGAATTTATTAATCCCATATATCTCCACATAAATACCAAATTGGGATTTTATTCACTTATTCACCTAATTCCACATAGGAATTATTTCCAATTTATCAAAATACCCTTTATTGGACTTTACTATCCAAATTACCAAAATACCCCTCTCAAAGGGCACCCTTAATCTCAAGGATTCATCACCTCCTCTAGGGTATTTTTGGAAGTCTTCTTACTTTCTTTCCTATTCTCTTAACACTGGTTACACTGGGTGTTACAAAAAGACTCTTGGAGAGTGGTTGTCCATACTAAGGGAGACTGAGCCTAAAATTAATTATAGGTTAAGGGAAGTGTTCTCTTAGTTAAAGGGCCCAAGGCGCACAAGGGTAAGCCAAAGAGTAAGAAAGCTAAAAGGAAGAAGAGTTCTTCCATAGCGCAATCTGGAAGAGTCCAGAAGACCAAAACCCAAAAGGGCAAGGAGGATGCGGTCTATCTCCACTGTGATAAATCGGGAAGTATAGAGTAAGAAGAGTTCTACTCAGGGCACTCCAGGTATTTATGTTATTAGAATTAATCTATCCACTTCTGATCAATCCACATGGGTATTAGATATTGGATCTAATGCTCATATTAACACTTTTGTGTATGGGCTTAGGAGGACAAGGAGATTAATAATAGGAGAAGTGTACCTACACGTGGCAAATGGATCAAAAGTTGTTCCATTAGTTATAAGGACCTATTTATTAACATTACCCATAGGGCTTGTATTGGAGTTACATAATTGTTACTACAATTCTAGTTTGACTAGGAATATAATTTCTAATTCTTGTTTGACAAGGATAGATATTCATTTTTATTTAAGGACAATAGTTGTTCATTTTATAAAAAAAGAGTTATTTTATGGTAAAGCAATAGTATGTAATGGTTTGTATGTCCTTGATGTTGATACTCCTATCAATAACATAAATATTAAGCGACTTAAATCAGGTGATTTATATAGCACTTATTTATGGCATTGTCACCTTGTCCATATAAATGAGACTTGCACATCCAACTTGTATAAAGTTGGATATCTTAGCACATTTGATTATGAATCATATGGTGCTTGTGAATCTTGTTTACTTGGTAAAATGACCAAGTCTCATTTTAAAGTAAAGGGAGTGAAGGATACATAAGTGCTAAGGCTTGTGCACACTAATGCATGTGGGCTTATATCCACCCAAGCTTGAGGTGGGTATGTCTACTTCATAACCTTTACTGATGATAGATCAGGTTTTGGTTATGTGTATCTCATGAGACACAAATCTGAGGCTTTTGAAAAGTTCAAAGAATTCAGGTTTGAAGTAGAGAAACAAACTGAGAAAAGTATCAAAGTACTTCGATCAGATCAAGGTAGTGAATACTTGAATAGTGAGTTTTTAGATCATCTGAAGTAGATGGGATTCTCTCACAATGGACTCCACCCGGAACACCAGAGATGAATGGTGTGTCTGAAAGGAGGGATAGAACCTTGTTGGACATGGTCTGGTCCATAATGTGTAACGACCCGTTAGAGGGCCTAGTATTTATTTAGAATTAGTTAATTAATTATTGAAGTAATTAATTAAGAGGATTTGCCATTTAATTATTTAATATGGCAATTTAATTTTTATTGAGTAAATAGCATTTAATTATTTATTTATTTTTAAAATTAAATGCAAGGACTTGAAGGACATTTAAGAAGTTGTTATTTATTTAATTTAGATAATAAGAGTTATTAAGAGATTAGTGATTCCATCCGTGAGAGGATTGGGATTAGAGTCTCCTGGATCTAGTAGGAGAGGGAGAAGGGCATTAGGTTTCCAATAGACATATGTATATATGTATAGCCTCATTAGCCTTAGTCTCTTCACGCCGCTGAAAGAGAGAAAAATCGTGAAGAACAGAGGAGCCAAGAAGCAGTAGCAGATTCAAAGTCTTGCATAAGAGTCTCTTTTGGCGATCGTTAGGGTTCGATCAGAGAGTCTAAGGCAAGTATCCCATCCCTGTAATCCATTCTTACGGGATTATAGTTTAGTGATACCCTCAGTTGATTTAAGATTCTTAGTGTAATTCAGATTAATACAATAGTATGTATGTATATATTTTTCATGCATATACAGTGAGTTCAAGCTTTGCATAGAAGGCTCTCGGGAGATTATTGAGTCAATTAAGAAGATCATAAGGCAAGTATCCTTCCCCTGTAATCCTTTCTTACAGGTCTTGATTTAGTTTGATATCAGATTTCCAGAATTGAATCAGTTCCAGTGCATGTATATATATATATGTGCGTTACAATGAGTTATTTCAGTTCAGTGCATGTTTATATATGAATTTACATGCGTACAGTGAGTACTAGCCAGTTCATGCATATTCCTTGCAATGTTTACATTAGTTATGATAAGTAAATCATCCCTCAAGTTGTTTATATATCAATTGGGATTGTTCTCCCAAGATTTCTTTTGGAATGGTGTAGTGAAGCTAAGTTTTGATTCAAGTTATGATCTCTGTTATCGTAAGCTTTATATCTGATAAGAATCCAGTCATTCGAATAAGCCTAGTGTCATTCGAATGAGTTTCAAAGCATCCGAATAAGTTTCAGTGTTCTGGTAATGTTTTTCCCTTATAATGTATCAGTCATTCGAATGAGTGCCTTGTCATTCGAAGGAGTCCTGAGATATCGTATCATTCGTATGAATTTTTGAGGTTTTTAGACTGTCATTCGAATGAGCCTTGTTATCATTCGAATGAGCCCTTGAAGATGTGAGTAAGTTGTTGCTTTGTATAGCTTAGCATTCGAATGAGCCTTCTTGTCATTCGAATGATCTTCAAATTGATTCAAATAAAGTTACTGTTGCATTCAAATGAGTCGAGTTTTGCCAGTTCAAATGTTGGAAATTTTCAAAATTCATTCTAATGAATTTGAGAGTCATTCGAATGAGTCCCAGATCAGATCCGAATAGCCTTGAAATATCATCTATCATTCGAATGAGCCTTCTGTCATTCGAATGAGTCTCTGTCATTCGAATGAGTTTTCTGCCATTCGAATGAGCTTGCTGAAATCCTTTTTTTCATTCGAATGGGCTGCTTTTTCATTCAAATTACCTCCTTATACTTTCTCAATCATCCAAATAGTATCAAATGGCATCCAAATAGCTTCCAATAAATTCTTGATTCAAGTTTTAAATTTAATATGAATATTCAATTATTCAAATATTGAATTTTTATGCCAAGATATCATAAAATCCAATATGCCATGCCTATACTTAGAAATTTCAGAATATTTGAATCTCAATATTTCTAGTAAAAATCATTTACCATGTTTAGCAGTTCATTATGACATGGTCAGCATTATTTTGTGAGATTATGTGCATACACATTGTATGAGCATTGAGCATGACTTATGTGGAGCACTACATATCGTGTGCTAGCATTTATATGAGCATTGCATTATGCGCGCCAGGCGGCTTGTCCGCGGGGATCCCACTAGTATCAGTACAATTATATCTCAGTTATGAGTTGCTCGCCTGATGTCGACCAAGGAGCTAAGGGCATATTGCCCAAAGTATGTGCTTACAGTTTTTATGTTTACAGAACTCAGATCAGTCAGGTATGTGTTACAGTTATGTGGGTCTATGGGCCAAAGTTGCATACCTGCATTTAGTTTACAGCTTATGTGCATTACATCTTATAAATGCCATCCAGTGATTATTATATCTCTCAGTACAAGTTCAGTAAGTATTTTTATCAGTATCGATATTATTCGATTCAGCTTCAGTTATTCTTTCCAGTTTATTACTTGCTGAGCTTTGTAGCTCACCTTGTACTCTTCACCATTCCAGGTCCTAGTGGGGGAGTACCAGATGTGGGGCCTAACAGTAGTGTCCAGTAGTGTGTGTACGTGGAGCCACTCAAGACCAAAGATGTCTGGGAGTTGTTAGTTTAGTAGTTAGTGCTTAATTAGTTTAGATTCATTTTATTTTCCAGTTTAGGGAATTTCCCTTAGATGCAATTATGATTTCAGTTTTTGTTGACTCAGAGTCTTATTACAGTTAATTGATATATACAGTATTGGTATCAGAATTCAGTTATCAGTCTGTTTATTTTATTATCCCTAGTAGCACCCCTTCTCGGGCAGTTCTAGGAGAGGGGGGTGTTACAGTATTGGTATCAGAGCAGTGTTTTGAGGAGTCTCCAGTACAGACATAGGATGTTGGGTAGAGTTAGGACTTGTGTCCGTCAGTTAGATACGTTAACCCAATTTATAGTATTCTAACCCTAAGTGGTGATGCAGGAAAATGAGTAATCAAAGAGGACGACCCCGTACTCGCAGCCAGGCTACTTCTACGCCAGGCGAGGTTCCAGTTCCCACACCAGGCTCACCAGGGGATTCTGGCAGTGACTTACGACAGGGTATGGCCGAGATGCGAGGCATGTTGGCAGGCTTGATGAGGGTAGTTGATACCCTAGTGACGAATCAGGTGAGGCAGCCGCAAGTACACCAAGAAGCAGGAGGCAGTGGAGGCGAACCGCTAGTCGCCCCAACAACTCCAGTTGTAGTGACAGACACTGGGAGTCAATTATTGAAGGACTTCGTGGCATTCTGACCACCAGCATTTCATGGAGGTACAGATGCAGCAACAACGGAGAATTGGATGCTATCAATAAAGAAGCATCTCCGATCTATTGGTTGTGCAGACGACCGACGAGTTCGACTTAGCACGTTCATGTTCAGAGGCAATGCCGAGAGATGGTGGGAGACTGCCCGCCAGAGGTTTGGTGATCGAGAGCCCACATGGGTTGAGTTTCAACAAGTGTTCAACGATGCTTATTGCCCAACATGGGTCAAGGAGCAGAAAGTCTATGAGTTCGTGGAATTGGTACAAGGTACTAACACGGTGGCTCAGTACGAGGCGGAGTTTACAGCATTGTCATGATATGCTCCGGAGTTGGTGTCCAGTGAAGCAAAGAAGGCCGCCAAATTTTAGAGAGGATTGCGTGCGGATATCCGACATGCTTTTGGAGGAGCTCTAAGCGTGGATTATGCCACGGTGGTCCAGCGAGCATATGCTATCGAGCGAGATCGCAGTGAATGGAGAGCAACACAAGCAGCCAAGATGGGCATAGGTACATCTCAGGGTTCGTTCAATAATAATAAGAAGAGGAAGTGGACAGCCGGACAAGGAAATAAAACAGAGAATAATCCACAATGTGGTCAGTGTGGAAGGAAGCACGGAGGACCTTGCCTAGCTGGGAAGAATGTTTGTTTCAAGTGTGGACAAGAGGGTCATAGAAAGAAAGATTACCCGAGGAATCAAGCAGCACTCCCCGCACCAGAGGTCACTTGTTTCAGGTGCGGACAAAAAGGACACACAGCCAACCGGTGTACTCAACCGCCCCAAAATAGAGGTCAGCAGGCAAATCAGAGGCCAACAGCAGTTAGAGGGCCAGGAGCAGCACCAATACCAGCACTACCAGTAGCTCAACATCCACCGCCCGCAGATAGACAGGTGCAGGGTAGAGTTTATGCCCTTACCACAGCTGAGGCAGAGCAGGGCGACGGGACTATCCAAGGTATTCTATCCCTATATGGTCATGATGTGAGTGCATTATTTGATACTGGTTCTACACATTCTTTTATTGCACTGCGTACAGTATGTTATGTTCCCCATTCCCGGATTTCTTTGTCGTACCACTTGATTGTGTCTACGCCGGGAGATAAGATTATGATAGCTAGAGAAATGTTTGAGAATTGTGAGATCGAGGTCCATGATAAGAAGCTATTGGGAGATTTGGTAATTCTTGATGTTAAGGATTTTGATTTGATCCTTGGCATGGATTGGCTATCACGACATTATGCAAGAGTCGATTGTTGGCGAAAGATTATTGATTTTGAACTACCTCAACAGCCAATTCTTATTTATAGAGGAGTCAAGCCTATGTCTACGATTCCTATGATCTCGGTGATGAAAGTTGAAAAGCTAATGCGTGATGGATGCGAGGCTTATCTAGCCTTTGTAACCACTAACGAAGGAAGCAAGGAGAATTTACCTGAGGTACCAGTAGTACGAGATTTCCAAGAAGTTTTCCCAGATGAGCTACCAGGATTACCTCCTCGGAGAGGATCGGAGTTTACTATTGAGTTACTACCTGGTACACAGCCTATCTCTAAGGCTCCATATCGGATGGCACCTAATGAGCTAAAAGAGTTAAAGGCCCAGTTAGAAGAGTTAATAGAAAAGGGTTTTATCCGACCCAGTTCATCCCCGTGGGGTGCACCAGTATTGTTCGTGAGGAAGAAAGATGGATCTTTGAGATTGTGTATTGACTATCGTCAATTGAACCAGGTGACAGTGAAGAATAAATATCCCTTACCTCGAGTGGATGACTTGTTAGATCAATTGCTAGGAGCTAAGGTATTCTCGAAGATAGATTTGAGATCGGGGTACCATCAGGTGCGAGTTAGAGATGATGATATTCAGAAGACTGCTTTCAGGACTCGCTATGGACACTACGAGTTTGTGGTAATGCCATTTGGGTTGATGAATGCCCCAGCTGTTTTCATGGATTTGATGAATCGAGTTCTACGTGAGTACCTAGATCGATTCATTATTGTCTTCATCGACGATATCCTAGTCTACTCACCTAATCTGGAGGAGCATACAGAGCATCTTACTCTAGTATTACAGAGACTCAAAGAAGAGCAACTGTACGCCAAGTTCAGCAAGTGTGAGTTCTGGCTCACTCAAATTGGATTTCTAGGTCATGTGGTGTCTGGAGATGGTATTTCAGTGGATCCAGACAAGACCAAAGCAGTTATGGATTGGCCGAGACCTACGACTGTGACAGAGATACGTAGTTTTCTGGGTCTTGTAGGCTATTATAGACGATTCATTAAAGGGTTGCTCATTTATCCTCCCCCATGACTAAGCTAACAAGGAAAGGAGAAAAGTTTGAATGGAATGACGCGTGTGAATGTGCCTTCCAAGAACTAAAGATGAAGTTGACTACTGCACCAGTTTTAGCCATTCCAAGAAGTGGAGAGAAATACTCCATCTACAGCGATGCATCCCATTCAGGTTCGGGTTGTGTATTGATGCAAGAGGGTTGAGTTAATGCTTATGCATCTAGACAATTGAAGAAACACGAAGTGAACTACCCTACTCATGATTTGGAGTTGGCAGCGGTAGTATTTGCTTTGAAGATATGGCGACGCTATCTATATGGTGAGAAAGTTGAAATTTATACAGATCATAAGAGCTTACATTATCTTTTATCCCAGAAGGAATTGAACATGAGGCAGAGACGATGGGTCGAGTTATTTAAAGACTTCGACTGTGAGATTCTATATCATCCAGGAAAGGCTAATGTAGTAGCCGATGCTTTGAGTCGGCGAGGAGCTTCTATGGCTACGATGATGGTTCAAGAATGGAGGTTATTAGAACAGTTGAGTGTCTTATCTATTTCAACCCCAGAAGATAAACCAGTTGTGAGTTGTGCTTATATGAGAGTACAACCCGAGCTATTTGAATTGCTCAAGACATAGCAATCGAAAGATGTGAAGTTAGCACAAATCTTAGCAGATATTGAGAAATTTTCTCCTTTGGGATATACTCTACGGAGTGATGGTATACTTTTATTTCAGGGACGTATTTGTATACCCGATGGTGGAAATCTTAAGCAAGAGATTTTGAATGAAGCACACAAGAGTCGTTACACTATCCATCCAGGTGTTACGAAGATGTACCACGACCTTAAGCGACAGTATTGGTGGAGTGGTATGAAGAAAGATGTAGCTAGTTATATTTCACAATGTTCAGTATGCCAACAAGTTAAAGCGGAACATCAGAAACCCGCAAGTTTATTACTTCCATTACCCATTCCGGAGTGGAAATGGGATAATATTGCTATGGATTTTGTGATGGGTTTACCCAGCACTACTAGAGGCTACGATGCTATATGGGTGATTGTTGATCGTTTAACTAAATCAGCCCATTTTCTTCCTATTAAGAAGACTTATTCATTAAATAGATTTGCCAAAATTTACATTGAGGAGATCGTGAAGTTACACGGTGTCCCATCCAGCATTGTATCAGATCGAGATCCTCGTTTTACTTCTCATTTTTGGGGAGCTTTGCATGAGGCATTGGGATCTTAGTTGAAGTTCAGCACGGCTTTTCATCCGCAGACAGATGGCCAGTCAGAGAGGACTATTAGGACTCTTGAGGACATGTTGAGAGCCTGCGTTTTAGATTTCCAAGGTAGTTGGGTTGAGCATCTACCTTTGGTGGAGTTTGCCTACAACAATAGTTTCCATTCAAGTATTGGAATGTCACCATATGAGGCTTTGTATGGGCGACCATGTCGATCGCCGATATGTTGGGAAGAGATTGGAGATAGGGCTTTATTAGGTCCTGAAATTGTAGAAACAGACGACAGAAAAGATCCGAGTGATCAAAGCAAGAATGATAACAGCACAAGACAGACAGAAGAGCTATGCAGACAAGCGACGGTGAGACCTCGAGTTTGAGGTAGGCGACCATGTTTGGTTGAGAGTCATGCCTATTAAAGGTGTGCAAAGATTTGGCGTAACAGGAAAGCTAGGTCCTCGTTACGTTGGTCCATTTGAGATTTTGAGACGGATAGGGACTTTGGCATATGAGTTAGCTTTGCCATCTCAGTTGTCCCATGTCCACAATGTGTTCCATGTTTCGATGTTGAGGAAGTATGTGCCAGATCCTCAGCATGTGATCGACTTTCAGACTCTTGAAGTTAAAGAAGACGTATCTTATGAAGAGATGCCTATCAGTATATTAGAGAGAAAAGAGAAAACTTTGAGGAATCGATCAATTCCTTTTGTAAAAGTGCAATGGCAGCGTCACTCGGCAGAAGAGGCGACGTGGGAGCTAGAAGAAGAGATGAGGCGTCTTTACCCCTCATTGTTCGAGTAACCAGTTACGAATTTGGAGGACCAAATTCTTTTAAGGAGGGGAGAAATTGTAACGACCCGTTAGAGGGCCTAGTATTTATTTAGAATTAGTTAATTAATTATTGAAGTAATTAATTAAGAGGATTTTCCATTTAATTATTTAATATGGCAATTTAGATTTTTATTGAGTAAATAGCATTTAATTATTTATTTATTTTTGAAATTAAATGCAAGGACTTGAAGGACATTTAAGAAGTTGTTATTTATTTAAGTTAGTTAATAAGAGTTATTAAGAGATTAGTGATTCCATCCGTGAGAGGATTGGGATTAGAGTCTCCTGGATATAGTAGGAGAGGGAGAAGGGCATTAGGTTTCCTATAGACATATGTATATATATATAGCCTCATTAGCCTTAGTCTCTTCACGCCGATGAAAGAGAGAAAAATCGTGAAGAAGAGAGGAGCCAAGAAGTAGTAGCAGATTCAAAGTCTTGCGTAAGAGTCTCTTTTGGCGATCGTTAGGGTTCGATCAGAGAGTCTAAGGCAAGTATCCCATCCCTGTAATCTGTAATCCATTCTTACGGGATTATAGTTCAGTGATACCCTCAGTTGATTCAAGATTCTTAGTGTAATTCAGATTAATACAGTAGAATGTATGTATATATTTTTCATGCATATACAGTGAGTTCAAGCTTTGCATAGAAGGCTCTCGGGAGATTATTGAGTCAATTAAGAAGATCATAAGGCAAGTATCCTTCCCCTGTAATCCTTTCTTACAGGTCTTGATTTAGTTTGATATCAGATTTCCAGAATTGAATCAGTTCCAGTGCATGTATATATATATGTGCGTTACAGTAAGTTATTTCAGTTCAGTGCATGTTTATATATGAATTTACATGCGTACAGTGAGTACCAGCCAGTTCATGCATATTCCTTGCAATGTTTACATTAGTTATGATCAGTAAATCATCCCTCAAGTTGTTTATATATCAATTGGGATTGTTCTCCCAAGATTTCTTTTGGAATGGTGTAGTGAAGCTAAGTTTTGATTCAAGTTATGATCTCTGTTATTGTAAGCTTTATATATGATAAGAATCCAGTCATTCGAATAAGCCTTGTGTCATTCGAATGAGTTTCAAAGCATTCGAATAAGTTTCAGTGTTATGGTAATGTTTTTCCCTTATAATGTATCAGTCATTCGAATGAGTGCCTTGTCATTCGAATGAGTCCTGAGATATCATATCATTCGTATGAATTTTTGAGGTTTTTAGACTATCATTCGAATGAGCCTTGTTGTCATTCGAATGAGCCCTTGAAGATGTGAGTAAGTTGTTGCTTTGTATAGCTTAGCATTCGAATGATCTTTAAATTGATTCGAATAAAGTTACTGTTGCATTCGAATGAGTCGAGTTTTGCCAGTTCAAATGTTGGAAATTTTCAAAATTCATTCGAATGAATTTGAGAGTCATTCGAATGAGTCCCAGATCAGATCCGAATAGCCTTGAAATATCATCTATCATTCGAATGAGCCTTCTGTCATTCGAATGAGTCTCTGTCATTCGAATGAGTTTTCTGCCATTCGAATGAGCTTGCTGAAATCCTTTTTTTCATTCGAATGGGCTGCTTTTTCATTCAAATTACCTCCTTATACTTTCTCAATCATCCAAATAGTATCAAATGGCATCCAAATAGCTTCCAATAAATTCTTGATTCAAGTTTTAAATTTAATATGAATATTCAATTATTCAAATATTGAATTTTTATGCCAAGATATCATAAAATCCAATATGCCATGCCTATACTTAGAAATTTCAGAATATTTGAATCTCAATATTTCTAGTAAAAATCATTTACCATGTTTAGCAGTTCATTATGACATGGTCAGCATTATTTTGTGAGATTATGTGCATACACATTGTATGAGCATTGAGCATGACTTATGTGGAGCACTACATATCGTGTGCTAGCATTTATATGAGCATTGCATTATGCGCGCCAGGCGGCTTGTCCGCGGGGATCCCACTAGTATCAGTACAATTATATCTCAGTTATGAGTTGCTCGCCTGATGTCGACCAAGGAGCTAAGGGCATATTGCCCAAAGTATGTGCTTACAGTTTTTATGTTTACAGAACTCAGATCAGTCAGGTATGTGTTACAGTTATGTGGGTCTATGGGCCAAAGTTGCATACCTGCATTTAGTTTACAGCTTATGTGCATTACATCTTATAAATGCCATCCAGTGATTATTATATCTCTCAGTACAAGTTCAGTAAGTATTTTTATCAGTATCGATATTATTCGATTCAGCTTCAGTTATTCTTTCCAGTTTATTACTTGCTGAGCTTTGTAGCTCACCTTGTACTCTTCACCATTCCAGGTCCTAGTGGGGGAGTACCAGATGTGGGGCCTAGCAGCAGTGTCCAGTAGTGTGTGTACGTGGAGCCGCTCAAGACCAAAGATGTCTGGGAGTTGTTAGTTTATTAGTTAGTGCTTAATTAGTTTAGATTCATTTTATTTTCCAGTTTAGGGAATTTCCCTTAGATGCAATTATGATTTCATTTTTTGTTGACTGAGAGTCTTATTACAGTTAATTGATATATACAGTATTGGTATTAGAATTCAGTTATCAGTCAGTTTATTTTATTATCCCTAGTAGTACCCCTTCTCTGGCAGTTCTAGGAGAGGGTGGTGTTACATAATGAGTCGCACTGAACTCCCCATTTCATTTTGGGGATACGCACTCCTCACTGCGATCTTTGTTTTGAACAAGGTTCCAAGTAAGTTAGTTACTCAGACTCCATATGAGATATGGAAAGGAAAGAAGTCAAATTTGTCTTTCCTTAAGATTTGGGGTGGTAAAGCTTATGTTGAGCGTGTTGACAATAATAAGCTAAAACCCAAATCGACGAGATGTCTGTTTATGGGATATCCAAGAGAAACAAATGGATATTACTTTTACCACCCATATGAACAAAAGGTGTTTTGTTGCTAAGCATGTGGTATTCCTTGAGAAGGAATTCTTAGATGCTGTGGCTAGTGGGAGGAATGTTAAGCTCAAAGAGATTCGAAGTGAACCACAAACAAATGCTCCCCTCTAGGAACCCGAGGAAGATCAGACACAAGATGTTGTGTCAGTTCCCCAACCTTCTACACAAGAACCTCGTAGGTCAACGAGGGCTCGTCGTGAGCAAGAGAGATATGAATTTCTCATCTCGGCACATGGAGATGTGCTTCTAGCTATGAACGATGAGCCTACTACCTATGATGAGGCAATGTTTGACATTAACTCTGGGTTATGGCAAATGGATGACAAAACAACTTTTCTTAAAGGAAACCTGGTCGAGGATGTGTATATGACACAGCCTGATGGTTTTATTACTCATAAACATGCAAATAAGATTTGCAAGTTACAAATGTCCATTATGGACTAAAGTAAGCATCCCGGAGTTGGAATCAATGTTTTGATGAAAAGATCAAAAGGTTTGATTTTTCACAAAAGGAAAGTTGATCCATCTGTTTACAAGAAGGTTAGTGGAAGCGTGGTGATCCTTTTAGTTCTATATGTGGACAATATATTGCTCACTGGGAATGGTGTTCCCATGTTGCAATTAGTTAAAAGATGGCTTTCATGAAATTTCTCCATGAAGAATTTAGGAGAAGCAACCTATATTCTGGGAATAAGGATCTATAGAGATAGATTCAGAAGGTTTCTAGCACTCTCCCAAAGCGTGTACATTGACAAGGAGCTACAGAGGTTTAGCATGGAATATTCTAGCAAGGAAATCTTCCCATGTCACATGGAATACATCTCTCCAAGGCTATGTGTCCAAAGACACAAGATGAGAGAGATAGGATGAGTTGAGCACCATATGCCTTGGCTATTGGCTCGATCATGTATGCCATGTTATGTACGAGGCTTGATGTCGCATATGCTTTGAGCATATGTAGTAGATATCAAGTTGATCCAGGTGAGAAATATTGGATTGCAGTTAAGAACATCCTTAAGTACTTGATAAGGATTGAAGAGATTTTCTTGGTATATGGAGAAGGAGAGCATGTTGTGAAGGGGTTCACGGATGCAAGTTTCTAATATGACTATGATGATTTTGAATCATGTACAGTTGAAATTCATATTCTGCCTATATGGCGAGGCCATGAGTTGGAAGAGTTCCAATAATAGATAGTGGCAGATTCAACAACTGAAGCTGAATACATAAAAGCCTTCGAAGCAGCTAAGGAGGTTGTATGGATCCGTAAGTTCATTAATGAACTTAAAGTGGTGTCCAGCATTGTTGATCCAATAACAGTTATTGGAACAACAATGGAGCCATTGCGTAAGCGAAGGAACCACGGTCTCATCAAAGGACTAAATTTGTATTGCTGCATCACCATATCATAATGGAGATTATCAGCTGAGGTGACATATATAAAGAAAGTGTCGATAGATGACAACGTCGTAGATCCCTTGACTAAAGCTCTGTCTCAGGAGAAACAAGAAATTATCAAGTATAAGATACATGAGTGATTAACTCTAGTGCAAGTGGGAGAATGTTAGTGTAGGTGCTCTAGACCCAATCAGATTGGGCATGTTGTACACTGACAATTGTAATCATGTTTATTATTTGAATAAGGAGTTGTTTAAATTCACAAGAAGTCATTCTATTAGTTTCTTGTTATTATTGTAATAACCGAATGAAACTAGATAGAAGTCCATATAATGTATACTATGATTAATTTATAAAGATGTGAGATGATGCATCACAGTTTTTAGACATCATTAAACATCCCAAGTCATAGCAATGTCAAGAATGAACATTGACAATTGCGGTAAGACTTGTATGTGCTATGTTTTTGCTATGTGATAGCAATGGGGGTCTCACACCCATAGGCATGGGGATGCCTAGACAAGTACATAGGTGACCAATGTTGGAGAACGTGTCACTAGACATGACTCGTCATGAGAATCCATCTTGGTTATATGTTGATGGAATTCTCATACGAGATGGGTGTAACTAATCCTTGGACCTGAGGTTGTCACGATCTTCTCATAAGAAGATCGGTATGCTTTGACATCATTTCGATAGCCCTAGATAAAGGTTGCATGTGGGCGATCGTTGGGTATATCGTGAGGCTTATGGAGATGGGTGCATAGCCAAGATGGGACTCGTTTATCCCTTGATAGAAGATGATGAATCTAAGGCGCCTTCCGTGGATTTTCACTTTAAATCCATGGCCATGGTAAAAAAGATCAATAAGGAGTTATTGATTCACTTTCTATTAAGTGAAGATATCCAGAAGACCGAAGAAAACTTATGTGATCGTAATCAAGCAACACATCGCCAACTTGAGATCACATTGGATACATTGACGAGAGGATCGTATTACACGGTAACCATGCTCGTGAAAGGTTATTTGCGGATTATGAATCCTTCTGAATAATTGGGTAGGCATGATGCCTTGCTAGAGGCCAATCTTGTCTTATGTGTTCATACCGACACATTGCCAACATATTCGGAAGCCTAATGAGTCATACGTAATAGACACGGTCCCTAGCTGAAACTAGGAGAGTGGACGTATGGTTAAGTGGGGCACTTCGGCAAGAAGTTGTGCCATCGTAGATTCTCACAGAAAAAGAACAAATAGACGTAATAACGTCGATATGACGAGGAGTCGTCATAATGGAAAGTGTTTCCTAAAATGACAATTGATTAAATTAGGAAGGAGTTTCTAATTTAATAATTTTCTATTTGTTGGAGTGGAAAATAGGAAATAAAATATATATTTGGGCTTAAGTTAATATTTGGACTAAATTGGATTTGGGCCAAATATTAAATTAAATATTATATTTGGACTAAATTGGATTTGGGCCAAATATTAAATATTATATTTAGACCAAATTAGATTTGGGCCAAAATATTAAATATTATATTTGGGCTTGAATTAGATTTGGGCCATAATATTTTAATTAAACCTATAGAAGGATTTGGGCCATTTAATTATATTTCTAGTTGGACTAGAATAAGCCCACTTAAGATTCTAATTGAATTAGAATTAATGGGCTAACCCAATCCATTAGGGTTTGTGAAACCCTGATATTTTTCTATAAATATCCCTTTATGGGTTGCCCAATTGTGATGAGAGTTTTTGGTGTCGTTTTTGATTTCGACGTTGATCCAATCGCTGAGATCGGGGTAAGGTTCAGAATTTTTCAACTATGCTGCTTGCGCTGTAGCGATCTTGCTTTAGTTTCAATAGTCTCTCATGGGCAATACGTTTGATTAAGTGAGCAACATCTAGCGACATCTTTGCTAAGCCCGGAGCTATGCCCAAGTAGGTCCCTTAGGGGCTGAAACCTTGCTTTGGCAGCCAGCTGCGAGGCCCACCTTCTCCCGGAGGGCCTTTTAGGCAGTCCAGCCCTCCGAGGGAGATTCTTCTTAAGCTCGTCTGAATGCTACTAACATACAGGCACATCCCTGGTTCCCTATAACAGTACCGTGGTCAACCCTTTCTGATCGAGTAAGGTACGACAAGCTTATGTTCAATGATAGTGTTGTCTATTACTCTTTTCTCCTATCGGTACTGACTTAAGCATTGGAGGGCCTACATGGTGAGGAATCCTCGCGTGCCTTCCAACTTGTACCTGTTAGTGCATATATGTCTCGAGCATACAAGAGGCCAATCCCAAGCGATAAGATGCCCCCAGGAGATTGTTTACAACCCTGGACAAGACATCGAGGATCGAAGCTACCCGATGCCTATCTCCACCAACAGACTCTAGCCAGCTGTCAACCTCGCTCTGCCAAAGCTCTAGCTTTCCCTCTTTACAAATTTTATTGTCGTAGTTTTCTGGCTACAACAATTGGTGTCGTTTGTGGGAAACGGACAAGAAGCTAAAATCTATGAGGAAAACAACCAAGTCTGCTAAACGTCAAATATTAGTTGAGTAATGCGAGAAGAACCAATACACCCCGTCTGGAAGGCTAGGGGGCTTGCTTGCCGATTGGGTTCCTTAGTGTGAAGCTGTCAAAGATCATATGTGGGCTTCTAGAAACCTTCAGAGGCTCTAAGACGATGTCTTTCAGTGACCGTAGTCACCCCATAGCCCTCGATCGAGCGTTGAGAAACTAAAGCAGATACCAAGAAACAGTTAGCTGAAAGAGGGTCACGACAACTTCTTCAGAATCGTCATTGCCTAAATCTATTTATTAAGAGTCTTCAAGAGACATGAGTCAAGACAGTCTAAGTGTTTCTCTATGAGTAAGCACATCAGAATGAGATGGTCGAAAGATTTAAGAGGGGCATGAAAAATGGTTAGCTAAAGAAGGACATGCCAAAGATATGACTCCAAGAGGGAATAAGGAGTCGACTGAAGGTCCGCGATGTATAATTGTCGGTTGCTAGACTGCCATGGGTGGCCTAGTATAGAACCTTTGAAGGGAGGAGCTCATCTCACCCTTAAGAGGTATGAAGAGGTGATTCGACTCTATGAGCGGACCCTCGTCTAAGCTAAAAAGAATTTCTTTAAGACAGTGATAACAACAAAGTTGATTATGGACCCAAGCATTATAAATCCGCCACAAGGCCGTGGTGGCGGCGTTGATATCCAAACTCTACCTCTAGTTGGGAAGGCCTAAGGTGGTTTAAGATTTTTCAAAGAAGCAAAAGCTATTGAGATCCCCTGAAGCAAAGTATGGAAGTAGTAATGAGGAGTCGTCGATTCTGTTTCCAGTAACAAGTGATGAACTTTTACGCCGCCAAGATAAAGGGAACGAAGCCTTTCAGCATGGAAGACATGAGAGGCAATGAAACATTATAGTGCGGCTGCATTAACTGGTGTTAAGTTTCAGCCTTCGCAACTATTTGCCTTTATAAGCGTGCTGCTGCATATCAAGCTCCGAACCAAATTGCCGGCACCATCGCATATTGCAGCCTGGCCATAACTCTCGACATAAGTCATGAAGGCAATTTCTAGAATAGCTACTTTACCTGAGCTAGTATTCTAATCGCTCTAAGGACGATACTACGGAAGCTCTCAACCTATGAGTAGACATGAAAACTTGTTCTTGGTCAACGGTCTTCCTAATAAATTTGATTGTTCAGGCCAACAAGCGTTTAGCACAAATGGAGGCTTCGAGTATCACTATAAAAAAAATTGAATTTTAGCGGCGTTTTTTTGGCATTTAGCGGCGGTTTTAACTGCCGCTAAGTCATATTTTTAGTGGTGGTTTTAAAATCGCCGCTAAAATAATTGAATTTAATATTAAATTATTTAACTTAATATTAAATTTAATTATAAAAAAATAATTTAACGGCGATTTTGATAATTTTTTCTGAGGGTTTTGAAACCGCCACTGTTTCCCTCACGCAGGCCAAACTAGTGCACGCGTAGAGGTTCTGCCGGGCCTTAGAACACGTGCGCCAGGCGCTGCCCCTATGCAAAGGCCACTACCGCGAACCCTCGCCATACCCCACCGCGCTTACTAGACTTTATTCAGAATTCCCTCTGGATCCATAAATTCAAGATTTTGAAATTACATTTGGCCTTAAATTAAATAAAATAAAAAAATAATTTTATTTTTAATTGAATTGAATTAAATTACATTAATTAATTGAACTCTCAAAACACCTAAAAAAGAGTTAACATATTAAATTAATTAATTGAACATGCAATTTTTTAAACTAATTAATTAAATTAAATAAATTAATTGATTAATTAATTTAAAATAAATAAATTAACTGATAAATTTAAAATAAATAAATTATTTAATTTAATTTGTATAATTTAATTTAATTTTCTTTTAAATTTTTTTTTTAATTTTTTTTTGATTTTTTTATTACTGAATTTTACGGCGATTTTGACAAAATCATCGCTAAACTTAATTGTTTTGAATTTTTTTTATTAATAAATTTGGCAACGATTTTGACAAAATCGCCGCTAAATTTAATTTTTTATTACTAAATTTTGCGACGATTTTTACAAAACCACCTCTAAATTTAATTTTTTTTAATTTTTTTTATTAATGAATTTGGTGTCGATTTTAACAAACTCGTTGCTAAATTTATTTTTTTATTTTTTTAGTACTGAATTTTGCGACGATTTCTCAAAACTGCCACAAAATTTAATTTTTTATTTTTTCATTACTGAATTTTGCTGCGGTTTTCAAAAAATAGCCCTTAAATTTAATTTTATAATTTTAACTTAATTAATTTTGCGACAATTTTTCAAAACTACCGCAAAATGTTGGATAAACCATCATAAAAAAACATATTTTGCGACGATTGAAAACCCGCCGCAAAATACCATGTTTTGCAACGGTTTTGAAAACCTCCCCAAAAAAATCGCAGCAAAAAACCCGTTGTTTTGTAGTGTATTCTCAACCCTCTGAGCATCCTGAGTATGAGAAATGAGAAATGGATAAGAGATATCTGAAGTGTGCCGCGAGCAAAGTGAAATCAAATTGTGCAACTGACTAGCCAAGGGAAATTGGATCAGTCTAAATTTGTCAAGCTAAGGCCTCGGTCCAACCAATGGTTTGGGCAAAAGACAGTCCGTGGATAGAAACCACTTCGGTACGGCCATGGTGATAAAGGTGATTGAAATAAGGACAGTTAGAGAAAGGAAGATGTGTCAGATGATCCTAAGAAAAGAGCAGTGGATCTACTCGGGAATGAACCTGTGCACTCTCGGCAGGCGAAAGTGTGGCAAGGAAGTCCATGATGAATTCTAAGTGGACAGGGTGTTAGCGTCACAAGAAGGCATATGATGGTCTCTTTGCCATCCTTATCAAAATCCCTAAACATCTCATGAGAAGCATCCCTACTTACTCACCAACTCCCTTCCTCGCAAACATGCTTACCCAAGACAACAAATGTGCTACATAGATGAAGATATGGAATCCTCTTAGTGAGAAAAGAAAACGACAGGTCTAAGCTACAAAGAGAAATTACTCAGATCTAGTCGTAGAAGAGGAGACTACTGGAGCACCCAATCAGATCTTCTTCGAAGGAACAAGAGTAATTTGTTGATGCCTCAAGATTACTCATTCGTCATTTCCATTGAAATCATCAAGGGTCTCGTTGACTAAATCCCACCAAGGAGGTGATCTTTGCAATGAGAAAGTTCACCCTCAAGCATTCCAAGAGTGAGACTTGGTGTTCTCAAAAATGGGTATCATGAACGCATTAAGAAAGAAAAAAGAAAAGTTTTGGTCAACCTGGGAAATACCTTACAGAGTCACGAGGTGCCGGGACCTGATGCGTATGTGTAACAGATGTTGCTAAGAGAGGCGACGAGCAGAATGTCAGGGGGTACATCTCGAGGAGTACCTCCCAATTTTGGGACGAATTGTATTTTCTTTTTAAAGTTTTGTCACACTTTAACATTTCCAAAATGAATAAAAGAATATACACCATTTGAATTCCTATGGATGATGGCAATCTCATAAGCTGAACCACATAAATCCCTTGTGCATCATATATTTGTATATATATATATATAGCTATCGTGAAATGCGATGCAGGAATTATGGCAAAAAGCCAGGATGGGCAGTGATAATCCCAAAGTCAACGGAGGCATATCAGTTATGGTAAGGAAAAGTTCAAGTCTTGAAAGGTTTAGCCTGACAAATGGTAATCTAGTGCTAAGATCGCGTACCCTCCTAGAATCCTGGGTACGTTCTGATGCCATGCCTACAGGCTAACCTGGATCCCTTGCTTGAGTCTGGTGTTAAGCGCGCGAGCTAATCTTGACTCATTGGCAAATCCGGTGCTAAGCCTTCCAGCAAACTTGGAACAACCGGTGGTAATTCAGTGGGTAGTGATCGGTTTAACCTAGATCCCTTGCACCAGACAAGCCCAAAAAGGGTCTAATGGGGCTGCAGACAACCTTCCCAAATAGGCCTACTCAGTTATGATTAGGCGCGATGACCCGGTCCTTCTTATACTCTCGGATGCATTCTAACGCCATACCTGCAGGCTAACCTAGATCCCTTATGTGAGTTCGGTGCTAGGCATGTATGCCAACCTTAACTCCTTGGTTGATCTGGTGCTAAGCCTCCCAACAAACTTGGAACATCCGATGGAAGTTCGGCAGGGGACCTTGGACCGAACCTAGATCCTTTGTGATGGACATGTTTGGAAAGGAAAATCAAGCAATGAAGATATGAGTATTCTCTTGTCACGAACGTAGGCAAGGTATGTCGAACCACTGAAATAAAATATCGAAACAACTATCCCCCCCCAGCGCATATGCATGTCTCTTATATTCCCATCAAGGAATTCTCAATGTGAAAGTAAGCGAGGTACACCTAACCCCATAAATTATTTTATGGATAATGCTCTTTGTGTATATGTTGTAAGATCTAGTGGAGGTGTCACAACCTGAGCACAATGCAAATAATAATAGAGCTACCTGGTATAATGGCGATAGGCCAGCAAAGGTAAAGGTAAGCCCGCATCCTAAGAGGTCTGATTTGATGAATTGTAATCTGGCGCTAAGACCCCGACTCACCTGAATTCCTGGATGTGTTCCAACGTCATATCCGCAGGCTAACTTGGATCCCTTGCTTGAGTCCGGTGCTAAGCTTATGAGCTAACCACGACTCCTTGGTAAATTCGGCACGAAGCCTATTGGCACACTCGGAACGACCGGTGGTAATTCAAATAAAGGTCTCGAGTCTAACCTAGATTCCTTGTGTCGAACGAACTCAAATGAGTGACGTGCAGGAAATGAGCACGACCCTACCTTCTCAGACGAGCCCGCCCAGTGGTGATCTGGAGCAATAGCCTCGAACTTTCTTGGATTCCCGGACATGTTCCAATGACATGCCCACAAGCTAACCTGGATCCTTTGCGTGAGTCCGGTGTTAAGCCTATGAGCTAACCTTGACTCCTCGATAGATCCGACGCAAAGACTCCTGAAAAACTTTGAACATCAAATGGAAATTCAGCAATAAGCCTCAAGCTGAACACAGATCCCCTGTGGTAGACAAATCTGAGAAAAGAATGAAGAAATGCCAAGTGCATATAAAGATTTAGTGGTAATCCTGAATTCCCGGATGTGTTTCAACGCCATGTCCGCAGGCTAACCTAGATTCCTTTCCTGAATCCAGTGCTAAGCGCATGAGCTAACCTTGACTCCTCAACGGATATGATGCTAAGCCTCCTAGCAAACTTGGAACGACCAGTGGGAATTCAGTGACAGACCCTGAGTCCAACCTAGACTCTCCATGGCAGACAAACCGAGAAAAAGATGGAATAAAAAGACTTGACAAAGATATAGAGTAAAGATCATTGAGCGACAATTAATCTAAATGACAAGTAACGAACTTAATGTGCTCAAGCGACTACGACAAGTGTCGAAGAAAGAGCACAGTGTCAACCCAATGTTGTTACACAAGTCAAGCATGGACATCATGCTCAAACGAAGGACCCAGACCCCGATCCATATCTCTTGTGGTGGATAGACCCCAAGGCCGAGCTGTGATTGTAAACAGGAGAAGCTAGAAAGCATACCTCAATCCTCATCAAGAACGTGACTGTCAACACTTCACAACCTACCTTTTCAGGACCGTGTAGCAAATAATCTAAATGGAAAAGTAATGTATGTAATGTGACCAAGAGACAAAATAGGTATCGAAGGCTAGATATCCCCCTGAAAAATTGGCACCAGGCCGCTCCTAGGACAAACACGATTTGCTTAACTCTGGGAGGCTAGGTCTGTGCTGTAACTTTGCATTGATCTTCGCCTAGCCCATGGCTTTAACTCGGGTAGCTCGATGTGAGAAACTTTTCCTTATAACTACTCGGTAGTAAGAATGAGGGCGTACCTAGCCTAAGAACCAGTTTGATAAATGGTTTGGCTCTAGGGGTCCCATATACTTAAAAGCCATTGAGACGTTCAGGCTAGAGATTGCCACACCATAGTTCCCCATAGTAGCCCAACGAAAGGCTTAGGGACAATAAGAATAACATGGGCAGCTTCGCCCCAGTTAATCATCGTTATCCTGCCATGCTGAACCTTTGGGTCCCGATGGCATGGAATTGTTTGGAGTCCATCGTCCATCAAGTTTTAAATTTTCAATTCAGAGGCTAGTGTGGCCAGCTTCTGTTTCCTCCATCTAGGAGCTTAATTTTCAATGTATCGAAAGCTGAGGCCACGACCATTGTGCCATATGATCCATCATCAGCTGAACCCGATAGGTAATCTTCTATGCCTGATGGGAAATCGTGTCTCAAGTAGCCTTCCAAGGCATTGCAAGGAGGCAAGATCACAAAACCAATTGAAGAGGCATTCCACGAAGCAGCAAAGCAAATTTAGAGCCAGTTTCTCGGTGTCTTAGAGTTGATGGATTTTCGTGACCACGAGACCATGGCCAGTGATGCCGGTTCAATTTTTAGGGCTCTGGATGGCTTGCTTGTTGATTATTAACTCTTCAAACAACAAGTAATGGAATTTGTCAGCATTGCAACATCGCCCGTAGAGGCTGAACTGTCTACCCGATAAGACAACTCCCTATAGTAGCTTATTAACAGATATAATTTCCACAAACAACACTTGGAAAGTGCTTCTCATCATTGTGCGAGGACTGTCACTACTCTAGAAGCTTCATCCAAGCACCTTGGACCTCCTAGAAAAGAGGCTACTTAGATCAAGGCCACACCTCGCCACATAAAGGAAGAGTTGTTATCCTACGAGGCTGGTAATGTGGAAATCCTAAATTGCTTAGAGCAAGTCAATGAGGAGAAGTTGAAATCTCCATAAAGATTGCAAGTTGCAGCCATGGGGATGGAAGACAGGTTTAATATGAGACACGAACTAGAAACTCCTTTTAAGGAATATAGTCTTGTCCTAGGAATAAATGCTAAGAGCTTCGGGAGCTCATATAGTGATGTTAGAAGACCAGAAGATAACAACTCTTTGAAGAGAGATGGAATAAAGAATGGATCTAATGTGGAAATGTATTCGGGGACATCTTAGGTAAGAGAAGAAGAGATAGTAGTTGTTGGTCTTCAATGCAAGATAAAATGGGATGTTGTTATGACATAGACGGCCATTGTGGAGAAGGCATTGGCATCAACTGCCCAGGGAACTAGTTTAAATCAAGGAGAATGGCTAAACATACCTGCCATATTTCACCAAGTGTTATGGTAGAGTACCAATGGAATCCCTGGGATAGGATAAGCAGAGCCACTGATAATGGTCGGAGAGAGAAACACCCTTAACATAATGATTTTTGGTTGGTAGCATCATTTCTCACCTTTGATTTAAGACACTTGTAGGAGTTTAGCAAATCAAGTTCGAATGAGCGATGATCTACGGCATTAGCGAGAGTCGTCGTGGGCAAATGCATCATTTAGGGTTAAGACCTGCTGAGGCACTTCGATCCCAAAAAAATCCATCTTAGATCAAGCCTAAGTTTGAATATGGAAAAACCACCGGTGTAATCTTCTTTGTGCCCAAAAACCATTCTTTAAAGAGCCCAATGCCCCTGAGCACTCAAAATCCAATCTATCTCTGTTTATATCTTAGGCCGCAACCAAAATCCTATTTCCATCTTATGAGCCATTGGGCTATTTTCTTAGTGCCATGTTGCCAATAAGGCCCGAGTTTCCTCGAATCCCCTCTGACTGTACCTTGGAGGTGTGTCAGTATCCTTCCCTTTAGAAGATCATTCCTTATTTTAGGTGCCTCAAGTTGCACCTTTGTATCTTTCGCCACCCACTCGACGTAGTGGGTTGTGCCTCTGTATGGCTTTGAGCCTTTCCTTAGCAAATGATCTCGTTTTAGTGTCGACGTAAGGCTATAAATCCTAAAAAGGCAATTTTATCCATCAAGACAGGTGGACGTGAGACTGACATTAGTCTTTCCTTTGACTTAACAGTCAAAGAAAAGACTGGGGGGCTACTGTTGTGCCCTAGAATTCCCAAGCGTTCACCTAGGGGTATTTTGGTTATTAAGCCAAGGAAGGTAAACCCCTAAAGTGGTCTCAAGCTGGGACGCATTTTCCAAGAAGAAACGATGGTCAAATAGCGAAAGAATCAATATATGGGCCATAGTATAAAGGACCCAAACTTAGGGAAGGGGTGAAAGTGTAATATAAGAGAAGGCTAAGGGTATAAAAGGAGCAAGAAGACAAAGGAGAAGGGGCCACTGTTCATGAGCTTCCTCCCTCCTGCATGCTCTCTCTCCTACTCCCTCTCTGTCGATCTCTCTCTAAGAGAGATTTTCCTCTCTTGAAGAGAATCCCTTTTCTATCGAAGAGATTTTCTCCCTCTCGACAGCCCAAGCTCTCTCAAGATCTTCTCTTGGCAAGAAATTGGCTTCTCTTGGAAAGCCCAGCTGCCTCTCGGCAGTCATAGTAACCCTCTCGGGGAAGAGCAACAATCTCTAGCGATGGTGGCCTCTATCGGAAAGGCTTAAGTTCTCTTAGCAATCCTTCTCGGAGGGAATTATCTCTTATCAGCTAAGCATCCCCGACCATGCGCAGGTCCTCTCGGGGAGGATTCATCCCTCTTCGAGGGGGAAATCTCTCTATTGCTGCACCTCTCATGGAGTATGGCGGCTTCCGGCTATGCTGGATCCTTCAAAAAGACCCAACTCTTCTCAACCACCTAGTCCCTCCGCAGCAATCTCTTGGCCTCATCTTCTTTTCGCATCTCTCTCTATAGTTTCTCTCTGAGAGGCTTAAGGCCTCTTGTTGATCCCCCTCTTGGGAAGAAGCCTTCCCGAGAAAAGCAAGCATCCTCTTGGGATGGTTTCTTCCCGAGAGCTCTCGAGAAGGTTTCTTCCCGTGAGGTTTTCTCTCCATGGGATGTCTTCCAGCGAGCTCCCTTTTGGCCCATGTCCTCCCAGCTTGTATATCAATCTAACCAGTGAATATATGTGTATATAACATATGGCTTATACATTTACCTATGGCTAGAAATATAACTATATGGTTTAGTATTTCTATAATGCATTCAGATGCATAGTGGGTCCCACTTCTATGGCTTTATCCCCTCATAGCCTTCCATTATAATCTCTTATGCTGGACACTCGCTAAGCAAGCATGTGCCATACGCACACACATGGGGACCCAAGGCATGTCACTTAGCAATACTCACATGGCATTATGTCATGGGTCGCAATAGTCTCTCATGGGCAATATGTTCGATTAAGTGAGCAACATCTAGCGACGTCTTTGCTAAGCCCGGAGCTACGCCTGGGCAGGTCCCTTAGGGGCCAAAACCCTGCTTGGGCAGCCTGCCGTGAGGCCCACCTTCTCCTAGAAGGCTCCCTAGGCAGTCCGGCCCTCTGGGGGGGATTCTTCTTAAGCCCATCCGAATGTTACTAACACATAGGCACATCCCTGGTTCCCTATAACAGTACCGTGGTTAACCCTCTCTAACTGGTAAGGTACAACTAGCTTATGCTCAATGATAGTGTTGTCTATTTGTAATACTCGGGAATTTTCAAAGGGTTCCAAAAGTAATTTATTTGGGGCAAAAATGAAATTATTAGAAGTTTTGGGGTTTAAGTATAATTTCTTGGAGTTATAAACAACCGAATCAATTGAAGGGAATGCCTTGGAACATAAGTATCTTTGGAAGAAAAAGTATGTTGTGGATGAATATAATATCCCATGTTTCGTTTGGTTGCCATGTTGTTTGAATGAGTTTGGGATACCGAAAAATGGTTATGATAGCAAAATAAGTCACCAAATCAGTGATAGGGAATGCCTCAAGACTTAGATGTCTAAAAGAAAGGGTATGAAGTCATCAAGCATATCAAAATGTGATTTATGACATTGAAAGAAGTCAAAACAGAGACAGTTTTTGGTACAGCTTCGATTCAGCCTAAATTACCGAATTGTCATAAGAAACCTTCAGGAAATCAACAGAACCTTGAGGGGGCTCCGGTCTTTTCGTAAGGATCAACCCTGAGGTGGTTTTGAGATGAAAAAACAGCCCGGTGAGGACGCTGGGGCAAAATCGTCCTTATCGAGTAAGTCCTAACTTATTAACTTTGTGTTTTCGGTATCATAGTGCAAATTAAATTGATGTTTGAGGATGTAAATGCAATTAGAAAATTACTCAAGCGAAATAAGGATGAAATTTAGGTTCTAATGTGTAGTTATCATATTACATAACATTATAGGTATATATATATAATATATACACGTGCATGTGTGAAGAGTGTAAATTGCAACAAGTTGATTCTTGTGATATAGCTAAAATATATGTGTAAATTGCAACAAGTTAATTCATGGCCAAGAATTATAGTAAGTGGTATTATATATATAGGGTTATATTCAAGAGTGAGGGCCAAGTTACAGCAAGAGATTTCTTGGGCAAGAGATTTAGATTATAATATATGATATAAATATTATATATATATATGTGCAAGCGTGGTGCCCAAGCTGTAGGATTACTATAAATTGAGGGAGAATCAAGAGAAAATTAAAGAGAGAGAGAGAGAGAGAGTAACTGAGAGCTAGGGAGAGAAAGAGAGAGAGGGAACAACGTCCAACAGCGAAAACTGTGTGTAGCGTGATAGAGCACATATTCTCATATTATTTAGCCCTCAAATTTAGTCTTTTTTGCACATTAGTTGTGTCCTTTTTATTCATCTTGGTTTTATTTTATAGAAATTGGGCTTCACACTATTTTACTTTATTTTTCCAGGTTTAGGGCTATGGGAGCATGATATGGGGCATGAAACGTCTTGATGGCAATGAGATATCTTGGAAATTGGAGATAGAGAAGTGAGGGCCATTTTTAGCAGATTTAACCTCCTGCACTTCCTTCAGTATTTTGGCCTAGATAAAGTTCCAGAATGAAGATGATGTCTTCAGAGATATTGTAGAGGACTTCTAGGGCTTTCTGTAAAGGTATGGTTTGTCCAAATCCGAGTTCGTTTGGGCCTTCAAACAGCACTCCAAAGTCGGGACTAGGAAGTTGGGTCAAATTAGGAAAGCTGCACAGATGCTGATTCCTTAAAAGGGCCATATCTTGGGCGTCCGATATCCAAATCAAGTGATTCAAAAGCCCAAATTAATATAATCTTCCTGATCTACAATTCTTATGAAGAGGCCGAATCCCATAACGCGCTCTAACTTATCCGAAATCGGCTGTGAAGTGGCAGTAACCTAGGGTTTCCTCCTTAAGCCCTATTTAAGCACCTTAAGTGGCCGATTTTGAGAGGATTCTTTCGAAGGGCGTGAACAGTAGCCAGATTTCATTCTCCCCATTGTTCTTGTCAAGATGGAAGGCTAAGGTTCTGTAATCAGTTGCAATACCATCCTTGTTCACGGTTTGAGTCTTTGGTTTTAATGGAAATCTATTTTTTTTAGTTTTAACTTCATTGTTCTCTTGTTTCTGTTCTCTCTTAAATCTGTGTATGTGTTGATGCCGGTTGGATGAATGCATGCATTGTCTTTGTTTGAGAATCCAAGGTTTTTGTGCTCGGTTGAGGCTTTAACTAGAAACAAGAACAACCTGTTTGAATGGTATTTCAATCAATCTCAAATCTGTACAATAAGGGGAATCAAAACTGATAAATCGAACTAAGAGGTTTCTGAAATCTGTTTATTGGTTTTCTTTCCAATCTTTGGCGGTTGTTAAAGGATTATTCTGGTTTTTGGTTTGAGAATTGAAACTAAACAAATGGTATATTGAGAAGGCGATGAAAACCAGGGATAGAAGGTTGATTTGCAATTGATTGCATCTTGATTTCTTATGTTCTTGCTTGTTTAGTTTTCTGTTTTTCATCAAAACTTTCCCCCCCCCCCGTTTAACCTTGTTTTGACAGATTCGTTGAAGGTTCGTTGGGAGACGACTTAGGGTTGCACTCTTGCTGCAAATCCAAATCATCATTTATCTAATCTATCGGTGTTCGACAGCCCCGATCATAGCGCTGCAGAGGTAGCCGGTGATGGCTGGTCGGGGCAGTTGCAGCGGCTAGTGGCGAACGCGGTGGCGCGGAGTTGTAGGTAGCGATAGTAACGGCCTACGATGGCACGTGAAAGGGTTAATGGCTAACCATGGAAGCAACTCCAAGCTGCAGCTCATCCATGGCAGCGCTTACCAAGGGCAGCCAGCAAGGACCACGGTGATGGCCCAGCAAGGCGGAGGCAACTGGCGAGATCCAGCGGGGTATATGGAGTCCCAGGAGGTAGCCAGCCTAGACGGAGATGGCCTACAATGAGGGGTGCGACGGTTAGGATTGCTGTTCGCATGCGCCAGAAGAAGTCAGAAAAAGCAAGGGAGAAGAATAAGGAAGAAGAAGAAAGAAGAAAAAGAAAAAAGGAAAGGAAATTAGAAAAAAATATGGAAAAGCTTCTGAAAAATCCCAAAAAATTCTGAGGATTAATTTGAGGCTAGAGGAGCATGCCAACGCTGAGAAATTATTCAAACACACATTTTGAGGCTTAACATGCATTACGAGGCACAAATCGACTTTTTGAATAAGATGAGTAGTTCGATTCCAATCTTACCCTTTGTCTTGAAAATGGTTTGGTGTGTGTGTATGGGTTCAGGTGACCGGTTCTACCCTCCCGAGCTTAGGTTGCATGTGTTTGAACAAGTTCTCGTGAGCGGTTATACCCTCCGAAATTTGGGTTATATCGTGTAGGTGTTTTACTTATATACTTGTGGCATCATATGCATATTGAACATGTGGTATATTGCATCAACTATTTTTACTTGTAAAATAGTTGGTTCATGGCGTGTAGTTTTTCATATCATTGGGGTATTGATTTTCATGTCGTTGTTATGTCCATGGGAGACGGGATGGGGTCTTCTTGAGAATGGGGGAAGGTTAATCCTAGTGATTGGGTGACATGATAGGGCACTCGAGGATGAAGTATGTCATGGCAAGGTCAATCCCAAAGGTGGGGAATGGATTTTCCACTGAAGGTTGAGTATGCCAGGGAGATTTCTCAAGTTAGACGTGTTGCATGTTGTCGTTGTTTGTATATGCCATGCTTGTGTGTGTTCCATGCATTCAATAAGTTGTATCATACCATCACTTAGATGTTTTATCATTTAATCTGGGTTATGCCCTTGGAACATTCAACGTTCTAGCTAGGGACTGCTGCGAAGGCGAGGATGTGGCTAGTTGAGGGCCGACGGTGTTTAGCATGATAGTGTTGTTATCATTTTCTAATGTTGTAATACTTATTTTGGTATGCAAACACTATGTATAAACCTCGTGGTAGACCATGGTATTTTGATGTTATTATATCTGCTATGTAATATTATGACTCGTTTAGTTTAAGACTATTGATCTTGTTAGTTAAATAGGCAAAACTGGGGTTTTCGGGATCTTGTGTGCATGTGAAGATTGTTCTTGGAATCATCGCGGGTGTCAGCCTATGTGTGCATGTGAAGATTGTTCTTGATGCACCGCACGTGATGAACTTGAAAAAAAAAAGATTCCAGAGAATTCCCTTACATTGACACGCTTGGTGAGGAGGGGTGTTACACTATTACTCTTCTCTTCTATAGGTACTGACTTAAGCATCAAAGGGCCTACGCGGTGAGGAATCCCTGCATGACTTCTAACTTGTGCCTATGAGTGCAGATATGTCCCGAGCATATAGAAGGCTAATCCCGAGCAATATCGAAGATGCCCCAAGAGACTGTCTACGACCCCAGACAGGACATCAAGGACCGAAGCTACCCAACGCCTATCTCCACTAGTGGACTCCTTCCAGCTGTCAACCTCGCTCTACCTTGGCTCTAGCTTTCCCTCTTTACAAATTTTATTGTCGTAGTTTTCTGGCTACAACAAAAATTATTAAACTGTCTTCTAAATCTTTGAATTTGACTTTTCTAACATCACAAAATATGAAATATTTCACACATTAACGATATATTACTTATTTTGACTTGGGGTATTATAGTTATTTTTCTTCATTGTATAGATTTCTTTAAAACCTTGTATTAGCTTAATGTCTTAGAAAGTGGTGTGATTTTAAGAGTAGTTGCTCTCAATATCCTTATTGTATTATATATTTCCTAGCAGGTTGTGCTAGATGAACTAGCTTGGAACCTAGTTGGTGTAAAAGATTATGGTTTAAAACTTGAAATTATTTAGTGAATGTCTATTGCATACTTTGATTTATATCTTATTGAATTTAGCTTACTTCCACTACAACAAATGTAAGCTAATTTGAGCAAAATCACTCTAAATTCTTGTGTCTATTGCGTACTTTGATTTATATCTTATTGCATTTAGCTCACTTCCACAACAACGAATTTTGGATTAAAAGGCATTTAAAAATGCCTTAATAGATAGTTTATTGGGGCATTTTAAGTATTATGACACTAATAATAATGTCGCGTGTAATTGTGCCCCACTACATATTAAGGCACTTACAAATGCCTCAAAAATAACTATAAATTTAAGTTTGTTACGACACTTAAAAATGTCTCAAAAATCACTATAAATTTATTCTTCACATCCCCCACAAGGTCATCTCTTAACTCCAACTTACCCCTCCCCTATAATACCCCGTGTTTCATGGTATTGGAAAATAAATAATTTTTGATTATTTTGAAAGGACCTCGGGTGGTCCGAGAAGCCCAAAAGTCAATTTTGAGAAGTAAATTAATAAAATTTACTGAATCGACAGTAGAAAATGCCCTGGGACTTGGATGTCCAAGGAAGAGGGCATGAGATTGGTGAGTGTCCTAAGGTGAGGTTAATGACGTTGGAAGCAATTCGACCTAGAATAATTTACGGAATAAATTCTGTATAAGCCTGAATGGGTGCCAGTACCGAATGGTCATACGGGACTTCCAGGAAGCTGAGGGGACCCTAGGGGTGATTTTATTTTGAGAGCGAGGAAACCTTGAGCTATTTCCAAGTGGAATAAAGGTCTCATGTAGGCGTAGGGATGAAATCGACTTTATCAAGTAAAGTCGAATATTAATTTTTGGATAAATTAAGTTTTTGTGGGGCTTGATGATAATTAATTAAAGTCTTTGAGGGGTTAAAGTGAAATTAATGAGCAATTAGAAGGGGTAAATGTGTTATATATATATGTACTTGAGTGCGTGAGCACCAAGCATTCTACAGTGAGGGCCAAATTAAAATTTGAAATTATGTTCTCTTAGAGACAGAGAGTTGGGCTGTAAAGTAGAGAGAGCAGAGGAGAAGGAGAGATCGCAAGAGAGAGTAATGAGAGCTCGGGTGAGAGCTTGGGTTGAGAGTGAGACTGAGAGAGTGAGGCGGAGGCAGCAGCGGCCATGGCCAGTTACAGCGACTTCAAGAGGCAGCGGCGATGGCAGTCCAGCAAGCAACGATGGCGTATGGGGATGAGCGGAGACTACTGACGAGGTCCCAACCAGCAACGACTGGAGGCTATTTGGCAGACGATGATGGCTGGACGAAGCTGGAGCAGCAGTAACGGCTGGACGTGGTGGAGTTGCAGCGCGCAAGTGTGCGTGCAGGGAAGCCAACCGCGGCGAATGGCCAATAGCCGGCATTCACGTGGTGGTCAGGAGCGGCCGGCAGCTGTAAGCCGCAACTACAGCGGTGACCGGTGGTAGCCCAAGTGGCGATAGCTAGTGGCGGCCGTGTGTGTGAACTGGAGGTTGAAGAAGAGCAGAGGAGAAGAAGGTGAAGAAAATAAGGAAAAAGAACAAGAAAAAGAAAAAGAAAATAGAAAAGAAAAATAAATAAAAAAAGAAATGGAAAAAATGGGAAAGGAAGGAAAAAAATAAAGGAAAATCCCAAAATATTCTAGAAGAGTTTGGAAAAAGTCTGAAAATTATTTTGGGACTCGAGAAACGTGTCGGAGGCTCGAAAATGGGAATTTAGGTGCGAGATAGCAGTCGAGGAGGCAACGTCGGTGTGGGCATTTGACCGGGTTTTCCCCTTCAGATTGGATGAGGTAAATAATTATTTATTTTTAAATTCTTCGCTTTGTGTGAGATGTTGTGGAATATTATAATGTGAAGAATTAGTTGGATTAAGCTATTGGTTGAGGTTGTTTAGATTGTGGATGGGTGGTTTTTTGGGGTGAATGGCAAAAACATTAGCCCTAGTTTGGTTTAATTTATGATGCAGTGTTGGGTTTTGTGTGGTTGTGTCTGTTGGAAATGTATGCCCTAAAGACACGTTTTGTTTAATTTATGGTAATGATGTTTCTTTCTGTTCAGTTTATGGCACATATATTATTTGCATTTAATTGTTGGAAAGGTGTCCATGCTATTAAGTAAGTGATTCATGTGATGGGTCGTTCTTCACAGTTAGGCATGAATCATGGGTACTTAATAAGCAAGAAAATATAACTCTTGATCTTTTGATAGAACTGGGCATTCTATCATGATAAGATCATTGTGCAATAGATCCTAATGGAGGATGGCTTGCCTTAGCCAGTAAACAGTCCGTTTACTCTAATTGTACAAGCGCATTTGGAATGCGTAGAGTGAACCTGTGATAGAAGCTAATGACAAAGTACTAATTATCATGGAGCTAGTCTATCACTGCTACTACGTGGACGAGTACTCTAATACTTGAGTATTAGTTGGTGGTCTAGTGAACCTAGAGCTATATTCTTAGATTCATTGTAGGTGAGGTCTATCAAAGATCAATATCCTTTTGAGTTGGGAGTATGGTTTCTAATTAGCTAAGACAGACTAATACAAGATAGTTTCTGTGATTCACCCCCTTGTGATTGTCTAAGAATAATCGAATAATCCAGGGCCCTGGGAACGTGACTTAAGAGTGTGTGCTTCTGGGTAGCTCCCAGTGATAAGCAAGTACATTCGAGTAGTCACGGATTATTGGACTAGTGATCTAAGGATGGTAGAAGTCATTTAGAAAGGTGTTAGTACATTATTCCTTTCTAAATGATGGGTGTTACGCAGAGGGGTATTTTCGTCATTACACTAGTAGGTCAAAGACATGGCATATGCAAAATTATTCGTGGGGTCAGTGTTACCATATGGTGATAATTGGAACACTTAGAATGACAAAATATAGCTACTAGGTAGCAGGGATATTTTGGTCATTTTAGTAGCCGTGAATAATTTGTCTTTTGGTCCCTGGGGTAGCTTGATGTAACTCATGTATTTTTTAATACATTTGGCTTGTTGGATGAATTACATTGAGAGAGAATTATTTTATTCAGAATGGTCCATTGGGCTAGAATAAAATAATAGTTCATTAGGGTTTTAATTAATTAATTGGGCTAACCCAATTAGAAAATTAATTAAAAGATCTTGGCCCATTAGGGTTTGGCCCACTAGGGTTTTAACCTTAGGGTTCTCCCTATATATATCTCTCTTTAGTTGTTTTTTCATCTAAGTCGTTTTTCATTCTTCTTCACTGAAGAAAGGCCACGAGTTCGAGTCATACTCCGGAAGATCGAAAGGGTGCGTTTGAGTTCTGATGCGACGAAGTCGAAGGCTAGCAGGACAACCGTCGTCTCCACAACGCGAAGAAGCTCCCATCGCTCCATTCCGTCCGGTAATCCGCCGCAAAAGTAAGTCTCCTAGATTCTTATCAATACGAGGAACGGTTTTGATATTAAACCGCTTCCGCTGCATGCTTTGTTTCCTCGTTCATGATCCTTCAGTGTCTAGGTTCGACCGAGGAGGCGCTGATCCTAGAAGAGCTCAGAGTTCAGATGGAGTTCTCGCTGTTAGTAGAAGAGGCTTCGAGCCAAGTAAAGGATGGACCCATGTAGAGGTGGCCTTACAAGTTGGTAAATATGGTTTATAAGCTTCTTATGCAGCATTTGCATGTAGTGGTTAACACTTGCATGATATGGGTTCTAGTGTACCTATGGTCATTTGGAGGACTAGTGTTGTGGGAAGGGGTAGGTTGATACCTCAAATCTCGATGGGTTGTGAGGATGAATAGACCTAGCCCCAATTGCTTGCACTTGGCATACATAATCATGTTTATATTCATATTTACATGCATTACACCGTTACTGAGTCTTTATGACTCATGAGATTTTACCTCATGTTGTAGATGTTGCAAGTCCAAATGCAAGCAGGGATGGCGTAGGGAGGATGAAGTGGAAACTAGCATTGTTGCCCCATATGTGTTATTGTATATTCTCCTGTATTTTCATATGTACTCCTGTATATATTCTTGGTGTGAATGTATATGTTGTTGAGTGCTAGATGTATTTAGTTATTGTAATCATCACAGTATGGTAGGTGATTGTGAGATTGCTTGATGTATATGGCCTAGTTGGTGGAGCCGAATTTCGGATCATGTAAGGATCGAAAAGGTATGTTCCTATAAATTCTCAATACTCAGTGGATGTTTGATGTGCTAGTTTTGTGCCTAGGTCACCTTTGGCTTGCTATGAGGCGAGTTGAAGAAAGGTGAAACTCACTCGGGTCTCGGGTCCCAGTCCATTGTGTTTCCTTGTTTGTGTTTGGAACCGATTCCTTGAGTGGAGCGAAGGGAAGGACGAAGCATAGTGCCCATCTAGGGCGTTTCCTGTTGAAACATAGTTGGCCCTTCAGTTGTTGGCTATCGTGTGAGTAAACTGATTGATTATTCACCGGTAGCACCTGTAGGTGGGAGCGGGTCGTTACATCCCCTCAACTCTAACCTTGAACCTTTCCTTCTTCTTGCACACGTGTGACCACCTAATCTACACATTATCTTATTAATATATGTGCATATATTAATTTTATAGTATATCTAAGCTTTATTAGAATTATTCTATTAGGGCACTTAAGATTTATCTATTAGGGCACTTCATTGTGTGCCTCATTAGAATTATTTTATTGGGGCACTTCTTTAAATTGTGCCTTAAAATGGTATTTTATAGGGCACTTAGATTTGTCTGTTAGGGCACTTAATTGTTGTGCCTTATTAGAGTTATTATATTGGGGTACTTCTTTAAATTGTGCCTTAAAATGGTATTTTAGATGGCACTTTTTAAGAAATCCCCTAAAAAAGATGTCTCAACAAATCATTTTTGTTGTAGTGTACTTTTATATTTCTCTTGAAAACTTTTACAACTTTTGAAAAACTAAAAATACCCAAATCACCTCTTTTTCTGAGTGTGGGGTGCCATAACCTAATAATGTCTAGTTTACCAGGCACCTCCAAAGACTATGGGAGACTCTCTTGGTGAGAGCCCTAAAGACATCTAAAGTGGCTCCTCCAATTGTCCCATTTGCTGAATATGAAACACTTCAAAAACAACATGACGAAATTATCCAAGCACTTCAGGAGATGGCAAGTGTTTTGCATAGTATCATTCCTTGAAGCCTTTAAGGGGGTAGACAATCTAGAGACTCTCCCAAAGCCACATTGACTTTGAGAATGAGATATGTAGGCTAGAAAGGATAAGGTTGTAAGAGAACCTATCATAGCCCACACCTTGGAGCACTAGCTAGCATAAGAAATTTATGAAGAGGTCATGAAATGAATGATATAAAACAACTAAAACATTAACAACTATACACATATCAATTATTTTAACCAGGTTCACATGGTATATACATACCACAATGCTCACTACATAAATCTGGTAGGGCTTAACTGCCCATATAATGAAATAAAAATGGTAACATAAATATGTAACAACAAAACAAACTCTACTCCGCAAGCCCTCAAAACCAACTCTCAGAGATTTTCTAGTTGGAACGACTCTGTACACAACCTATCCCATGAAGTCATACACCACTAGGCCCGGCTCCTTGTTTAGATTTACCTTTATCTAAAATGATGTGGAGTAAACAAAGTGAGCCACAAGTCCCAACAAATATATACAAAAGGAATAGCTAATCAAATATGAAATGGAAATATGAGCATCAAATATGGAAGGAAATAAATTCCTTGAAATGAACACGTAATTTCCTGTTCATTATTCACCATCTCATAATATATTGTATCATTCTATGCAACATTAGATAATTATGAATTTTTGTGCCCCAACCATAATATCCACATATAAACAAGTATAAGGTGAACCATTGTCCACCATCACTTTGGCTTTAAACCAGATAAGCATTATGACCCAAGGCTCCCACGGAGAGGCAAGTACCTTTTGAGCTTACTTTTTTATATCCTTTTCCCCACATAGTAAAGTCGTAGTACAAAATAATAGGTGCGCCAATATATATATATATATCATGCAACACTTAGGTATTTCCACATTAAGACAAATCAAATTTATAATGAAGACAACACGAATATCTTGCATAAACTAAACAAGGAGTTAGAATAAGATCCCATCTTAGGAATCAATGTGAATATGTTGCCTTTTTGTCCAATATAGAACAAAAAAATATAGATGAAGCCATAGAGGATCCAAACTTGGTAGTAGCAATGCAAGAAGAACTAAATCAATTTGAAAGGAATAAAGCTTGAACTTTAGTACCTAATGTAAAGAACAAATAAGCTATAGGAACCAAATGGGTATTTAGGAATAAAATGTATGAAAATGGTACGATCATAAAGAATAAAGCTAGACTTGTAACATAAGGATATAGTTAAGAAAATGACATAGACTTTGAGGAAACCTATGCATCCATGGCTAGACTTGAGGCTATATGATTGTTGTTGTCTTATGCTTGTAACAAGGGCTTTAAGTTGTATCAAATGGATGTTAAAACTGCTTTCCACAATTGGTACTTAAATGAGGAGGTATATGTGAAGCAACCTCCAGGTTTTGAGGATCCAGTCCATGAGCAGTATGTTTTTAAACTTACTAAATCTCTATATGGGCTTAAGCAGGCACCAAGATCTTGGTATGAAACTTTGAATAAATTCTTCTTAAAAAATGAATTCAAAAGAAGAAATATGGATACAACGTTGTATATTAAAAAGGATAAGACTCATAGTCCAAATTTATGTAGATGACATTATTTTTGGCTCAACTAATGATCATCTATGTAAAGAATTTTCTACCACCATGCATGCAAAATTTGAAATGAGTATGATAGGAGAAATGAATTTCTTCTTAGGATTACAAGTAAAACAACTAAAAGATGATATATATTCATTTCATAAACAAAATATATAAGAAATTTGCTTAAAAAATATAATATTGTTAGAACAGGAGGTGCTATGGCACACACCAAGAAGGGGGGTAAATTGGTTATTTTAAAAACTTGATTTAAAACCTTGAAATCCTTTTGATTGAAAATAAAAATTCAATGCAAGTGAGGATAATGAAATGCTAGCAATGATAAACAAATGAAAAAACATAAGCAAGAGAGAACACAAAGATTTATAGTGGTTCAGCTTAACCCAAGCCTAATCCACTACCTTAGCTCCTCACTAAGGATTTTTCAAACCATCCACTATCAACCCCCTACTCAACCCGAGTAGGTCCTCTAGTCCGAGACTAGGAATTACAACCTCCCACTCAAATGGGCCCTCTAGCTACACAAGCTAGGAAAATAACAACGATACAAATGAAAGAGAGAAGCTAAGAGTTAACACTCTTAGTTACAAGTTTTCTCACAATGAAAACTAGGCTTAAGAATAGATTTACAATGATAGAACTAAGCCTAGCATAGAAAAATATAACAATGAAAGAACATAACACTGCAAGCTCAAATAAAATGATTTGTAATATTTAGATCATCTCGTTTCCATCCATTAGCCTACTCTTGATCTTGCTTGAGTTGTATACATAGGCTTCTCAAAAGATTGAAGAGGAAACTAGCTGTTTGTGACCGTTGGAGTTTGAAAAACTAGCCGTTGGAAGCTTTCTGCAAAAGATATAGTCGACAGAAGAAAATGCATAGTTGACTATATTTTCAAGTAAAACTAAGCATAGTCGACTATCTTATAACACAAATTTCCCATAGTCGACAGACACATAAACATAGTCGACAGATGCAAAAATATGAAAAGGATTTTGAAATTCATGAACAAATATAGTCGACAGAAGAAAAGTCATAGTCGACTATCTTTACATGATAGTCAACAAAGTGAAAAATAGTCAACAGAAGCCTTAAATAGTCAACAGATCAAACAAGCATAGTCGACTATCCTTATGCATAGTCGACAGCACTAAACAACATAGTCGACTATCCATTATGAAAAATTGAAAACTCAACTGATAACATGTAGAAGCACACTTGATCGATATAAAACATCACAACATGTTTACATTTCTTTAGTTTAAGTAAATGAAGGGTAAAATATAAATTAAACAAAATGAGGGAGGACATTTACTTTAATACATAAATGTAAATAAGAAAGTACCTCCCATTTGGATTCAATAAAAATATCTAAAAAATCAAAATCCATAAGAATAAGAAAGTAGAATTTGGGTTTTAGTAGGAACTTAGGATTTTACGATTTTACCACCTCCAAAATATACACTTTCTATTTCTTTAAAAATTCATTAAAAATCATTTTATCACTAATGAATGTTAGCTATTGCATTACCGGGAGTTAGTTTTCTAAAAAGAAAACATTTTCATATGCGTCTCCTTATAAGGTGCTAACCTTCAAGACTTAGAAAAATATGACTTTGAAATCTCGATACTTGAAATTCATTTGGTTTTAATTCTCACAAAGTAATACTTAATATTGAAATTGATTTATGTTGAAAACCACCATCTTGATTCATCACTTAGGGATTTAATAAAATATGTTTTTCATCATCAAAACTAAGTATACAAAAGTAGAACAACAAATATGAGTGAATATAAGGTCATGGATTCTCCCATGAGTTATTCCATCAAAATAGATAAAGATGAGAAGGGGAAATCTGTTTATCAAAAGACATATAGAGGCAAGATAGGATCTCTACTCTATCTTACTGCCTCTAGACCTGATATATAGTGTTAGATTTCAAAGTGATCCTAAGGAATCCCACTTAACGTAATTAAGAGAATTTTTAGGTATCTTAAAGGCGCAACCTACACTAGGGTTATGGTATCTAAGAAATTCTTCCTTGGAACTTCATGCCTATGTTGATATAGATTTTGCAAGATGTAGGGTGGATAGAAAAAGCATGAGTGGTATGTGCCAATTGCTTGGTAACATGTTAATCTCTTGGTCTTTTAAGAAACAAAATAGTGTTTCCACTTAGTATATTTCAGCTGGTAGCTGTTGTGCACAAATTTAATGGTTCAAACAGCAGTTGGAAGATTATGGTATTAAGGTTAGTCATATTCCTATTAAATGTGATAATTCTAATGCCATAAATCTGTCCAAGAATCTTGTGCATCACTCTAGG
Source organism: Diospyros lotus (assembly GCF_014633365.1). Taxonomy (NCBI): domain Eukaryota; kingdom Viridiplantae; phylum Streptophyta; class Magnoliopsida; order Ericales; family Ebenaceae; genus Diospyros; species Diospyros lotus. Next base: position 14,987,475 of record NC_068348.1, on the reverse strand, counting down.
ATAAAGCATATTGAAGTTACACATCATTTTATAAGAAACCATGTACAAAAGAGATGTTTCTCTTGTATATGTGTCCTCAAAACTAGGGATTATTGAAATTTAAAAAGTAGGTTGATTGAAAATTGAGGAATAAGAAAAGGTAAACGAGTGAGCCTAAAATCTACTAAAGTTAAGTTGAAAATACTCAAATATGCTTTCCAACATATATTCATAAAATTGAAAGTTAAATCGAGTGTTAATTTCAAACACTCAAATACCATAAAAAAGATAAGCAAATCAAAATCCTCCCACTCGAATATCTATGAGTTCAAATCAATTGAATATTCTAAACAGAGAAGGAGTTAGAAATCTATATAATCACTACTCGATTAGTAAAATAAATAGTCGATAACTTGTAAAGTAACTCAGTGGTTTTTACTAGTCAAAAATCCAATTGATTAGTAAGAACAACCACTCAATTTTTTCATAACCTATTCAAATCCAAGTTTAAGAGATCGAACAAAAATGATACTTGACTAGTCACTTAATAAAATCAAATAGATAGCTCTAGCATGCGAAAATAAAGAATATCAAATCGATTAGGGTTTCCATATAAATAGCAAATCGAAACCTCTATTTGACATATCTCTTGGCATATACGCTCTCTAAATCACTCTCTCATCTTCCTTAAATCTTCATTCAGAATTTAGGGTTTCAAATTCCAGGTAATCCTCATTTTATTCTTTTCTATTCTAGTGCATGAACTCTTTTTCATTTGAGTTTATTATTGAAAAAAATTAAAGTATGGGACCCTGCGTATTCTTTCGAAAAAACCTTTGATGGCTCTTAAAAGAAAAGAACCTTCATATTCACCAAATCTCTTGCCATCCAAACCAGTTAAACAACACAAGGATAGAACTAAGAAATCTAGACTTGAACCTAGGATTGAACATTTCAGAAATGATAGACAAAAATTATTGTTCTCCAAAGTTCTATCCAGAGGTTTTATGCCTGGAAGAAATATCAACTGGATTGAATTCCAAACTATCAATTTTGGAGAAAATCTTAGAAATTGGATAGTTAACACAGGGTGGTTTAATCAGTCTATCCTAAATCTTCCATGCTACCATGAAGTTATTGTTAGAAATATGCCCTAGTTCTAGATTTAGATGATGTCTAGCAGGCATGTAAGTACAATTGATATATTTTTTTATATCTTAATAAAGACAAGTTTTCATCATTCATTAATCTCCAATTTGTTGTATGAATGAGTCTCTAGATTTCCTATTGGAGATAATTATTCTTAAGGTGTTAAGAATATGTGACAAG